>NC_084762.1:18216039-18520706 GCF_028858725.1 Colius striatus | reverse complement strand
TAAGCAACTTGTGCCAAAACTGAGGGTTTTTTCCTATGTTTAGAGGGAATTTCTTGCACGTGGTTTTGTCCCCATTGCCTCTCCTCCTGTTACTGGGCAACACTGAGAAAAGCCTGGCTCCAACTTTTTTACTCTTTCTCATCAAGTATTTGTACACACTGATAAGATTCCTCTGAGCTTCCAGAACAATGTCACAGCTCTCAGCCTCTAGTCATGTGACAGATGCTCCAGTTTCTTAACCAGCTTCATGGTCTTTCATTAGACTCCCTCCAACATGCCCATCTCTCTCCATGACAGCCCAGAACTGGATGAAAAACTCCAGATGTGTCTCACCAAGGCTTATCCCCTTCCTTGATCTGCTGGTGGCACCTAACATAGCCCAGGATCCTGTTGGATGCCCTTGCTGCAAAGGCACTTTGCTGATTCATGTTCAGCTTTTTGTCTACCAGGATCCTCAGGTCATTTTCTGCTAAGCTGAATTCCAATCTGTTTGGCCCCAGCCATGTACAGGTCCATGGGGTTGTTCCTCCCCAGGTGCAGGCCTTTGCCCTTCCCCTTGTCAAACCGCATGAGGTTCCTGTCAACCCGTTTCTCCAGCCTGCTGAGGTCCCTCTGGAAGGCAGCATCACCCTCTGGCATATCAGCCACTCCTCACAGTTTGGCATCATCAGCAAACTTGCTGAGAGTACACTCTCTTGCCACACGTGTCATTAATGTGGAAGTCAAACGGTGTTGGCCCCAGGATCAGTCACTGGGGTAGACCACCAATGGCTGCCTTCTGAAATGATCTCAATCCTGGCAGTTCAGTCAGTTTTCACTTCCTTTCGCTGTTCATTTATCTAGGCCACATCTCATCAGATTGCCTATGGGGATGTTATAGGAGACAGTTCAAAAGCCTCTACAAAATAACCAAAGTTAACTGCTATTCCTTCATCTACCAAACCAGACACTTTGTTGCAGGAGGCTAAACTGGCCAGGCATGATTGCTTGTTTGTAAATCTGTGGTGACTACCCCCAGTCGTCATCTTGACCGTCACATGTTTGGAGGTGTTTTGCAGAAGAATTCATTCCATCCTCTTTCTAGGAATTGAGGTGAAGCTGGCTAGCCTGTAGCTCCCTGGATCCTCCTTGCCTTTCTTGAAATTACCAGTGACACTTTTTTTTTCCTTCAGAGAAACCTGAAGGAAACCTCTTGAGAACCTCTCAGATTTGCTTGACCTTTCAAAGATTATTGAGCGCCCTTGCAATGATACCTACCAGCTCCCTCAGCATTCGGGTGCATCTCATCAAGACACATGAACTTTTGTACATTCAATTCATTTAAATATCTCCCAAACTTCCTCTACCAAGAGTAAGTCTTCATTGCTCTAGACTTCACAACAGGCCTCGAAAGCTTGTGATTCCTAAGGGTGAATCTTAATCATGACAAACAAGGTGGAGATACAGAGTACCTCAGCTTTTTCTGTGTCTTTTTGTCACTGAACATGTCTCTTGCCATATTCAGTAGTAGGTCCATATTTTTACCTTTTGCTGCAGATGGACTTGTGGAAGTCCCTCTCACTGTCCTTTACATCCTTTGTTTTGACTTGTCTAACCTTTTCCTAACTCTGCACACTAGGACAGTGATTCAATGTTGCTCCTTGTTCATCTGACTAATTCCACCTCCTTTACTCAGGAGCTCCTTGTTCATCCATACGGGCCTCTTGATACCTTTGCTTGATTTCCTGCTTGAGGCTAGAGGAAGTGGTCCTTGGAAGTCAGCTGGTTCTCCTGGACTACTCTTCTCTCCAGGACTATCTTCTGGATTCTTACAGACAGATATCTGGAGAGGTTAAAGTCTGCTCTCCTGAAGACCAAGGAACTGTGATCCTGCAATTGCCTTTTTCCCTTCTATTAGGATTTTGAAATCTTCCATCTCGTGGTCACTGTAGCCAGGGCTGCTCTGGGACTTTAGAACCCTGACACTTCTTCCTTGCCTGTAAGAATCAGTTCCAGCAGAGTGTCTCCCTTTTGGACATTTTGATCATCTGTGTCAGGGAGTTATCATCAATGCACGCTGCAAAACTCCTGGATTGCTTGTACCCTGCTGTGTTGTCCCCACAGTGGGTACTGAGGAAGTTCAAGTCTACCTTGATCACTAGAGTCTGTGAATGTGTGACTTTTTCCAGTTATCTGAAGGTCTTATCTGCTTCTCTTCCTGATCACAAGGTGTTTAGCAAATACCCATAATGACACAGCACACATTGGCTTGCCTGCCAATCCTTACTCTGCATTTCCACTACTCTCTCACATAAAGAGTGTCATGGGTTAATGAGGAGCTATTTCTGGTAATGGGGAAGGGGCTGTAACAGTGGCTCCAGTAAGAAGTTGCTCAAAACCTTCCCCAGCTCTGAGTCAGACCTATTTCTGGGGCTGAGCCAATTGGGTACCTCTGTGGTTGCTTTTTAAAGAAGAAGAAGCTGGAATAGGAGCTTTGTTCTTTTGGGGAGGTTGTGGAAGGAGAGAGAAGTAACCATGCAGACCCTGAGGAAGGGAAGAGAGGAGGACATGTGCTGGAGCAGAGACTCCTCCTGCAACCCCTGGTGAAGGGTGATGAAGCTGAGATTTGTTGGCAGCCTGTGGAGGAGCCCATGTCACGGGTCGCTGTGCCTAGAGGAGGCTATAAATTTGTGGGAGGGGAGCATTGCAGCAGCAGATGTCTGGAATACTGCTGGCTGCAGAGGAGTCCCATGCTAGAGGAGTTTGTGAGAAGAAGCTGTAGCTCTTGGGAAGAACTCATGCCTGAGAGGTTCATTAAGGACTGTGTCCCATGGGAGGGAACACATGTTGGAGCAGGGGCAGAATGCGAGGATTCGTCCTCATCTGAGAAGAAAGAAGCAGCAGAGGCCCTCTGTGAGGGATGGACCTCATTCCCTGCCTCCCTGTGCCTAGTGTAAAGTTGTTCTCCCCAAGATGGTCAGCTGCATAGCAAAAATACTTTCACTAATAAAATTTTTTCAGCTGCAAATTGATTGGTCTTTAATAGTCTAGTTCCATAGTTTCTGCATAACCCATAATAGACACTGCTGAAATTTATTTTGGGTATTCTCCGTGGCAACAACACAGATACAGGTGTGTATCTCTGTTGGTTCAAATATATTGTTCTCGTTGTTCTTGAACTGCCCCTCTGCCCTTGGTCATCTGCCATGTTCTTATTTCAGTTTATTTCTATGAGGGAACAAGCAGGCAGGCTGAGAGAAGGATCCAAAACCTTCCAAAATGAGGAGCATGGCAAGAATCTTACAAGACAAAACATATATCTATTTTTCCTAGAAGTGAAGCTATCTCACTCTTATGGGCGTTCAGACTGCTATCCCTGCCAGATCACTCCCAGAAAAAGCCATTCTTTGGTAGCATAACGTTTCATGTCAGCACTCTGTTCCTGAAATCAGAGCCCCACGTACTTGGGCGCAGCAGCACTGCTCAAGCCAGGGCTGTGTAGCGTGACACAGGCTGTGGGCTCTGACACTCAGTTCCTGGTTCTTTCAGGTGCCTGAGCCTTTGAAAGACGATTCTTGTGCTTAAAACATGTCAAGACGTGGTTAAGCAGGCTTGAGCTACGAATGCAGGCTTGAAGGTGCTAATAAAACTTAGCAGCTTTGCTGCTGCGGCACACCGAAGGCGGAGAAAGTATGGGGATGAGCTCCTACAGGTGTGCAAACAGGAGCTGAGCGGGTTTTGTGGTTTGGGGGTGTTTGAACTTTTTCAGCCCAAGACGCGCCACGCCTTGTCCGATTCCAACCTTCCTGCCACTGGCCGCAGCCCTGGGTCCCTCGGCGCCTCATGCCATCCCGCTCTGCCTGCCGGAGGGCCCGGGTGTACTCGGGCCCCGCTGCGGGACACAATGCGGCGGCCCCGCCGCGCCCCGCCCCGCGCGCCCATTGGCCCCGCGCCGGTCCCGCATGACGTCACGGGCAGGGCGGCGCGCCGCGCCCGATTTAAGGGGCGGTGTGGGGCGCGGCCACCGCAGCGGCGAGTGCAGGAGCGGGGCAGCGGAGGACATCGGCACCATGCGTGAGATCGTGCACATCCAGGCCGGGCAGTGCGGCAACCAGATCGGCGCCAAGGTACGGGCCGGCGCGGGGAGGTGTCGCAGGTCCGCACCTCGCGGGGAGCACGCAGCGCCGTCTCGAAAGGAAGAGCAGCCCAGGGCTCGCTGAGGCAGGGCGGTTCCCGTGCCCGCTGTCTCCGGCGGTGCGAGCCGCCGCGGGCGCTGCCTGCGCTGTGCACGGACTCTCGCCCGTTGCTGCCCTGCCTTCTTCCCGCAGGCAGCCGCCGCGACCCTCCTGCTGTCGCTCGACCCCTCTGCAGCCATCCTGGTGGCTCTTAGGGAAGTGTTTCATTGTCACGGACAGCCCTCTCCCCGAGCGTGTTGCAGGTGTTGCCATCTTCTTGCAGCGGCTAGAGAGGCTTCAGCCGCTGTGAGACAATGGGAGGAGAGCAAATGGTGATAGTCAGGATTCTCATTCTTTGGAGACAAGCTGTCAAAAAACGAACAGGCACTTGGGTGCTCCAGCTGCCTGTCTGCCTCCCCCTTGCAAATTCAGCTGCTGTGGCCACGGAAGCCTGTCTGCAGTGACTCACCTTCCTCCCCGGCAGCTGCTCGGCCATGTGAGGGAGTGGTCAGGCCACACTGGTGTGTGTGTGTGTGATTGGCACTGGGCAGCTGTGGTTAATAATTGCTGTTTCCCAAAAATTTCTTCCAGTTCTGGGAGGTCATAAGCGATGAGCATGGCATCGATCCTACTGGCAGCTACCATGGGGACAGTGACCTGCAGCTGGAGAGGATCAATGTCTACTACAATGAAGCTGCTGGTAAGTATGTCTGCTGCATCCGATGTCCTTAAATAAACAGGCCAGACGTGTCAGTTCATTCAGGCTGGAAAAATGCCTGAACAAGAGCTGTCATCTGCAAGTGACTCCTCTAAGAGACCTTTGTTCTCAGAATGGCTCTGATAACACAGTCCTCTTGATCAAGACAGTATGTCTTGCCAGTGAAATGCAGGGAGGTGGAATGGAGCACAGCTGAGTTCCTGTAACCCTGGTGCTGGTTCCTCCTGCAGGTAACAAGTATGTCCCCCGTGCCATCCTGGTGGACCTGGAGCCCGGCACAATGGACTCTGTGCGCTCCGGCCCCTTTGGACAGATCTTCCGGCCTGACAACTTTGTCTTTGGTGAGTGAGGGTGAGATGGAGGAGTCTTGCAGCAGGAGCTCCCTGCACAGAAAAGGCCAAGAGCCGCTGTGCCATTGACCTGGGGGATCTGAAACCCAAGAGTGGGGTGGGGGTGGGAGTGAGGGACGAAGCCCTTGGGGCAGGAGTAGTGGGAGGGTCTGTGTTCCTCCACGGGGCACTAACATGGCACCTCGCTTGTGCCTGCCCTCCAGGTCAGAGTGGGGCTGGCAACAACTGGGCCAAGGGGCACTACACGGAAGGCGCCGAGCTGGTGGACTCTGTGCTGGACGTGGTGAGGAAGGAGTCGGAGAGCTGTGACTGCCTCCAGGGCTTCCAGTTGACCCACTCGCTGGGAGGCGGCACGGGCTCCGGGATGGGCACCCTGCTGATCAGCAAGATCCGGGAGGAGTACCCCGACCGCATCATGAACACCTTCAGCGTCATGCCCTCACCCAAGGTGTCGGACACGGTGGTGGAGCCCTACAATGCCACCCTCTCTGTGCACCAGCTGGTGGAGAACACGGACGAGACCTACTGCATCGACAACGAGGCCCTGTATGACATTTGCTTCCGCACCCTGAAGCTGACCACCCCCACGTACGGGGACCTCAACCACCTGGTGTCGGCCACCATGAGCGGCGTGACCACCTGCCTTCGCTTCCCGGGCCAGCTGAACGCCGACCTGCGCAAGCTGGCGGTCAACATGGTGCCTTTCCCCCGGCTGCACTTCTTCATGCCGGGCTTCGCCCCTCTCACCAGCCGCGGCAGCCAGCAGTACCGAGCCCTGACGGTGCCCGAGCTGACGCAGCAGATGTTCGACTCCAAGAACATGATGGCCGCCTGCGACCCCCGCCACGGCCGCTACCTGACGGTGGCCGCCATCTTCCGCGGCCGCATGTCCATGAAGGAGGTGGACGAGCAGATGCTGAACGTGCAGAACAAGAACAGCAGCTACTTTGTGGAGTGGATCCCCAACAACGTGAAGACGGCCGTCTGCGACATCCCCCCGCGCGGCCTCAAGATGTCCGCCACCTTCATCGGCAACAGCACGGCCATCCAGGAGCTCTTCAAGAGGATCTCGGAGCAGTTCACGGCCATGTTCCGGCGCAAGGCCTTCTTGCACTGGTACACCGGCGAGGGCATGGATGAGATGGAGTTCACGGAGGCCGAGAGCAACATGAACGACCTGGTCTCCGAATACCAGCAATACCAGGATGCCACTGCTGATGAGCAGGGGGAGTTTGAAGAGGAGGGAGAGGAGGATGAGGCATAAAGTCCCAATGTGTCAAAGGGACTTCTGTAATGCAGGCATGTGGACTGAATGACTTTTGGTAGTGGTGGTGAAGCATGTTTTCTAGAAACTCTGTACCCTATTATCCTCTCAGCAGTTGTAACTTTGACAGGTTTCTCAATGTAACAGTTCTGAATCCCAGTTATTACAATGTTTTTGTCTTTTAATGTCAAGAGCACATAAAGGCATGTATTCTAGATCATGTTTTCTGTCTTTCTTAATACCTCTGTTGGACAAATCTGCTATTCAGCCTGTGTGGCAAGAATTAATTTTAAGATATGTTAGAAATCTTTCAGCACAGTGGTGTCCTCTGGCTCACTGAGGCTTACATATTGTGAAAATGTATGCTTCAAGTAAATATATCATCTTTTTTCTTACAGGACTCAAAAGTACCTGTAATTTGAAAGAAAATGGAAAGCCAACTAAAATATCTAAAGAAAACAAGGACAAATACCTCTAACTTGTTTCATGGTTTAAGTCTGTAGGAAAGCTTCCACTTGTCTGTTGAAGTCCTCTGCAAAACGCAGGTGTAGATTATGCTTCCCTTCTGGCATCAGAAGCAACCTTCAAAGAGAAAAATCAAACACCAAACATACATTTTTCTTCCGTGAGCATAGGTTGCCTTTTCCTTGGTTACCCAAACACTGAATTTGAAGTAACTCTTGTTTCAAGTAGTGTCCCTAGGTAGATCGTTCAGAATGTGAACCACAGCAACAGCTGAAGCAACAAGCATAGTACTTGCCTCACTTTGGGGAGGATGAACATAGCTTAAAACAAATTTGTCCTAGACCCAACTTCTAGAAACCTTTCCAATGGTCTTGCAAAGAAGATTCCAAAACTTGTGAGCAGGATGTATCTTCAAAAGGTATGTGAAATATTGAGCTTTCCTGTCTCTTTTGGAGAACAGTTTTTATGCTGAGCAGCGAACATCCTAAAAAGATCACTACAGAAGTGTAGATTGTCACTACCCAAATTTGATTAGCATTTGAACTTTGTCTTATCTTTCTGCAAAAGGCTGTCCAAAATGTAACACCGTTCATCCATTAAAGTAAAAAGGGAAGTTGGGTCTGCTTCAGCTACAAGAAAGCTTAGATGTATCTGATGAAGGTTAGATCTTTGTAATACTGATACATGACAAACCTAAAATGCTACTTGCCATTGCTTTCTCTCAGGGGAAAACTTTATGTATCAGGTAAGTACCTCCAACACTTCTTTCTATAAGTGTGATAACTCCTTGTTTTATCCTTCCACATGCTAAGCAGATTCAAGAGCTAAAGCCATTTTCACTGATACTTTGCTATGTTGCCTTCACTTTGTCTAAGCTTCACCAGAGCAATGGGGATCTTTTTCTTTTGGGGAGTGACAAGTGCTGTTTTGTCTTGGGGAAGGAAAAGAGCAATACTGTGTGAACATACCCAGCACTCCTGTCTGAACTTCAAGTCTGTTTCTTCAAAGGCCAAGAGCACACAGGTGCACAAACATTTAGCACCATGAATGCCATTTGCTGCTTCTGTTAGGCCACTGTAATGCTCACTGACTCTAGCCATGCCCCACAGATACAGCATGTCAGCACACACTTTTAGCTTCAGAGAAACAAGCAATGCACTACAATCAGCAAAAGGTTTTTAAAATTTACTGCTAGATAAAAACCAAGACAATAAAAGCCAATGGTAGAAATGTATTATGAAAAATATACTCAATTTAAGGTTCTGCTTCCTAAGGGAACATCTTACCTCCTGTGCAACAAAGGAAGAAGGGTATCATGTACCTAATTTCTGAGAACAACATTAATCTGATTTCTGATAAGACATGCAGAGAATCACTTTACATTTTCTTGGATAGCTGCTTCTAACAGCGTTTCCTCCTTGCCTTCCAAAGAGAAGCTAGCAGGTTGTCTAGTTTTTGTGATGACTTGACTTAGCATCTGGCGCATTTCAGAGCTCAGTGAAACTTCACAGGATGATAGTTGTTCTGAACAAGACATGTGGGAGTAGCTAATTAGCAGATGTGGAATAAAACACCTGTATGTAATTGTTAGGAAGGCCTCTTGTTCTCATCTGTCCTGTGGTATAATGAATTTCTATGAACAGTGGGGCTGACTTTGAGATAAATATATCACTCATTTTTTCACAGAAATGACACTAATGAAACAGTTTCTTATATTGTGCGTTCCTAAAAATGAGGTTTGTTCTAATTTTCTCTAGCATTAATCATCACTATCTGTTATTAAGTAGTAATAGAACTCTTGAATTTGTCTGCAAATATGTGAAAAAAAATCAGCCGGTGAAATCTCAGCTTTTTATAGGAAGCTTTTCTGGACTTTTCAAATGAAGCAGATGGTGCTCTGAGATTTTCTCATTTATAAAGCCCCATCTCTGAGAATGTTCTATATTTTTTTTCCCTTGATTCTGCTTTTCCTAAAAACACTGAAAATTTACAGGACAGTTGGAAAAACAAAATCTTTGAGGTTGCTAGTCATATCAACAAGGCAGAGTGTACATCAGTGTCCTGTGGTTCTCTAATAACTGGGAATCTCTCTGCATTCATAGCTTCTGAGTTCACTGCTTTACTGAATGGAATAGAAATTAACATAACAGAAATAGAGAAGAAATGTGCTTGTTGCAATAAATATTAGGGAGTGGTTTTGTGTGTGAAGTGGAAAGAGGAAGGGGATCTTGCCTGGTTTTACTTGGAGAACTTTAGGAAGAAGCTTATGAAAATATAATCTTTTTATATTGCAAGAACCATTCTAAGAAAGGTCCAGCTACACTATCTGGATTTGGTAACTTGCTAGGGAAGTTCAGAACACCTCTGTCTGTGGCAGACAACTTACCCAAATACTATTTTTTTTTTTTAATGCAATGGGTTTGAACTACTTAATTTCTTCAACAATGGTTTATAAATAGGCCATTACATAACTTACCAAGAGCCTTTGATGTTCTTATGAATGTATTCTGCGTGAGCTTGTGGAACCAAAGGGTCTTTCTCTCCATGAATTATAAATGTGGGACATTTAATATCTGGCAGCAACTCTTGGCAGATACTACCTAGGGAGAAAACAAATGAAGGACACACTTTGTTTTAAAATAACATGAAAGACTGAAACTACTCCTGTAAAGGACTGTGAACCCCACTGGGTTCCAGCTATTGCCTCTCCTTGCAGATAGCATGCAATTAATCTACAGAACTATGTAATCAGGACTATAATTAGCATTTCTTTCTCCAAAATGTTACTTTACTGAAACTTGCCTCATTAATGGATACTAGCACAAACAGAGAGAATGAAGTACTGCTGTCCCACATTTTCCCCACACTCCTTTTGACTCTTTAAAACAAATACATGTATTTCTTTCGTGGCTTTGTTCTCTTTACCCTTAGAGTCTTATGGCCTGCACATTAAGATTTTGTTACACAGGCTGGCAAGTTACTAGAGTTGCTGCTTTCATCAACACGTTTACTTCCAGACCCTTTGCTGTCTGCAATGAATAACCACTTTAAGACAGATTGTATAAAACCTATTCAAAGGTTATTCTCCCTGACCATTCATCTTGGGGAACTTCAAGAACAATTTTATGTTTACTAGTCTTTAATCTCACTAGAAATAATTTTAATGCTTTTCCTTAAAGACCTTTCTGTTTTTGTTCTCTCATTTCTCTTTTCCTCATCCCTTAGTAACCCATTTTCCAAACTCTTTGCCTAACTTCCCATGCAAGAGAATCTTTGGGCAAAACATACTTGATGAGTTTTATATTTCATTTATTTTGGAGGTAACTTTGTCTTACTTGTAGTTGTTTCCTTAGTTGTTTCCAGCTATGAACAGCTTTGCAGTTAATGTTCCTATACACACACCTTCCTTAGCTCTAAAGTCATACACTGTTTCATAAGAGTTTTCCCAGTTGTTGGGTTATTTATATAGTCTTACTCTGCAGTTCTACTGACTGAAAATTTTCTTTTAGAACATTTCACTTATAGTCTTTGAACACCTGCACAAATGTTGACTGTTTTTCAGAACAACTAAGTTGAGGTTGTTTACCTAAAGACATAGTTGGCTGTCAAACAATTATTTCATAGTTTCCAGTCCTAAAACTGTTTTCTATTATAACCACTAAGTTCTATTTACTCCCAAAGCACAACAGAGCAAGAAGAATCTTAAATTTTGCAGCTTTATGCAACTTATTTTCATTGAGTGGCTGCATCTTCTAAAAGTTCATTTCTTATGATATTTCACACTAAAAGCTGTTCCATTTAGGGCAAATAAATCTATGTCTTAAAGAGGCTGAATTTTTGACCAACAAAGGCTTTGCTGTCCTCCTTCTATCTCTGATGGGTTTTATTAACCCCTTTTCTTGTATTTGCCATATCCGCACCTTTTGTGCACCATGTCTTCACTTTAATTAGAAGGAGGCCTGCTTGCAGTCTTAAGTCTCCCTTCCCAAGCTACACCTGTAAAGAACCTGCAGTTTGATTGTTCCTCATCATTTTTAGCAAACATCAAACTTCTTCCAATATCTGACCCAGTTACAGCATCTAGTTAACTCAGTTCCATGTTGCATGTCTCCAGGTGGCTTCTTTCTCAAAGTCACTCCAGCTTATAGCATCTGAGGCACGTGCAGGCAGTAAAAGGATGTCATAGCCAGAGTTTCATCAGCCTGGACTTTGAATTTAAGAATAAAGTAGTTTTAAGGAGATGCATTCTAGAAAGGGTAAAATAAAATCAGATCAGCACTGTACTGGGAGAAATTTTAGTACCATGTTGCTGATCCCATGCAAAATTTTATGGAGAAAATATAAAATGAATGAATGGTTTCCTTGTAGTACCTGCTGCCTGTTAATGTAGGTTACTTCCTGTCTTTCATGATGAGAAATAAAAGAAAACAGACATAAGAGAATGACAGTCCTTGGTTTATGTATTGTATATTTCTACTTCAGGCAAATTAAAACCAATTTTCCTCTGAATTAGAATGGAATTGCAGGTTATTACTCATGATATCTTTGGCTGCAAAAGTCTACATACAGTAATTGTAGAAATCTTTAGGGATAAACATTCAATAATTACATTCTTTAGTTTAACTATTCTGTTTGTTTTTTAAAAACACCTAAGCTGTGTCTACAGTGTTTTTCATTCTGTTTTGCTAATTCTGAGTTCTCAAAATCTGAACTTCCTTCTTTTTTAACTCATATCCTACTAGGTTTGAAATAGTGCTTCAGTTCCTGTTTGCAGAAACTGGAATGAAGACGCTTCACTGTTGGGATATCTTAATGATGTCACCGAGAGGTAATCCTTTCATACTGAGAGGAGAAAAAAGCTTGAGCAGAATCCCTCCTGTTCAGTCTGCACAAAAGAAGTGATTTAATAATGTATTTTTGTGGTGGAACAAGAGAAAAAACTCGTCAGCTAATGCTTCCCATAAATGTGTTTTCCTCCTGTGTCTTGCTGGTTTCATGAACCATCTACAAAGTAATTGCATTATAAGCATGAGTCAGATTCAGCTTTTAATGTTATACGCAGAGTCTTTTCTTTACTAGCTGCTGGGAGTACTGTTAGTTTTTTATCCAGAACTGTCAGCTACTATAATTGCCTCAGTTTAATGCTGTAAAAGCCTTACCATCTGATTTTTCAGCAAAGTGAGATATTCCATCTACCCAAGCCTCACAAGTTTTTGCAAAGTACTTATGTCCATACATCTCTTCCAGTGGCTTCTTGACCTTTTCACTCCATTTTGAAACATCTCGGATGCCTATGTAAAATAACATTGAAATGAGTTAAGTCCTCTCCAGCAACAAGATACAACCCAATACTGCCAACATCTAATGAGTAAGTTTTCAAACCGGACTGCTGATGCATATTTCAAACTTGGAAACTGCACTGAATGGTTTTAAAGAACTTCTGGTATGGAAAGGGTATTAAAAAGGTAGTTTTATGATCTCTGCTGGGGTCTTTCTCAGTTGCAGAGGACTATCATGTTGTTATGGTCAGAAGGAATGAAAGGAAAAAATAATAATCAAAGGACTCAAAGTCCTAAAATTTCTGGTGTTTCTTTCTGAAGGGCTTGCAGAAGACAGGCTCAAGGAGGTACTTTGTGTATAAAAAGTGGACTGTTTTATAACAGTGTGCCAGAGCTGGCAATTTTTTTTATATCCTTCAGACTTTTGCTTTGGCTCATGGATGGAAGTTCTTCCATCGTTCCTACCAGTATTCAGAGGAAGGAAGCTCTTACTAAGGCATTCCAGCAGACTGACATCATGGTACATTTGCCATAGCCTTACAGAAAAACAAGCAATTCTACTTAGAGTCCTGTGACTCATGGCAGGCTGGCTAAAGCTGTACAAATAATCTGACATTCTGGTTATTTATTTATCACATTTACTTATGTTTTTCCCCTAAAATTTTCAATACTGTTCACAAGCCAGATATCCACAAGGGAGACTTTCACTAAACTATATTTCAGCTGTACAGCTTTGTACTGATAAAGCCCAAAACAATGTTGACATAGCAAAGAGCCTGAAAAGTACTGAATCATCAAACAGCAATCTATGCCACTAGCAAAGCTTTTAACTGGTTTCAAATGGGAATTAGGGAAGAAAGGAATGAAGTGTTAATTAACAAACAGAACCTGTCCAACCAAATAAGCCAGGTAGCAGTGACTGAAAGTGTTTTATAACAGTGTCTGATTGGAAATGAGTTTTCTCACCTCAGGCTAACTGTTACTGAATAGCTTTTCCCTTATAGAATCTACTATTTTATCCCTGCAGCTGGCTTTAATTTTAAAAGTGAGAGGGAGAAGCCAATGTTGAAAGGACATAGATACCAAATAAACACCTTTCCCTCCTACCAGACGCTCCACTGCAGCCAAGATGCACTGATGGGGCAGCTGTTGAAGGCTCATGCTGCTACTGTCTAAGCTCCATCACCCAGAGAGAGATGTTGAAAGCACCAGTCCACAAAGAAGCCAAAGGTCAGAATTGCTGTGGGTGCTCCGTGTAAAAACAACAGGTTTTTTCTACATTGTAATCTGTTGGCTGATACTGACATACATTACATGATAATGTAATAAAAGCTTCATATGGATAAGAAGCCTATAAAGTGATAAAGCAGCTCTTCTACTAGAGTTAAAAAGCATTTTGCTTACTGAACTAAAAAAATATTACTTCTGCTACCACTGAAAGTGCTTTAGTACAGGTGAGGTAAGTACTCATGTCAAATGCATACACTTGAAATTTAGCTGAAGGGAGAGACAGATTTCACAGCTGGCATAAATCTTCCAGTCATTTAAATCAAGTTATACTGGGTTACATTTGCTGAGAGCTTGCATGGTTAAACTCTTTTAATTTCAAAAGGAAACAAGGTCTTTTTGTGAGTTTATTAACAGTTTTTGCTATTTTCCTTTAAAGTGGCAAATGGCCAGATTCTATTTCCCGTGAGTGGAGTAAGGATGAGAAACCCCGTGTTTCTTTATTTTGCAAAAGTTTTTGTAACCACAGTAATTAACTTTAAAGGAATGCAAAATAGAAAGGCATCTTGGGACATTTACTTGAATGATTCATTTGCTTCCTGAACACAAGTGGTAAGTTATGAGCTTGTTTTCTTACTGTCTATGTATATAGATAATACATAGGTCCTAGTAGGCAAAATTTGTTACATGCTAGCTCAGTGATTTTTCTATGGACTTGTCTAAAGATTGCAGATGTGAGAAAATCAAGCCTGAGATCAACAGAATTAGTTGAAATTTACTGTTAGGAACTTGTTACAGCAATAAAAATTTTACTGTCTGAAAACTACTGATAAACTATTATAACATGCTTTTCAGCAGCCCTTGGTAAAGGCTTTTTAAAAACTGCATTCTGTTATGCTTGGAGTAATTGTTAGGGGGCTTTTCACCGTGACTTTAACCTATCCTTATAGTTAGCAACTTGATTGAATTTTGTGCCCTGTCCCTTTAGGTTTGTTGTGTCCTCCATTTAGTTGTTACATGACCAGGATCCTTAAGTCAAGAAGAAATTAAAATAATTCTTTTAGGATACAATATTCAGTTTGTACATACCATTATAAATTCTCACATCCTCTTGAGTAACGCTGGCATTTGCTCCCCAGACAACCAACTTGTGGATAAGAGTTGGATACTTTGCGGCTGCAATGAGTGCTGTAATTCCACCATCACTCCATCCCAGCAAGGAGAACTTCTTAAATTTAAGTGCCTTGAAATGTAAGAGAAAGTTATATGCAAGTCATCAGCTGGTTTTACAAGCAAATATCAAATATTTCTGGAGAACTAACAGTAGATTTATACACAGCACTACATAGCTGAACTATAGTTAGCTTTCATAATTAGAAAATATGATTTTCCTGCTATATATGTAAAATTACTTAAGAAAGGGTCAAATATTTAGAAAACAAGAAATTACAGCTGCCCCTCCAATTTTCCACAACTATTCAATGAAACAGGCAGTAGCCATATGAGATTTTTGCTGCATTTCAAAAAAGCCCCCTTGAAATTAAGAAATGCTAACTTGCAATAGACACTAAAGACCTTTCCAGACAGCCTGGTGGTATGAAGAATCTCTGGATTCTCTTGACATAAAGTTAGCAAAGACTACCACAGTGTGGGATGGTAGGTAATCTAAGACCAAGTTGAAAAGAAGAAGTGTAAGACTTGAAAAATGGAATGCAATGATCTAATTTACTGATGCTAGCTGATCTCAAAAAAATATCTGCTCTGTAATGACCAAAAACTGCTTAGTTTTTGTGTCCCTTTGGGGACAGCTTAGTTTTCTATTTTGCATTTATTAGTATCTGAACAGAGGAGATTACAGCCATTTAGACTGAAAGTTTTTCACCTATCCATTGCAGAATCTTCATTTTCTCTGTTAGCACAGCAGAGGAAATTTACAGTGTGGAGAGATTGTTTCTATGGTTAGAGGGCAAAACTGAGTCTTAATCCTGATTCTGCTGTCAGACTTATTTTGTTTCGCTATGCAGAATACTCCAGAAAGGCTGCATTTCCACTTTTGGATGGGTTTCTGCAAGGTTACTGCTTATTACAGAAATAAAGTTGGATTGACTGTCTGAATCTTGTCTCATATTTTTGGAATTTAAATGCTCTGCCAACTCTGTCAACATGGCCAAAGACACTGTATAGATTAATATAACAAAGCCAAAATATTAGTCAAAACTAAACCAGAAAACAGTGTTAGCACTTATAGGATGGAATAAAAGACCATAGAAAGAGGAACACAGAAATACAGATTTGAAATAAAAATTTCTGTAAAAGGGAGAAGTAAAAGCAGCTTTAGGTCATGTTCTTTACAATCACAATATCTGTAGTAGTTATTAAGATTTTGTATAATTGCAGGAACCCTTGGATTTCCCACAAAAATTATTTCAGTAATATGATGTAAAATGCAAAGCGTCAAGTTAATGTTTAGAATCACGTTTCCTGAAAGAGGCTCCTCAAGGCAAAATGCCAAGACTCTATTAGCTATAAAATTTTCTGAGACTTTCACCACTGTAATCCTTTCAGTTAAACCACTTAGCATAGACTTTGGTTTTTATATACACTGTACCTCAATGTACATGCTTCTTGGCTGCAACCTCTTAGGGCAGGGTGTTGGAATAAAAACATATTGCTTTATAATTCCCACTGTTGAACCTCTATGTATATTGCAGAAGAGATGGAAGAAACTATTTTCCAGAATACTGTGCATCTGCTGAGTTTTAACCCTTCATTTGTATGCTTTTTTTTTTTTGCATAACTTCATGTTGCTGGAAACAATCTGTTTAATAGCACTCTTCCTCCTAGTCAATATTTAAGGTATACAGCTTTCATTTATATATATATAAAAAATAATAAAATCTCAGAACACATTTACCTGCATAAGATCCACAGCATCTTTTGCATCCCTCTCAAAGAAATCTGGAGGAAAATCTCGAGGTGGAGGAATAGACTGTCCATATCCCCGAGGATCCCAAGCAACAATTGTGAAAAGTTGCTTATTCATGGACTTAAGCTGTGGTCCAAAATCAGTTTGACCACTCCCTGAAACATTGTAATTTTTCAATTATAGTAACCACCACAATATGTACATAGCAGACAAAGTCTAAGCGCAAAACCTGGGAAAATCTGTGTCTTAATTCTAAAAAAGAGATTATCCATCAACTGAAGTACACATCATTGCTACTTGTAACTAACCATTGTACCTCTCACACAAGAATCATAGAATCGTTTCAACTGGAAGAGACCTTTAAGATCATCAAGTCCAGCCTTTATCCTAGCCTTATCAACCAGTGGACCATTTTCAAACTATCTGCAATATTCTCAGACTAAGCCACTTCTGCTAGATACGTAAGCTTATAAAAAACTGCCCTACACAGATGCCTTAATAGAGAATCATAAACTGAGTTACTTGGGTAGGGATTTATCTTGAACGGATGTGAAGCACTAGCATGGTCATTGCTGGTTATTTGGGCACCACACGTGAAACTGAAAGGGAAAAGATGTATTGATGCTAGCTATAAATTTGTAAAAAGCACCATGAAAGACAGTTGTGCTTATTAGAACAGACACTTTTGTGAGACTACTGGTGCTTAAAGCTGAGCTTTAAATACTATGTTGCCTGAAGAGGCAGTGGTGACACAGAACCATAAAATTAACTTTTGGTTTTTCCAATATATGTATGTTACCAAAAAGTCAAACACATCAATTTTTACTGATGCAGAACAATTTCTTTTTTGGTGGCTCAGACTTTCAAAGGATTAAAGGCTATTGGACTAAGCTATCTATGAACACTAGCATGATGACTGCAATTTAATTTTTTTTGCATTGTAGTCGTGATAACAATGCTGTGTACTTGATGAGAATCTATTCAGATCTAATTATTATATTCAAATGATGTAAATAAAATAACAAAGTGGCTATCCACTCTTAAATTAAAAAGCCTGTAAAGGGCATTTAAGATTTTGGTTTGTTTACTTGGAGAAATATATCCTCAAATACCTTCTGCTATATCATCAACTGGTCTAAATGATAAAAGAGGCTGTAAATGGCATGGCTGTAAATGAGCTGACTACAGTTTGTCATGATCTCTTGCAACTCCAAGTAATAGCTAGAGTCAGAAAGAAAATATCAGGTTGTTAGAAAAATAACACTGCAACCTGATTAAGCCGATTAATATTAATCAGATATTCTTACATAGGCCTCCAATGAACCTCTGCACTGCCACAGAAACGCTTGTTACACTCTATCTTTTGTAACTTACCAAATACACAAGGCTGAGAACATATCTAAATGCTGGGTTTTCTTAGTTTTCCTAGTATTTTGCTCTTTAGAAAAAGAAATGTCACTTTTCTTTAATGTAGTTAACAAGGAGCCTAGAGACCAATTAATTCTGTTGACCTAAAAGCACTTGTGACCATGACACACTTACTAGTTAGTACTGTAAGTAGTATAAAGTAATATTGAAAACTTAGTGTCATTACAAAGGGAAGAAGTATGTGATGGTCACAATGTAAAGTTTACCCCCACACATTGCACCAAAATATTAAACCATAAACTTTACAATGGTAAAGATACAGTTACTGCTTGAAATCATGCCAGCTGCAAAACAGTAATGTATGCTTAACAGCAATGTAATAATAATACTATTACAATGGAAGATACATGTTATTTCTAGTTAATAAGTTAGCACTGGTAACAGGATTATTAATTTAAAAAGCTGTTTAAAATGAATAGGTTAAAACATACGACTACCAAAGCACCCCCAGCATTAACTTTTTTCTACTTTCCACTTGAGAATTCTTTGAAAGAAAGAACCACTTCATCAAGACTTGAAAATCTTGCTGCCAAGAAGAACAAATATTTCCCGCTTTTCAGTTCTTGACATTCTATCATCATGATCCAGCAATTCAGTTAAGTGTGACCCCAACTTTGAGCACAGGAACAGTCCTACTGACAGCCTGCCATGAGCTGCTAGTAAGTCTGACCTGTTCTTTACAATTGCAAGAACCCAAGAAAAAAGCTCGTGTTAATTTTAAAAGACTGTTTTGAAAAGCAGTGGTCTTGATGGACAGATACCACTTAGCCAGCAGTACCTGCTGTCCATCTGAAAAAGCCAGGGAGAATCTTAATGATGTTGCCCTGAATAATCAAAACATAAAAATACATTTTGAATCAGAAAGCCTCAACAGTGCCTTTTTCACTGTGATAATAAAGTGCAAGTACTGCATTATGTCTATTAATTCACGTGGAATGCACCTAGTTTCTACCAAGGAATGCATAATTCAGTCTGTGTAACAAATATAGCTGACCTGTTTTTGGTTTCTTCCCCCGTCTCTGTCAGTTTGTACCTTGTGTAGCTATTTGCCACCTATGATGGACACTCCCTTTGCACAGCTAAATCCAAAAGTCTGAGTGACTACTACACAAGTCAAGACACTTTATAAAAGGGGCCTGGTTGAGACAATGAAAACTTTCAGAACTGCTAACTGAATGCAATAACCAGGCCTTTCTCTATCTGGTGTATATGTAGCTTTTTTTTTAAATTTTCATGGCTATTCTCCATAACCAGGTGTTGAACATATTTTGTGAACATATTACAAAATAGTTTTATGCACTCTAGCTTGAGACTGGATGGTAAAAGAGGTGGTTGTTCTATAGAGATAAGACAAAATCTCCCGACCTAGCATTCCAGGAAGCAAAAGAATGGCATGGCTTCCCTCTCCTGTCTTCTGATAATGAAGGTGGACTCCGTTCACTTGGATTTTGCCAGACGTTATTGCAGTACTAGGGATGGGAGAAGAGGAAAGGGAAGCATTCAGTTAATTCTCATGATCATTCAAAGAATACAGAATAATACCTTTTTCTCAATATTAAAGAAGACAATACAGCAAGATTTAAATGGGTCATTTGTCTCTTGTGGGAACACAGAAGACTAAATAAAAAAACCTACAGGGAGTAGAGAAGTATTCAGTTGTGACCACTGTGTATCAATTGTACTTAGGTTTTACAAACACAGTTAAATGACTGAAGTTAGAGGAGAAAAAAATACAGGTCTGGACTGTGCAACAAGGGAAATATAAAAGCAGCTTCACATGGCTACAGAAATGTATTGAAAGAAACACATTAGAGAGGAGAAACCTCAGTCTGTAATAGCATAACTTTTTGAAAGAGCTGGTGTTCACCTTGTTATTACTAAACTGAGCCTCTCCATCTGCCAAAGAAATTAGTTACCGTTGTTAACTCATTGTTCACTGTAACTCATTCATTGTATGGTTTCTCATGAACCTAATGAAAACCACCTTGCACTGAGACGAGGGTGGAGAAGAAGAATGTGATGATAATATTCACATTGACGTAACCTGTAAGACTAGTCCCACCCTATAAAGCTTAAAATGGTGAATTAAACATAAAAATTCCACAAATTTAAACCCTTCTCATACACAAAATGAACAATAGCTTGCAAGTTCAGGTTCCCAATACTAAGTGGCAGTTAAACCACAGAACCTGCTCAACACAAAGCCATTTGGATTTTATATAAAATCTTGGTCTACATAACCAATCATACCAGATGCCTAAACATAAGCTGTGACTTGCAGAATACAATCAGGTCTTTCCACTTGTGCAGATCCCGTGGCAAGAACACAGCTCAGAGAAACTGATTGTGTCATTGTAACTTCAGAGTTTTGATGAATTGTTCTGCAAATGTGATTCAAGTGATTTGTTTGACTGTAATGTTAAATCTCCTTTGAGTTCATTTATCACATCTGATGTTATATGCTTCACAACTTGAATTCTGAATGTAGCATTCAGGTGACCTTCTCATACTCTTTTTGAATACTTGTTTTTAGGGGTTTTTTTTTCTATTTAGAAAAGGTTTTTTCCTGGATAGCTTATATTTTGGTTTGTCATTTGTTTTAACAAGTTATTTTATCATAGTTCTTGCCACAGCAAATGAGCACTTTGTTCTTATTAAATTGTATAGAAATACATTGGATTTTTTTCTTCTGATTAATAATTGCCAAAAACATTTCCAGTCTTAACAAAACTGAAATAACCACCATTTTGTTACTTTGTATTTAAAAAAAAAAGTTACCAACATGTCGTTTTAACAGGCAAGTGGCATATATTCTGTTTTTCTGACTCAAATGCTACTTTTTTTTACCCAGTTCCACATTTTTAAAATTAATTATTAACATCAGGGAATAATTAAGAATTTTGCTGAGTTTCTGATTTTCTATTCTTGCATTGTGCCTCAACAAAACCCACGAGTTTTCAGAGATAGTATTTGCAGTACTTTCTGGACTAAGACCAGAGGTATTGGGCTTTTTACTGTGCTGAGAAACTGTATTGGAACTGGCTACACCTAAAGCAGATATGTTTTTCCCCACATCAAGTTTCTGTAAGTCTGAAATAACTTCAGTGATTCTTGTCAGTGTGATAAATCCATTTCTGTCAAGTTTTCATAAAGACTGCACTTTCCATTGGTTGACATAATCAGAAACCGTGTTAAAACCAAACCACTATTTTGTAACTGAATTAGTAATATCAAGGTTTCTAGCTCTTTGAGAAGCATTGGATACGTACTGCTTATGTTTACCAAGACAGCATAGATGCAGAGTTGGCAGATCTTGTACTGTGCCTTGCTCAAAGCCACATTTCATCTCACACTCTGTGGCTTAATCCCGGAACTACCCTTCTGTTCCAGTTGTGCTACAATACAACCTAGTCTTTATCTGTGTGTGGAGGGAAAGAAAAAAAAGGTGTGGGGGAGTATTATGTCTGTTACTCTTATCAGAATTTGCAAAATAAGCAGTATTTTTATATTACATATATCTGTATTATCTTTGCAGCCCCGGCGACCCCTTCAGACTGCAGGTGGCAGAGGAGCGGTCGGCAGCAGGTCCTGGCTTGCAGCGGGGAAATGGCTCGCTGAGGGGAGGTTGAATGGCGCAGAGGCGCTGCGGCTGCGAGCCCCGCTTGCACAGCCCTTCAGCTCAGGACGGGGCTTCTCCCTCCCCTGCGAGACGAACGTCCCCGCCCGATCGCAGAAGCGAGCACCTCTGGGTGCTACCAGAATCACCCTCCCTCCCCAAACGTAACGTGCACTCCCTCTGCTGAACCCTCCTCCCTGCTGACACGCAAGGGGCCTGCAAATATCACCTTCCTCAAGCGCGGGGCGGAGAAGAGGAATGAGGGAACAGGAAGAGAGGGCTGTGATTGTTTTTACCCGTAGGAGGCGGCCGGTCCCCGGGGCGTGAGCGGCGCGGCCCGGGTAGGCGGCAGCAGCAGCGCCCGAAGAGCATAACCTGTGCTCCGTCCAGCCATTTTGCTCACCCAGCTGGCTGCGTCGGGGAGCGGAGCGTAGAGGAGGGGTCACTCCGCCCCTCTCCTCCGCTCCCCGCCGGGGCGGGCTGAGGCGGAGCCGTCAGCGCACGGCGGTTGGGTACTACCGTGGCCCAGCTAAGGGTGGCTGACCTCTGTTAGGCAGGCGGGGGAGCAGCGGGGCCGCCCGTCCGCTGCCCGCGCTCTGTTTGGCGGCCGCTGTTGTCACGCTGGGCCGGGCCGGGTTGTGCGCCGGCGGCTGTTGCTGAGGGGACGCTTTGCCGCTGCGCCCCGCCCGCCGGCCGGGTTAACGGTCACGCTGTGGCGGGAAGCTCGCCTGAGGCGGGGCGGCTGCCGCCGCGGGGACCTGGCTGTGAGGCGGGAGTCATGTTCCCCACAGGCAATGTGGCCCCTCAGCCCACCTGCCACTCCCTGAAGGAGAAGGGCTGTTCCTGCTTGCGGGTAGGAGGGGGAAGGCTCAGGGCCCTGCCCTTGCTTGCCGCCCTAGAGAGGAGTGCGGAGTCCAGCCCTGCGGCTGGTGGACAACTGCGTTGCTGGCTGAATGGGGAGTAAGGCCCTGAGAGCACCTCCATCTTCTGGGGACACATGTCGACACAGCTCTGCCTGGTGTGTCTGCAGGGAGGGAATGTCCCGCTCTGGGAGATAAAAGAGACCAGGTCATGAACTGCTCCTCCAACGCTGCCCGTGATGTGAGAAGCTTCACGAATTGTGAGAAAATGGAAGATGTGGTGGTCACTTGCGTGGAGAAAAGCTCCCTGTGCAGCTGTGGCAGTTGGGACAGTGAGGGCAGCTCTGGCGACTGCAGCCTCCCCAAGGTGTTGCATTCAGCATGCTGACCCCTGGCCCTTGGCAGGAATCTAACTCTACCTCATCAACTTTATTTGTAATGACTGTGGGGACAGCACACATCCCCTGACCAGGGACTTTGGCCTGACAAATGCTCACACGAGGCTGTCACCTCTAGACCAGACTGACTACCTTTATTTGCCACAGCACATGGTTGCACTTTCCCCTGGACCTCCTCACAGATTGCTTATAAAGCACCAAGGAGACTGGCTCGTTGCCAAGCAGTCTACTTTCCAAGTGTGAAGGAGAAAGACCAGCCTGTGTCACAACTGGCTAGGGTGATGGTGCAGAAGGCTGTAAGGGTAGTGATGAAAATAGCAGAAAACTATAGAGCTGGTACAGAAACAGATGTAAGAATGTTATGTGGTCTCCTGCCTTATACCTGGATGAGAGGGATTTCCTCGAGACAGGTCAGTGTTATGTATTCACTCCAGCCCAGCAGGAGCTCAGTGGCTGCCCAAAGAGTTGTCAGCCTTCCCACTGCATTGCCATTTGTATGGGACTAACAAGTCTCAGAGGTGAATGACAGTCATAACAAATCCCTGTGCAGAGAGATTAGCTTAACTGTGTGAGCATACTGGTTCAGTTTATCCCCTGAGCAGATCAAACCATTTAAGATTAAGGTATTTAGTATGGCTAATTGCAAGCAATCCATCATCAGGACAAGCTGCCTTCACTCTTTCCCAGTGACATCTACAAGCCTCTACAGTTTCTTTGGCTTTTAGGTCACCATCACAAGCTCTTCTTGGTTGTGTATGTCACTGTCTACATTTCTTTCTGGTGGAAAATGACTGGAGGTGACATCTGCCTATTCTGTGTTGAGGAAAAAGATATAGCTTGGTCTTCTGCTACACAAGCTGAATTTTACTGTTTTTTTTTTCTGGATTCTGCAATTCACACAAATCTCATGTGTCACTATGAGCTTCAGAAGGAAAAGTCTCAAACTTGTGTCCAATTTCACTCCTGTTAAAATGCCCTTCAATCATCTTCCTACCTATCTTCTACCTACTATGGCTGAAGGAGATGTAACAACTTCTCAGAACCTGTGCTGAAGAACTGAGGTAAAAAGGGTTCATCATGCAATGTATGGGAAGGGAAGAGATAGGTAAAACCAAAAGCCCACAATAGATGAGAGAAAAGGGAGATGAGGAGGTGTGCTCAGATGAGGAGGTGCTGCATACCAGCATTGGAGGTAGATCGAGATGGGTTAAACCCACTGTCAGTGTAACAAAAACTGGGCAGTCTCCTTGCAGAAAAGGCTGTCGCAGTTGAGGTGCTGCACCATGTATGATCTCCAGACCTTCAGTCACAGCTGTGCAGCATAAGAGTGTAAACTCACAGGTTCAAACTGTGTTCAACCTACTCAGTTCACCAGAACATCCAGTTTTGTTAGTAAAGCAGATTTGGACATAATGATGGGCAGATGGGAGAATTAAGTATTTCAGCTCAACTCTTCATAAATTACTGGCTGAAAAGAGAGAAAATGTTTTGAGCAAGCCAGACACAGTCTTACTTTTACACAGAAAGAGTTGAGAACAACTAGGGCACTAGTTCTCCTGTCAGCTCCTATAAAGTCTTTTTATTTGCCTGGTTACTGTTGATGTCTCAGGTTCTGGGAACTAATTGTTTCTGGCCCTTGCATGGAAAACTAAAAAATAAATGTTTTAAAGAGGTAGTAGTGCTCTGCTAGTGATGTATCCCTGAACACAGATTTCCCTTTCCCTCTTAGCTGTCCTGTCATTTTTTTGCCCTCCTTGGTGTTACCCCATCTCTTCAGAAAGTTTTAAAGGATTTATCTCTGAGATTCACCTAAGGCTCTGGAGGACATCACTGATGTGCAGTGAGTTTGTCAACTGTGATGAACCCTCAGTTCTTGCAGCTGGGTTCCACTGTCAGTGCTGCATGGATTTATTCCTTACGGAACTGAACAGGAGTTTAAAAAGGTGATTCATATGCCCTTCTTATGAAGCACAGAACTGCAGAACAGTGGGATCTTTCAATACCCCTATTAAACTGCAAGGACAAAGTAGTCTTCTGACTCCTGGCTGGACAGAAAATATGGATCTACTATTTTTTTACTTCCTCAGGATGTAGAAAATCTAGGGAAGACCTAGCGAGTTATTGACATAATGGGTCCCTTAAGACATGCTAGAACATGAAGGAGAAAGACTAAATCTTGGTCTCCAAAGGCAGCAATTTCAGCCACATATAGGATTCTCATATCAGGTGCATTGATCCCATACAAGACACCAGAAACATTAACATTAGTGGGGCTTTAACTCTGGAATTTTCCAGGAGAAATTAATTTGTCAGGGCCCTGAGGGTGCTAATAGGCTTTAATGGACATGATCAGCCGCAACTGGGGGCTCCTTACACCCTCTGCTCATGGGCCAAGGAACCTCATTTCAGCTCAGCACAGGGCAAAAAGCCCCAGCCACCCTACAAAAACTCATTGCTCCAGCTCCATAAAGAGGTAAGATTTTGGGTAGTGATGAATCACCCAATACAGAACAAAGGTGTGGAAATGCTGATATTTCTGTAAGTGACTTTTGAAGCCATGAAATGTGGAGAGTAGCAGCATGTAGTTTTATAGCAGGAGTCTATTTAGCTAGAGTATGAGTCAAATTGAGGACAACTGGACTTACATCGCAAAGAAAAGGATGTTTTGTGAAAAGCAGAACAGCTATTAGAAGATCCCAGATACCTTGTCTTAAAGAACATTTCAGGTTGATACATAACACACAGATGCAGTTAAGAATTGTTTTCTTTATGTTTGCCTGTATTTTTCTTATTCTAGCAAAGGATAACTGTCAACTTTAGTGGTATCTGCACACCTTTAATATGTTCAGGAAATGCTGTATTATAAACCTGAAGTGCACAAGTGTAGACATGTCAATGTGACGTGGTCTCATCATTGCAAAATCAAGTATGATCTCCATCCCTTAAATCTAAGAGTCATATTTGTTCATATTTAGGACATTTTAGATTCAGAGACCTAAACTAACTGCAAATCCTCTGGTACAAAACCAGAAAAAGCTTCCCTCTTGGAGAGGGCAAAGGTAACATTTAGAAGATGCTTCTTGCTGTGTTTACAGAAGGAGTTGTAGGAATCTATTTTTGTGAACTCGGTGACCCAGAGATCCCTTTCAGTGCTGCATTTAATTCTCTCGACTTGGGATTTGTGTGGGGTGCTCAGGAATTGCAGAACATCATTCAAACCCCAAGCAGTATTACTGGTTTGTTAAGGCGATTAGTGCGGATTTCTGTCTCAAATGGCTCTCATCAAGCATCTCTCTGAGCTCTATAGGCTCTAATGCTTATTATCTGATCATATCTAAGTTGTGGCAGAAGTTAGTGTCTGTACCGAAGAGATGAAGAAACTGTGCTGAAGAGAAAGGAAGTGACCTACTTTGAGGAGGAATGGGAGAGGAGAGGGAAACCAAACATAACTTAGGAGTCTGGTCTCTTTCATTTCACTCATAGGCAATACTTCCTCCAACACAATGACAGCTTCTAAGCTCTGCACCCTAGATCCTCTTCTGATCCTTACTTCCCCCCTCCCATCTCCCCAGGGGCTGTATTAAGACCAGAGTGTGAGAGCTGCACTTTCCCTGGATGGCGTTTTGTGGTGAGGAACAAATGTGCATCAGTCAGCTGACTCCTGATGCTCATTGGTATGCTCAAGTGCTGCAGGGAGCACTTTTGTAGTTTCTAGAGACTGGGATGAGAAAGAGGTGGAAAAAGTGCCTAGAGGGCACTATGATCCAGGGAAGAAAGCCCTCCCAAGTGCTCTTAGCTTTCAGTGGCCCTGTTTGTACTGGATGATCCTTCCTACTGTTTCTGTGTAACTTCTTCTCACCATGTACATGGCTGGGCATGTTTCAGAGTCTTGCGGATTCTGACTCTCTTTTCCATGTGCCTCCAAGGCTGAAAGAAGGTTTATAGTAGTAGTATAAGGATGAAAAATCTATCAGAGAGAAGCAGCATGGTTTATTTAAAGCTGCATGACCAGCAAGGTCATGCCAAGTTTTTGAGTATTGCTTCTCCTTGGAAACTGGCCTCTGAGGAAGAAGAGCTGTATATTGCAAGTTCAGTTCAAAGTTTGCATATCAAACACTTCCAACAGTGTAATCTCTGAGTTTCTCATTCAGTATTGTTAACTATTGTTAGCAACTATTAGAAAGCAGTAAAAATTCCCCAACATTGTTAGCTGCTTATAGACTGTTAATGGGGACAGAGTAACAAAATTAACTAAATAAATTGCTCTGAATTAAATGGACTCTAATCCCCTCTGCATTCAAGAATTTCAGCACAAAATGGCTGCTGTGTAACAATGACTGTTAGCAATGGCATGGAGGCTGTACTTGAATAGTGATTGATTGTTTGCTGTTGAACAGCTTTGCTGCCATAGAAGAAGCTCCTAGACTTGTTGCCTAGAGTAAAGGAGAAAGCAAAAGCAAGTGATTCCAAAGAACACAAGAATTCCAGGTAGGGAACTAAACTAGTGCTTTTTGTGAGCAGAACTCAACTAGCAATAAAACCATAATCTAAGTCTCAAAGTTCTTACGCTCTAAAAAATAGGAAAACATAGTGTCTTTGTGCAGAAGCAGATGAGTTTACCTACTGTGAAAGTTCTTCAAAGAGAGAAGAAGGGGAAGGAGGTCTGCTGCCACAGCCCACAGCCTTTTTCTCTCTGGTTTGTCTCACCCATCTTATGAAAAAAATCTCTGTAAGTTTGCTTTTTAACTGCCACGTCTGTCCTTGAGGCTGACAGCTTGACAGTTTGACGTGAAATTAGTGGTCTGCCCTTTCTCTTCTTTCTTTTGCCAGGAAGAGTATCTGATCTGCACCATAATACATGTCTCTTCCTTGCCCCATCACTTTCCTGCATTTTTGATCTGTCCTCATAGGTTGCTTTTCAAAAATCAAATTCTCCTTTGATTTTATTTCTTGAGAGCTGGTAGACAAAATGAGCAACTCAATAAGCTAATATTGGGTTGATCTCTCTCTGCCATATTTAATGCCACTCTTAATTTTTAGGCTGGGGAAAGCACTAACTTTGGGGTTTTTTAACTCCATTTTACTATGTCCATCTTAAGAAGCAAAAGAAGCAAGACTGCTCTTAATTAAAAGCTATCAAGAGGATCCACAGGCTCCCTGGGTAGTTCATTCCAGTAGTTAATCATCCTTCTTATTAAATGATGTATTCTAATTTTGGCATGCCTGGCTGCAGCTTCCAGGCATTAGGTCCTATTATGTGGTTTTTCACAATATGCTAAAGAACTTGTAGTACTTCTGTGTTTTTTGCCCAGGAAGCTGAATCTTCTTCTCTGTGATTAAGTTCTGTAAGCATTGTCCTGAAAGAGATTGTTTCTAGCGTTCAGTTTTGTGATTGTTTTCTTTACTATCCACAATATCACCTGAAATACGAGCACTGGTCTAGAATTGGGTTTGACAGCATCAAAGCTAAAATGGCCTTCATCTCTCACATCCCAGTTTAAAGTTCTAGGATTGCCCTGTGTCTAAGTCTTGTTCTGAGATTATTTGTGTTTGTGCTCTACATCTTCATTGTTCTTATGTTCTGAAACAATAAGGGTCAGGCTTGCTTTCTTTAAATAAAAAAAAAGAGAAAATAAAGCAATTTATTTATGCCGACTGAACAATGAATATGCTTTCTATGTACTAAATAAGAAAAGGATTTTATGATAGGAGAAATAGCTATAGTCCTTATTTACACATTGTGCTATGTGATACTTAAAAAATGGAAATAGGGTAGGGGATTTTACTAGAACATAAGTGGACTTTGTAGATTTGAACATTGGTAGAGGACAGACAAGGTGTCTGAGGACTGGAGAAAGGCCAATGTCACTCCAGTCTTCATAAAGGGCAAGAAGGACGACTCAGGAAACTACAGGCCTGTCAACCTCACTTCTGTCCCTGGAAAGGTGATGGAACAACTCTTCCTCAAAGTTGTTAATAAACATATGAAGGAAAAGATGGTTATCAAGGGCAGTCAAAGTGGATTCACCACGGGGAAATCCTGTTTGACCAACCTGATAGCCTTCTATGAGTGCATAACCACCTGGCTAGGTGAGGGGAGAGCAGTGGGTATCATCTACCTTGACTTCAGCAAGGCTTTTGACACCGTCTCCCATAACATACTCATCAGAAAGCTCAGGCAGTGTGGCTTGGATGAGTGGGCGGTGAAGTGGATCGAGAGCTGGCTGAATGACAGAGCCAAGAGGGTGGTGATCAATGGCACAGAATTGAGTTGGAGGTCTGTGCCCAGTGGAGTTCCACAGGGATCGGTTCTGGGGCCAGTCTTGTTCAACATTTTCATCAATGACCTGGATGAGGGGACAGAGTGTACCCTCAGTGAGTTAGCTGATGACACCAAACTGGGAGGACTGGCGGATTCCCCAGAAGGCTGTGCTGCCATTCAGCGGGATCTCAATCGGCTGGAGAGTTGGGTAGAGAGAAACCTCATAAGGTTCAACAAGGACAAGTGCCAAGTCCTGCATCTGGGAAGGAACAACCCCATGCACCGGTACAGGCTGGGGGTGACCTGCTGGAGAGCAGCTCTGCAGAGAGACTTGAGAGTCCCGGTTGATAATAAACTAAACATGAGCCAGCAATGTGCCCTTGTGGCCAAGAAGGCCAATGGCATTCTGAGATGCATCAAGAAGACTGTGACCAGCAGGTCAAGAAAGGTTCTGCTCTCCCTTTACTCTGCCCTGGTGAGGCCTCATCTGGAGTCATGTGTCTAGTTCTGTGCTCCTCAGCTCAGGAGGGACAGGGAAGTGCTGGAGAGTCCAGCGCAGGGACACCAAGATGATCAGGGGACTGGAGCGTCTTCCTTATGAGGAAAGGCTGTGGGAACTGGGGCTGTTAAGCCTAGAAAAGAGGAGACTGGTGGGGGGATCTTATTAATATTTAGAAATATCTAAATGGTGGATGTCAGGAGGCTGGGGCAGCCCTTTTTTTGGTGGTGTCTAGCAGCAGGACAAGGGGTAATGGGATGAAGCTGAAACACAAAATGTTCCATGTAAACATAAGGAAAAACTACCTTCCTGTGAGGGTTAGGGAGCCCTGGCACCGGCTGCCCAGGGAGAGTGAGGAGTTTCCTTCTCTGGAGGGAGAGTGAGGAGTTTCCTTCTCTGGAGGTTTTCAAACCCTCCTGGACACATTCCTGTGTGACATGATGCAGGTGGATCTGTTTTATCGGGGGTTGGACTGGATGATCTCTAAAGGTCCCTTCCAACCCCTACCATTCTGTGATTCTATGATCTGTTTCATGACATAACATAGTAGCTGGTAGTGGTGGCAACTCTATGTGGACTGATGCAGGAAAGTACACCCTCCCACTCCCATTTATCTACCTGCTTCAGGAAAAGTAATTTATTATTTCTGGAAAGTGTATACTTATTTATACTAGAGAATGACGTCTTTTATCAGCATAAAACTACAGCTATATAAAACTATATAAACTCCAGAGTTTATAGAAAATGCAGCATGTTCCTAAGTTAAAACAGTAGAGCAAGGCAATACATTCTGAGGAATTCAAAATATAAATACTGGTATATACTGATACACTCCATGCTGACCTCCATGGAGAGAAAAGTATGGGATTTAGCTTGCATTAACAAGGAATATATAAACGCCCCAGTTTTTAGGTGGATGAAAACACTCTCTGTGTATTGATTTTGGCTACAGTCTCCCTTTTGGAGGCCATTTCCACTATTGCCTTGTGCCAAGTAGGTTTAAAGATGACAAATATGTTGGTGCTTGCTGTCATTCCAGTTTCATTTTGCTTCCATTAAAATGATGGCTACTCTGTCAAGGAGCAGAAATCCATTCTAACTCCACTTATATTAAATTAGTAGCTTTTTTGACAATAATAATAAGCTAATGAAAACTTACTGCTTCATCTACAGCATAAATAATGAACTGGTTCAAAGTAACTGCTGGAAATACCTGTAAATTTGATGAAAACATGAGGTTTCATCCTTAAGAGGAAGAATTTGACATAATTATTCTTGGGGCATAAAAACTTGCAGCCTAGTCATTCTTTGACAGATCTTGCATGCTGAGATGATGTCAATACTAGAGTGGCAGTGAACATTGCCAAGCACTGGGATACCATCATCTTTCTTCAAGAGCTGTTCCAGGCTCCTCAACACAATGTCAGTGCTGTGAAATAGCCCTTGCACACTATTATTGAGGTTTAAAGAGTTTGCTATCTTGGCAGGAAGCTGCAGCATGTCAGTTACCATCAGTGCCCAGGAACATTCCCAGGCACATGTAACTATTAGGATAAATGCAGCCTAGGAGATTCAGAAACTAGTCATGCTCTGTGCTGCTGCAGCAACCAGGAGGACAGGTGTTCTGTCATGTAAGGCACCTCCCCCTTCTCAAAGCACTGGTATTCCCAAATTTTTACTTTGAATTCCATAATGATGGAATTTTTTTTCACTATTTCAGAAAGCAGATGAGAAAATTGGCACTTAGTGTTGGAGAAAGTCCAGCACAGGGCCACCAAGATGATCAGGGGACTGGAATATCTTTCATATGAGGAAAGGCTGTGGGAACTGGGGCTGTTTAATCTGGAGAAGATTGAGGGGAGATCTTATTAACCTTTATAAATATCTAAGGGGTGGGTGTGACAAGGTTGGGACATCCCTTTTTTCTATAGTAGCTAGCATCAGGACAAGGGATAATGGGATGAAGCTGGAACACAAAAAGTTCCACTCAAGAAAAAACTATTTCACTGTTGAGGTGATGGAGCAGTGGCAGAGGCTGCCCAGAGGGGTTGTGAAGTCTCCTTCCTTGGAGGTCTTCAAGACCCACCTGGACATGTTCCTATGCGATCTGATGTAGGTGAACCTGCTTCTGCAGAAGGGTTGGACTAGATGATCTCTAAAGGTCCCTTCCAAACCCCTACCATTCTATGATAAAGCCTTTTTTCTGTAAAAATCTAACAGAATGTCACCTGTTAAAGATGAGTATTTTGTCAATTATACTTTTTCAGCCAAAAACCATTTTTGTTTTTATTCTCACTGCTGTTTTGCATAATTCTATACATCTGTAGTTAACAAACATTGTAAAAAGATTTAAAAAATAATATTGTATTGACATGGAGCACTCTGAGATGATACCTTTGTAAGCAATGGCACTTTTGGCAAAATGTAAGAGGTGATTTTTGTCTTCTGTCCAAGTTTTTCAAGGAGCGAGTCAGTCTTTCACATATGATTACCGAAATATCAGCTTTGCTGAAATGACATACTTTTGTTCAGAACTGTACAAGGGTACCAACATGTTTCAAGATAGAATCTAGAAATTTTGCATAATGCATTCTTCCATGAATTGATATTGGTATTGGATGTTGTTGTTATCTTCAGACAATCATTTTAATCAGAAGGAAGATGCTTTTTTTTATTTTAAATCAAGACAATCGGCCTTCCAGAGGATTCACTTTTTGATTTACTGGAGGTATTCACTGAAAACTACTTGGCAGAATAAAAGTGTTCCAAAAAGTCTGTGTAAAAAGGAGAGCTCCAGAAAGTATACTCGGAATTATTCCTTGTTATTGGAAGGCTTTTAGGAAAAAATACCCTAATTTCCTCCCAGTTCTCAGTCAACTTGTTCCTCATTGATTTGCATCAAACTAGTGAGGAGATCCAGTCTTTGGCAACCGAAGAGGGCTTTGGCAAGCTTTCCAACTGTAGCACCTTTGGAGCCTTCCCTCATTACCCACTTGAGCAGCATTTGGTAAACTTTTTCTTTTAGTCCATCTCGTTCATAGTCATGATCAATTTCATCAATCTCGGGATCGCAGAAGCCCAGTTTCCGAGCACAGCGTTTCCACTGTTTAGCCAACTTTTCTCTCACTAGATTCAGATGTTTCTCAGTCAGGACAGTAGAATTGTCTGCAAAATGAAAACATATGTAAGAAAATGACATTGTTTAGCACTTCTTCTGCTCCTTTTGCTATCTCACCAGTCCTCTCCCAACTACTTATTGGTAATATCTGGAGATGGAATTTTAGCAATTCAATCAGAAGTGAGTTTCACAGAGGCAATATTAACCCAATAATGCCAGGAAAGAAACTCCCTGTCAGAACACATGTACTCACAGGTCAGTTGCTGAACTTACTCTTTTATCTCAGGCTATCCTAGTTTGTCACTTAAACCTGCAAAATTGAAAAGCTCCTTCCTGGAGTTCTTGTGCAACTGACTGACATCCGTATGGTATGTTTTATATTCTGGGACATATTAATTTGTTTATCTAGGAATATACAGGGATAGCTTAATTCAGTATTGAACAAAGAAAATAAATTATTTCAAAATATTCCAGTTTCTACCTGAATGAATGAATGCCCCAAGTGTGTCAGTGGATAATGATCTTAGAGAAATCGTTCAGCATTTAGCTTTCCCTGTGTGGTGTCAGGTGCTGAACTCTGTGGGTCCTTTCCAACTCGGGATGTTCTATGGTTTAAACTATAAGCTAGGTAAGGACCACCAATCGCAACCTTGCTTCTAGCAATTTGAGTGATGTTATTCCTTTTGTTCTTAATGAATATACATCTATACTTGTATGTGGCGTATCATAAGAGGTCAAGAAAATACAGGACAAATGAGGTATGTGATACTACAAAACCGTACAGAACCCTTGTTTTAGACACTCTTAAGTATGTAGCAGTTATTTCTCACTTATCAGAGGGAGAAAGCTGTACTGCTTTCATACATTCCAAACCAAATTATCTCAGATAAATACATGGGGAGAATACATCAAAACTAGGGAGATCTTTCTCTTACCAAATATACCCATTGCTTCATAATGCATATAGATTGCTTCTGTAGCAACAGGAGAAGTGCTGAGGTGTTGATTGTGGTCTTCAAACTTCATCTGATTGTAGGATCCAATTTGAATTCCAGAACTGTTACTTATGTTGTATTTGATTGAATCTTCTGCACAAGAGAATTTAATACAATTCTATAAACAACTGCATTTAGTTAAAAATGTCATTAAGTAACATGAGAAGGAGGTAAGAAGGAAGAAGGTTCTGCCAATTAGTAGAGTGAATAAATGCTTTTATTGCCTTTAATGTAGAAATGTCAATTTTCTGGCAGCTGTGAGCATATTTTCATCACGCAGTGTGATGCAAATATACTTTAGTGAAAGCCCATCCTATTCTGTGACAAACTGCCATAACCAAACCTTACATGCTGGTAGTTACTAGACTGTATATAATGTTCCCTGCACTTTAGGAATGTGTAGTAGCAGCCTCTCTTTTTGTTGGCTTTCAGCTTCAGATCAGTCTTTACTTGAAAGCACTTTTTGTTTGACTACTAAAGCCTGCTTCTGCTTCTCAGCTTTACTTTTCATAGATTTAAGTTCAGGTTTACAGTTATGACTTCAAAGTTCTGTGAGACTACAGAAAATCATTTCTAGTTGCCCATAAGGTTTCTATATTCCATACTCAGTGTTTGCTGTGATAACATTTATCTCAATTTCTTTTTTTCCCCTGTTCTGTACTTTGGGTTCTAAGGCAAGACTGAAATGTTTTCTGAGAAACCAAAAAACCCTTCTTTATTTTAAGGCCTAAATCCTCTGGAATAAAACCCAACCTGTGTGTGTACTAATTGCACAGCTAAACTGTATGCACCTCTGGTAGCTTGCATTTGTGGTTTACTTGTATGTAATTAGTTAAACACATAATTTGGTGTGTTTTGCTTACAGTTGTCTGATTTGCATACAAAACATAAAAGTGAGTGACTGTTCTTAGGCAGTTTTTTTATTCTCTTGACAATATTTTCTGAACTCTGGATAATAAACCATTAAATGTTTTAACTCTAGTTTAAATTGTGAATATCACAATCTGGGTCAAAAATTGAAGTACAGATACTTAAAATGACAGACCAAGCTCTGTATTTCATCACTGAAAATGATGGTTAGATGTACAAACATCCTTGTTATACATACAAATGCACCGTGAAGTGTAGAAATTTACGGTCATGTATAAAAATCTGACCAAATGCATTTAATATTTGTTAACTTGAAACCAGTAGTCATAAATACTTATATGTATGCATGATTAGGTTCTAGAGGTTGCATTAAATGAATGCATTTTATCATGTCTCAAAATACTATTCCTATATCCTTTCTTTTTTTTTTGAGGTGAAGGATCCAGGAAATTCATTCCTATTTTTAGCTAAAAAATGATGAAATCTTGTACTTTTGCTATTTTCTTTGCTGTTTTCTTATCTGGTAACAAAATGAATCTAGCACAAGATATGGAAACATGTACAAATGCTTTGTCAATATTAACAGTAAAAGTTACTCTGCTTGTAAGTCTCCTTTCCCAAGCCTCTACGCTTTGCTTGCTTGTCATGTTTGGGTCATCATTTAAAGACTTTGAGGTGTATAGACAAGAAGACAGAAACTTCCTGTTTCAAGTTTTCTAAGTGTTAACCACTTACAAACTCATAGTTACAGCAGCTTGGTGTTTAATTTAAGAAAATGACTGGTTCAGGTGCACAGGAAATCTTTAAAATGCCTTCATATCCTGAAGTTTTTTTATGCTAAATATGAAAATACAATCAAATACACCAAATACACATTTAATAGTGTGTACAAGTCCTGCTAGAGACAGGAATTAATTTTACATACTGGAACTGATAACTTCAGCTATGGTTCAAGGTATTAAGCAACAAAAACTATTTCAGGTTTTTGAAGTTTTCTGCCTTACTGATCAGGATGCAATGCACAGCGTGTTGGCTACCAGGACAGAGGAAGGCTACAGCACTTACCTGTGCTTGCTCTGGATGCAATAGGATAATAGGTAAAAGTTCCCCTTGTGAAAGTGGAATCCTTGTTACCTAAATGGAGGGAAAATAACAACAAAAAGCCACAAGCTTTATGTAAATAATAAAGGAAATATACTTAAAAATGACTATCATATTTTTAACAGTACAAGTACATGGTTTGTGCTCTTAAATACAAAAAACTTTTAAAGTAACAGAATTGTATCTCCTTGAATAACTTCAGCTAACGCAATGACCTTACTGTAGTTTTGCCAAGTGACTAATAATAGCCTTAGCCATCCTTGTGTCCCAGCTGGGGCAATGGGCTTCCAGGTGAGTGTGTAAAATACCTGACTAGTAGATGGCCATGTGGGGGTCACGGCACAATTATGATCTGAGCTGCCTCATATCAGGTATTCAAACTGGAAAATTCCAGACTCCTAGGGCAGAGACTGGCTGTGGTCTGTATTAGCATGTTGCCTATGACTGGCACGGGACACTACTGCATCTCCTGCTGGTAGCAGTCATTGATTTGGATAACAACAGGTGAGCTCTGCAACTCATGATGGGATAATAACAGTGGCTGGATTATGGTCATTTGACAGGTCAATGGAAGTGTTGCAACGTAGGTCTTCTGCACCTCAGCATGATACATGCCACACCATTGCAGTAAGTTTTCTTTTTCAAACAGATGATTTTACTTCAATAGTGATGTTGACATTTCTGAATCCTGCTTTCTGACATGACAGCTCTCAGATTCATTTCGGCAAATAAACTCACATAAACAACTAATCACAGCCTCTGCATAAGTAATTTGAGAGTAACAGCTTTATGGCATTCTGTCTGTAAACAGCTAGGCATCCATGATTTTCTTGTAAGACAATCTGGAAAAGAATCCCACACTAAAAATATTCAATGTTTAGTAGGAGCAAGCTAACATCTTTCATGCCACCTCTGGTTCCTAAAAGTTACATCTTACAGGTCTCTAATTACCATTTATTCATACTTTTTTGCCAATGCTTAGTGTTCTCTCCCCTCTTTGTCTTAATACCTTCCTACTCCACTGCTCACTAGCAAGTACTGGCAGAAGTTCCCTATCAGCAGCAGGCAAAGCTCTCTGGAGAAACCAGTCATGAACCTTAGCTACTTGTTGGCTCCTTGAGCTCAGGAGTCTCTTTCCTTGCTGCAAATCAAACTAAAAATACCTATGTAATTTCCAAAATGCTCCAATGTTGTTTCTGCACAAGCAGAACCTGTGGTATGAATGTTACGTTTTTGAGCCTTCTCCCATGCTTTCTCAAAATGACAAGTAGCAGATCTTTGTTTTGGTAGCTGCTATTGCAGTATCTGCTATTACTTGGTTGGTAGCTCAAGAGTTAGGCACTGGGTCTGATTCTCCTCCATTGCACCAATACTTTAGAAATGGTTCACTTGAACTTAACAGCCTGAAATTGGTGAAAGCAGTGACACGAAGTCAAAGTCAGAATGTTTTAGTGACCTGAAGTAACTTCAAGTAAACAGATAACTTAATGAAATAAATTCACCTTTGCTACATTACAGATCAACTGTTAGCAATAAGTGGGTCTGTTGTTAGATAAACTACAAACCGCTTCATTTTTAGAGAACAATTGTATTTTCAGAAACATAGGTATTGGGGCATGAAGAATCTCACCTGGATCTGTATCTGCATTCTTTTGATACCAGTTCACATTGGTCTGTGACTGTAGGTTTAGGCCAGATTCCGGAACAGGAGGTTTACTTAAGCTAAAGGTATTGGCTGAAGACAATCCATAGAGATCCTCTGTGTGTCCTGTTGGAAGACTGTTTGGTTTATAAAAAGCATCTGTGTTTCCCCATTGTGGTAATGTTGCAGTGAGCTGTGGCCAAGGATATGGATTAGTGTTTGATCCTGCTTTTTCAGCTCTTTGATGCGGTTCACTCCATTGAGAAGCAGGAGATGGCTTTACAAAGGGATCATGGGAGACTCTTCGTCTCTTTTCTTTCTCTCTCATTTCAGGAGTGTATACTACAGGTGGAACTGCCTTATCCATCCGGCTCCCAAATACGTGGTAGTTGTATTCATGCTGAAGTTTTCTTTCTAGATTATCAGGAGGTGTAAATGAGGTCTCACAGCTCTCAACAGGCTGGTTCTCAGAGGAGGCAGCAAACAGGGCTTCATTAACCTGACTGGTCATGAGACCTTGAGAGCTGTGTAGAGAATTAGGCTGATCTGAAAGGGAGGAAAGCAAAAGATTTGAAAAACATCCAAATGCAAGCACACAACTTGTTGCTATGAAACTAGAATCTATTCATCTACCTTTAATATTATGGTAATATATAAAAGGTGAAAATATAACATTACTTCCAGCATAAGCTGTGTGTTATTTTGTAGAATGCCTTTACTGAGAAGTATTACAGATTTTTATCTAGGAAGTACAGGCTTGTTTAAGCTATTGGTGTCAAAATCTCGCTTAAATGGTGCCAAAATTCACTGTGTACTCTGCTCATATTGACATCAAGTTCGCAACCACTGAAACAAACAGTTCCTGAAGGCATTTGCAGGGTCTGATTTACTGGTGTCTCTCCTCTGGCATTAAGTGGAGTTTAATGAGTGCAACACTGGAGTGTAACAGGATGGAAAATAACAACACTGTAATAGTGTTATTTAATACAGCACAAATATTTTTCCATAAAAGCCATGTTTGCAAATGATTATATAAAATATCCAGAGTATTTTGTGATGAATCGTTTTTGTCCAGTTTATTCTTTGTAGTCTTAAAGAATACATTTTTACAAGTACTACCTACTAGAGAAAATAGTCTGCGTCATCTACATCCATCAAACTAATTCTCACTACGAAAGGAAGCACTACAGTCTTGAACTAGACTGAGTGATGATCTGGACCATTCTGCAGCATTGCAAGACTAAACAAGAATGTACAAATCTGCTTGTTATACTTGTTCTTGTGTTTTTAAGGGTAGGACTATAGATGCTTTCTTAAAAAGTTCCAAAAGCTTTCCTGTTTAAACATCATTGTACATTGCCTAAAGCAAGAGACTCTCACAGGCACTACAAAATTGGAGTAAATTGCATGTATGTGCCTCTATTTAGCTCAAGTAATGCCAGCAAACTGTTTCTCTCTCTCTTTTTTTTCCCCCAAATTACATTAATTTGGTCTATATTGGGCAGGACTCAAACTGGTTCCTTTTGGTAGCTGTGTATTAGTATACCTTCAATCTGACTCACTCTGCTGCTTTTGTTACTGCAGCTAAAGAAGGAGTGGGAGGGATAAGCTAGCACAGAAACAACCTCATCAAAAGTGACAGCTATTAGCATAAACTATATGACACCCATTCTCCAGGGCACGCTTGAGATGTATGAGCAGATCCCGTGGGAAATCTTTCACTACCTCTGAGTAATGTCCATTGACTGGAGGAGAAAAAGCTGACTTTGACTGACAGCCTGTCAAGACAGTATCTTTCTGTAGCATAAACTGACAAAAAAGCCTTTCGTACTTAAAACACAAGAGCATCTGTAACCTGCCGTAGTCATACAGAATTCTTTCTGCTAGGGAAATGTAACTATACTCATTTAAAAATATAGCAGTGAGGCTGCCTTACTACAGCCACCAGCTCTACTGAAGAACATTTCTAGCAAACCTAGCTTTGGGAAAAATTTAGTAGCTCTATGTTACAGTTTTAACATTATTCATTGAATAATGTCTTTCGAATGGTGTGAGGGAAACTTTGAAGGATTTTATTTCTACTGAATTTCATGTTGTTGCTTGGAAATCAGTCTGACAAATATGATCCTCTATCCTTTGCCATTAAGAAACTTTGGTAAAAAAAATTCCAGATACACTAGTACAAAACTAATTGTAGCATAATGTTATGACTGAGACAGCCCTTCAAAACCATGAAACGTGCAACTAATCCAAGATTTTCATAGAAAATATGAGCAAGGAGTGAAAATTCATCTATTACTGTTCCTCAGGTAGAGTCAAGAGAGAGCCAGATCACAAACAAAGGAACACATTATAATCATGCATAATGGTTGTGTTCAAAGCATTAATAAGGAAGGCTAGAATAGAGAAAAACAAAAATCTTCATGAAATGAAAGCCTACGGACCAAGCAGTTGGTATGACTAAAAGGAAAGGAAGAAAGATCAAGAATGAAAAGTAATTGTCAATATAACCATTGAAAAGAGTGATGTTAAACAATTTTTTTTTGGCATGGGAGAGGAAAGCAGAAGAGTGTAAAATGAAATGGGTTCCAGTTACATAGAATGTGGAAAACTTGAAACAGTGAAGTATGATTCCTGGGAGCAAATTTAATCTTTTCAGTGATTACAATTCTTTCTGAAGTGATGAATAATTGAGTCTTTTCATAACCTCTTAATGGTATGATTAGTTATTTTGTGCATGTACACAACTTTATTTTTGGCAGAATACACAGAATAATGATGTGCTACTAAGTGACTGACCTACTTGACCATTACTGGCATCTTCCGCTGCAGCATCTATTTGAAGGGACTGCATCCTGCTCAGCAGTTCGTTTGACTCGGGCCACATTTTCTGCACAGAAGAGACAAATGATCAAGTTACAGGCAAAAGCTTAACCAAAGGGGAGTAGAACAGGAAACAGCACAGCTTTGCAGTGAATTGGCCTAGATGAACAGATTCCATGAATCTGTGGGATAAGATCCTATGTTCTTACAGAGAGCAGGTAGAAAATACCCATTGCTTTGCTACAGGTGGGCAAAATCCTTTCTTCAATGGAGGAAGGATTGCAATGCAACTGCAGTATATAATACTCTGTCAACCAAACAACACTCTTGCCTACATGAGTATGAGCCACTCCAGACAGAGTAGCTTTGAACTGTCTAGCTTGTACTTACTAGCTAGACTTTCTGGAAGCAATCTCAGTGAGAGGATGCTGCTGAGGTAAAGGCAGCAAACGTGCCTCCTGTTTCGTGGATCTATATTTAGCAAGTATGTTCATTAACAGGGAAAAAGTGACGAAGACGATGTACATTCAGGTATGGCCACATCAACTTAAAGAGTATTATGGAACAAGGAATTCAGAGCAAATCTTCAGAAATATGTAGTACAACTTCCCTTCAGTAAACCCTTATCCTTACTTAGAGTGAAGGCAAAATCTATTCTTGTTCTATTCCTTTGACATTCTCATTGTTCAGACCTCACTAGAAGTAATTTTTTTTTTTACCTGGAAAAATTATTTCTTAATTTCCCCCATGTTTCTTTCTTGTAAAATAATTTCTACAAGTAGAGTTTGGGGATTTTTTAATTATACCCAAGAAGTACTTTCACAGGTTAAAAGTAAACAACTACTCTCTCTTCCAAAAAAACCCTACTTCCCTAGGAAAGCAAGAGGTGACATTCTAAAGTTCATTACAACATTAAGAACTCAGATTTTGAGTAACTGAACTGCTTGAGCAGGAGTGCTGGATGAGATGACATCCTGAGGACCCTTCCACCTCAACCAGGCTGGGATTCTGTGGTCCTTTCAGTTAAGAGTCTGTTGGACTCTGCTCCTATGATTGCTAGTGTGGGGGGAGGTGAAGGGCTATGCCCAAACTCTCTAACTCATGTTGCTACTGAAGCTGTATTAGTAGTTCAGCATATTGACTTGTCTTGGATGCCGTATTCATATTCTGTGCCCTGATAGCAATGGATGCTTTCCTTCCTCAGCAAGTAATAGATTCAGGGCCCTTTTTCTAAATAGTCCTTTGGTCCCTATGACTTGAGAGGTATATTTACAGAGAGCAAATGCAGCTAGTGTAATTGGCTATGATCCTGATTTGGGGCTGCTACCATAACTTAGACGTATATACGTCACACTGTGAGATTGGTCAATCAGTCCAGGCAATTTGTTTCATCAGTTTAAGCTTGCAAAACTCCATTGCTTTGAACAGTCACTGGTGATTCATAAACATCACATGTTCTCTAAACCAGAAACTTTCATTTCCACAATTGTAGACTCAGTGATAGAAGGAAAGCACTTTAAAGAAAACTGTTTCACCAAGGAAGTTGGGTTTATTTTCTCAGTTAAAATAACTGCGTATGTTCTCTTCTGAGATTCCCTTCATCACAAAGAGTAAACCTCTAATGCCAGGAGTTCTCACTGACAGCTCTCAGTACTACTAAAGACAGTAAATTGACAAAATCTGTGATAAAGTATTCCGTAATCATCCCAAGTGTTCAAGAAGGTTTCATTCTCATATTTTCAGTCAAGAAATCATTATTTTTATCACAACTTATAAACCTAGAGCCAGAAAAGTAGAGAATGTAACAGGAAAGACATCCAATTTCCAATTTTCCCTGTTGTTACTGCAGTACAGCTTTCTGATCTCAAGTAGGCTGGGACTCAGACACTGCCTGAATGCAGGAAAAAAAATACCAAGAATATACAACCAAGTTTTTACACTTACTCAAGATTCTGACACTTTTGAATCTCTAATAACAACATTTTATTTCATGAGTGAGACGTAATGGATATATGAGGAGCTTTTGCAAAGTATTACCAGAGAATCGGAGTTTTACTCAGGTGGGAACAGACCTTGGGGAACCTCGGGTCGACCTCCTGCTCAAAACAGGGTCACTTAATGGAGTCAGAGTTGGTAGCTTGGTGCTCTGTGCATTTAGGTGCTCAAAACCTCCAATGATGGTGACTGGACAACCTCCTTAGGTAACTTGCCCCACTGCTTCGCTGCCCTCTTGGAGAAAAGTTGTGGTTTTTTTCTCTTACATCTAGTTTGAATCTCTCTTGTTTCAATTTGCCTGCTGCCTCTTGTCCTGCTGTGCACTGCTGTTAAGAGCTTGCCTCTGTTTTCTTAATAAACTCCTCGTAGGAAGGGGTAGACTGCTATCTGTGTCCCCACCAAAGCCATTGCGTGTCTGGGCTGAAATAGCCCCAGTCCCTCAGCTACATCTCATGTGAAAGGACTAACAAGCACTCAGCAAATCTGCTGCCTGGGACACTGCCGGTACAGCGCAGGATGCAGCTGCCCTTGCAGGCTGCCAGCTGCTGTGCAGGTCACTGCTCACCACTGCCCTCAGGTCCTTCTCAGCAGCGCTGCTTCTAGCCCCTAGTTATGTGTGAAACCAGAGGTTGCTTCAGGTGCAGCGCTTTGCATTTGTCCTTTCTGAATTTCACAAGGCTTCTGGCACCGTGTTCCTCCAGCCTGAAGCTTGGCAGCCTTGCCCTTGTGACTGTGCTGATTGGTCCTCTTAAAATGCTGTCACCTACACACTGTATGAGAGTGCACTCCATCACTTCTCTTGGGTCACTGATAAAAGAGGAAATCAGGGAAGGTCCCAGGATAGGAGACTCCTGCACTACCACAGTTGTTACTGACCTCCTGGTGAAGTAAGATCCATTAACTGCTACCCTGAGACTTGCTGTTCAATCTGCTTTTGTCTGCTCATCCTGACAGCAACATTTGAACTTGGATCCAAGAATATTTTGGGAGACAGCACTGAAAAAAACTTCCTAAATTTGAGATAAATGACATGCACCACTATTCCTTCATTCACAAACCCAGATGTTTTATCACAAAAGGAAATGGGGTCAGTCAGGCCTGATCAGTCTTAAAGTGGCAGAATCTGGCCATAACGGGCTGGAGAGAGGGGACGTGGGAAACTGATGCTTTTAAATGCTTAGAAAGTTACTCACTTTTAACTTGTTCAGATCATCTTCAATACTTTTTCCTAGATTTTCATAGTAAAATGGTTTGTATCTTTGACTAATTTCTGCAAAAAGAAAAGAAGTGAACATGGCTTTCAATGGAAAACAAGTGTGATTTATACTGTTAACAATTTTGGTAGATAAGGATTGAATAAAGACTCTATAAAGTCAGAAACAGGAAAATTATACATATATTTGGAATCTGTTTGTATAGCCCTAATATAGTAAGAATAGAATGAATAGAATAGAATAGAATTTGTTGTTGTTGATTGCTTTTTAAAGGTGAAAGCTCTGTCTATGACCTGTGACTGACAGCACTTTCCTAGACTTGACTCGACAAAAGACTGGTTGCCATATTTTAACAAACAAGATACATTCAGTTGCATTCAGCTATCTGACAAACAACTACCCTGGCTCTGCTAAAGACGGAATTACTGAAATAATCTACTAACGTGGTAAATATCAGTATCTTGCATATGGGCAAATTAGAAGCTAAGACCCAGTGCAACCACAAACTCAACCCATTAGCAGTAGGTTATGCAGGTTACATGTGGAAATATTAGATGGGTTGTCACTGGTATAAAAATTTCCTCTGAGTATTTAAGCACACGCCTGCTCTACATGAAGCTCTTGGTGCCCCTATCTAAATCCAAACCTCTGTTTCCTGTTATGTGTAGGGGATTTTTTTTGTGGGTTGTTTTTTTTTTTGCTTGTTGTTGTTTTGGGTTGCTGTTGTTTTTTGGCACTACATATTGAGGCAGAAAGAAGAGACAGGAGATAAAGAATTTTGACTTATTTGCTGAATGCTTGTAGTCTCCTTCCCAGACCATTCAGGCAAGACTTTTACTGACTGCAAATACTGTGGGATGTGACCCCACTGAAGGATGATTAGCTAGTCAAAGGCTATTGCATTGCTCATGGAAGGCTAAACTAGGACAGCTTTTGAAGCTCATTTTGATAGGGAACTTTATCAGTTATAGCCAAGATATACTATGTCCCTTGATGTTAGTTTGTCTGTAACTTTCATCAGGAAGATTATACGATGCTGAAGACAAGTTCTCAGCAGGCAAAAAAAGTATCTTAGCTCTGTTTACTCGCTAGTATTGTTAGTATTTCTCAAATTTGTAAATGTTGGACCAGATCTCATTTTCAGTCAGAGTACAAGGAGCACACTATACTGGGCATGTGAATTGGCATTTCTATTTTCAAAGCAAAAATTTATATTTTAAGAGGAAAACACTGAAGCTTGTTTAGCTGCATTACAACCTTTTGATGGACATGTAACAAGAAAAATATCTTGTCCTTACCTGCAAACGTTGGCCGTTTCTCTGACTCTTGCTCCCAGCATTGTTTCATTAACTCAATGACTTCCTCTGGACATTTACCAGTGATCTCCTTTATGTCTGGTCTGTTTCCATTTATAATGCCAAAGCAAATGTGGGCTTCGTTTATACCATCTGAAAAATAAGATTTCCTATCAGATCCTGATGATGGGTTTTGTCACTCATGTAGGTAAAAGAAATAGTGAAGCTGTTCCTTGTGTGTTTGTGGGTACATAACAGAATATTCAGAGAAAGATGACTGATTTACAGCTACAGATCTCTCATATTAGTGAATGTGACTCTACTGCTCTAACTTCCACAGCTTAGAGATTTATTTTAAGACTAATAGATTTACTTTTATATGTAACACATGCCTACTGTTAGGGTGACAGATATAGCTCTCTAGAACCTGAATCTCAATCATGCTCTGCATTTGTTACAAAGATGGCCACTCAGCTAATGTTTAGCCATTTAGTTAGGAAAAACCTCATTCAAAATGTTAAACACGTTACTCTGGAATTCCACAGTCTGCTCCTGTTGCTCTACGGGAGCACAATACTACATATTGAGAAACAGGCACTACACAGCTGAAGTGGCAATTGGCTGTGTGGTCATTCCTGTTAAAAGAAAAAACACACGTAACTAGCTCACCTCAGGAAATAGTATACAGCAGAGTTTCCATCCTGGCTTGCCCGAGGTTTGTCTGAACTTCTGTAACTGAGCACAGCTTTATGCCCAGACTGTGTGGGTGTGAATATATTGGGCTAATGCCTGCATTTCAATTCAGATGTTCTGGTCTGTGCTTAGTAAAGCAGGAATGATGCAACTAATGCCTCTTACTGGCCATGAGGTGTTGAACAGGCACTATTCTTGAGCACAAGTGATTTAATGTACTAATCTTAATTGTGTAACTTTAAAAGCTTAACATTTGTAACTTAATTTTGTGATAAGATTCCTTTTGGAAGTAACTTACGTTCATACGGCTCTTTGTTAGCAAAAATTGCCCAGATCACTATACCAAAGCTGTAAACATCTGATTTCTCCACAGGTTTTACATTAAGGCAGCGTAAATGCTCTGGGGCCATATAGAAAAGAGTCCCAGCGTTGTTCTGGCAAGTGCTCTTCATTTGCTTCTGTCGGACGGTCTCTTCCTGGGTCAACCGACTCCAGTTCTTAAAGGAGGCAACACCAAGATCTGCAATCTGAAAAATGAGACACATCAGAGCTAGTGCTGTGATGAAGAGGAGATAAATATTTCATGCAATGCTTGGTTTTGTAATGAATAGCTGATAACAACTTATGTAAAAATGAAACACTGCAAAAACTGCAACTACAAGAAAAGACAACAAACTTATTTGATGCTGTATAGTTTCTTTTTAACCTAAACTAAGTATCATTTGGAACCATTAGGCTGAACCTTCATTATTAAGTTGATTCCACATGAAACAATCGCATAATTAAGTTAAAAAAGCAATTTAGTTTTGCTTGTATTAACAATCACATTCAAACTCTGCTTGCAGTGATCATGACAGCTTCTTCTCATAGCAGTCTTCTGTTCTGTGGTTCAACTTGAGAAGTAATCCATGATTACCATGAAGCAGATATCCCTTCTCCTTCACTGCCCTTTCCATTTAGATTCCACTTCACTTCCTTAGATCACAGAATCATAGAACTGTTTCAGTTGGAAAAGACCTTTAAGATAAAGTCCAACCACTAACTTTGAACTGCCAAGCCCATCACTAACCTAAGCCATGTCCATGGCTCTGCTACACAGTTTTTAAATATCTCCAGGGATGGTGACTCAACCACCTCCCTGGGCAGCCTGTGCCAGTGTCTAACAACCCTCTTGGTGAAAAAGTTCTTAACTAATCTTCAATCTAAACCCCCTCTGGTGCAACTTCAGGCTGTTTCCTCTTGTCCTATCACTCATTACCTGGGAGAAGAGACTGACTTCCACCTCACTACAGACTCCTTTCAGCTGGTTGCAGAGAGTGATCACGTCTACCCTCAGTCTTCCCCAGACTGAACAACCCAGTTCCTCAGCTGCTCTTCATCAGACTTTTTCTCCAGACCCTTCACCAGCTTGGTTGCCCATCTCTGGACATGCTCCAGCACCTCAATGTCTTGTAGTGAGGGGCCCAAAACTGAACACAGTTCAGTGTGTTCAGCACAGTGTGGCCTCACCAGTGCCCAGTATGGGGGGACAATCCCTTCCCTGGTCCTGCTGGCCACACTGTTTCTGATACAAGGCAGGATGTCATTGGCCTTCCTGACTACAATGCTGGCTCATATTCAGCCAGCTATCGATTAACATCCCCAGGTCCTGTTCCACCATGCAGCTTTCCAGCCACTCTGCCCCCAGCCTGTAGGATTGCCTGGGGTTGTTGTGGCCCAAGTGCAGCACCCAGCTCTTGGCCTTGTTAAAGCCCATACAATTGGCCTCAGCCCATTGCCCCAGCCTGTCCAGGTCCCTCTGAAGTGCTTTCCTGCCCTCAAGCAGATCTACACACCCACCCAGCTTGGTGTCACCTGCAAATTTAGTGAGGTTGCACTCAATCCCCTCATCCAGATCACTGATAAAAGACATTAAACAGAACAGGCCCCAACACTGAGCCCTCGGGAACACCACTGGTGATTGGCTGCCAAATGGATTTAATTCCATTCACCACCACTCTCTGGGCTGAGCCATCCAGACTGTTTTCCACCAAAGAAAAAGTACGTCCATCCAAGATATCTTCTGGGTGAAGAAAGTAATCCTTCCCTTCTTTCTCTGTTCTGTGCTCCCTCTGCTCCTCCTGTTCAGTGCTGTCACTTGTCTGACACTGAGAAGAGCTAGTGCAAGGCACTCAAATGGCTTGCTGAATCAAGTGCTCCTCAACAGAAGGGTAGCACTGCCAAGAAGGCAAATAGTAATCTACTGAACTAGCTTACTAAATCAGGGCAGGGTGGTCAGATTAGCACACAGGGAGCAGGAGGTCAGCAGGAGAGGAACAAAAAGAAGAAATGGGTCTGTCTCTTTTGGCCACAGGCAGCTGTCAAACTGAGCTGTGTAACCCAGTCACCTCAGATAAAGTTGAGGGGATGCACTGCCTCTAATTCACTTTTCCCTCTTGTTGCCTCTAAGTAGCTTATTGTTCCTCTTGAGTTGCTAAAGCTTTACATTTAGAGGTCATGTATTCAGAGAAAGAGGAAAACGTGACAAGTGAACAAAAGTTCAAGTTCATGTCTACAAGTGAGAGCAATTACTATGTGATAGAGGAAGATAAAGATAAATCTTCATGCATTTATAGTTTCCTAGAACAACTCTTTTCCTTTATAAATAGTGGAAATATTAGACACATTCAAGAAAAAGATCATACAACAGATGTCTTAAATTACACTTTTGATAAAGCTGCTTAAGGAAGTCTGATCTGATTCTGAATTCAATCCTGAGTTCCAGTTCAGTTTGACATGCAGTGTGGTGACAGCCTAGTTTGGTCCTGTACTTATAAGCAAGCTGAAACCCCCATAACATGCAATTTATATTTAAAGCAGACCATGATGAGGTATTTTTTAAATTTTTTTTTAAGGAAAAAATGTTGATACCTCTTTATCTGCCAGCTGCTCATACTGCACTAAGGCTTGCTACTATATTAATCTTGTCAAACAACTTCTCATTATTTTATGTGTGAGAAATACCAAATGACAGATCCCTCTTCACAGGAATTTATTTTGTAGTTTTGAACTGTAATAAGGTGATTATTTCAGCAACTCACCTTGACAGGACATTTGATGAGGACTGCTGCAAATTCTATTCAGGTTTATTCAGCAGTAGGCTCTATATCTATGTGTCTTGAACCAAAACCTCACTAAATGTAACAGAATGGCTTTGGAACAGGCTTATAAACCATTCTTTGAAGTAGTCTCCTGCTGCTTTTTTTGTAGCTGCTGTCTGTCATTTAGAAATGATGACTAAGAGGGAAAAAGAGAAAGACAAGAGAGAAAAAGATAACAGGCAACAGAAGGAAAGGAATAAAAAGGAGGAGATAAATGATCCATAAGACAGTCTATCTTATTTCCATCTATGTGTTAAGGTTTGTTTTTTCTTTCCAGTGGTTTTGTTATTTGTAGCTCACTAATTCTCAACAATATTTTTCTTAATACCTTTAGTGATTTTTTTTTCCGCAGTTGGGGGAAGATTATGCAAATCTTGGGCTCAGAGATTGTAAGTCACTGTACTTCAGTGAGCCACTGCTAACACACTCTAGCTCACTAGACTAGAAAGGAGTTCACCTACTAATCAGGAATACTAACTAATGCAGCTGAACTGAGTTCTTCAACTCAAGTCACCAGCTTTCTCCATTTATGTTCTAACAAGTACCTTAATGTGGAAGTCTGTGTCCACAAGGATGTTTTCTGGTTTTAGGTCTTTGTGTACGAAGCCTTGCTCATGCAGATAAAGCATTCCTTCTGTGATCTCCAGCACGAAACGCCCTTTCACTGACAAAGGCAGTGAGAGCTAAAACAAAGAACAGGAAGCACCATCTATTAAGAAATGCTATTACAACCATCAAATTAAAAAACTGTCTTTAAAAATAGTTTCTTTTTCAGACACAAGAGTAACTGTTCAAACCATGGTAAAAAAGAGCTAAGCTCCTTCTTGGATGTAAATTTTGGTGTTGAAGTAATTCTAGAGTCAATCCAGATTTACAAAAGCTTTCTTGGCAAATTCTCTGCACCTCTCTACAAACATTCCTATAACTTCAAACCTGTAACTGTCCTCTGCTCCTCTGTGATGAGGAGGAAAGCCCCTGTGTGAGAGGAAAGCCACAGCTATCCTCTGCTGCCTCTAAGGAAGGCAGAACTGCCAGTGGCTCTTTAATACAGACAGGAGAATGAGAAAGTAAAATCTCCTTTCTCTGGAGATGGCAGTAACATCCTGTCCCTTTCCAGCATCTTATCAACCCTAAGGAGTGGCAAGGGATGAAGCAATTCACTGCTCACTTTCTGTAGAACTTTCATCATGTTCCCCCGGTCCACATACTCCATCACAAGTGAGTAGTTTCCATCTTCCAAAATTATACCTAGTAGTTTTACCACACGGTCATGCTGCAGTCTGTGCATAATCTTGCCTTCTTCAAGGAGGGAAGCATTGTATCTGTAAAACAGAACTTACACTGAACTTAGGTGCCAGGCTAGAAGGAACACAGGGATGAAAATGCTATTGATTCACAATGAAAACTATGGCTAAAAATGTCATCAACATCCCTAGAGCCATTGTAAGATGAACCATACCTTCAGCTGGTTTTGAATTGATACAGCTTTGTTCATGCCAGGGTCTATTCTCTAAGTCCCTGCAAACACTTTGCACAGAGACCACTTGCTCAGCCTGATTTTAAGGCCTGCTTTTCAAAAAGTGCATGAGCCTTCCATCTCTTGGTGTGCTGCTGGTTGTGTACGTCCAAATCCCTGAACTGAGATAGGATCAGGATAGGGCAGTACTGAAAGAACCTTTGGACAAGGAGGATCCACTATTTCTTGTACAGGAAACAATATAGGTCTCTGATGTGAAGTGATGATAACATTCACTAATGATTACTGGTTTAGGATGAATTCAAAGCCTAACTCTTTACCTGGGCCTCAGTACCACCAACCTATCAATAGCCACAGGTACACAGCTGGGAGCCCACTAAGGGGTGGTATCCATTATATTAAACAAAAGGTGTTATTTTTACTATTGCTCCTGTCTAGTCATCAGGCAAAAGGATGTAAGATAATCTTGAGACTATGTTACTTGCTAATGCTTTCCTACTCTGTGACTTAAAAGGAAACTGCTTTCTTCCTCTGTGGTACTACAGAATGAAGTGGTTGTTTTGTTTGCATTAGGCTCAATTATAAATTTGTGGAAGACTTTTGTTTCCATGCTCTAAAGAACAACAAACTTATGAGCCTGTGTAGTGTGAAAGTGAAAATATAAACCCAAATATAAACCTGTGAGGCTTGTCCACTGTAACTGTGTTCACCCCAAACTGTCACTGCAAACTACTCTTCGTAAGCTTTCCAGTGGCAAAATAACAAACTCAGTTTATTTATCATAACCCAAACTAAAAGAACATGGGGTTTTGTCTCTCTCTAGTGGAAGACTTGTGAGAGTTTTAGGATTGTTATGGCTGTGAGGTAGTAGAGGTGCACTGTGACCTGAATCCACTGAAATCAATAGCTAATTAAGTCCTTGAATTAAATCACTGGGCTTGGCTCACTCTGCTTTTTCTCAAGGGAGAGAGGGTTATATGCATGGTATTATACATGTGGGATTAAAGTCCTGCTGATAGCTGATGGGTTTTTAGTTCCTAGTGGACATCTATGGTTGGAAGTTGTATTGGAAATTGATCTACAGGCTTGAAAATATCATGTGCTCACTGAGTTCTGCATTTCCGTAAGTGTGCAAGAGTCCCCTCGATTCTTAACAATTCACAGTAGTGCTCACCTTGCTCCCCATGTACTGCATCTCCAGAATCCCAAGACCTGAATTTATCATAGCTCATTTAGATTTATCTCTATTGAGTTTAGAGGATTCATTAGACTAACTCAGAAAGAAAAATCACAACTAAGATCTGTAACTTACTCAGTGCGCTGGGGTCCTGTATACACTTTCTTCAATACTACATATCCATGTTTCTTGTGAAAGCATAAAGAAATAGTTCCAAATCCTCCGGCATCTAATTGTTGTTCTTCACACAGATCCTGAGTGCTCATGTGGATGTCTTCCAGAGACATGTTTGCAGTCTTTGTGGCTTAGTAATTAAAACAAAATCAAGTGCCCTAGGGTGTCTGGACCTGAAGGAAGGAGGAAAAAGTGTCACTATCAAGCATTTATCTGTTCCACTACATAAATGTCTCTGTAAGAAGTGGAACACAAGCATATACTCTTATGATCATTATGAACAAAGGGCCTCAGTTCAAAACCAAAGATGCTGTGGTTCTCACAGAATGAGACCTAATGATTACAATGATTTATCCTGTCAACCCATTACAGTTATATCAGGTCAAAGTAAAACCATTTCTTCACCTGACAATCTCAAAGTACTGTCAATAAGTAGCTTTTAATCCATATAATATACAGTAGACAGGTACCATCCCTACACTTCACATGTGCAAAAAATGCAACTTTGGTCCCAGTCCCAAAGACAAGGAGTGCCTAGCAATTCTGATTGCTATCTCCAAATTTCCCAATTGCCTGATTGCAGGCCTGCCACATGCCCAGATACAAAACTCTAAGCTATGTTTCAGGCATCTTTGCAAAGCTAGCTTTAAAGGGTTGTCTTGAAGCGTCAAACAAACAAAAGGTTTCTCTGGAGGGTGAAACAAAGAACCCAGCCTCTGTGGGAAACTTATTTTCACAGCTGTCTGGGTTTAAGGAGATGAATGGTAGGAAGGACTGTGATGGGTTTATAAGGCAACTTTCTCCCCCAGACCTTAAAAAGAAGAGGAACAAAGAAGTTGTGAAGGTTTGTAGTATTTCCTAAGTACATCAAGAAATAAAGAGAGCTTGGAGGAGCCTATGAAATGGGTAGGTAAGTAAACTCCAGCAGATGCCTGGATAACTTTAAGTCTTTGATAAAGCTGTGGTGCTCTCTTGCCTAATACATCTCATGGGAGGTGAAAGCTCAGAAGAAGGCTGGACATCCAGCACCTCTGCACACACCAGCAAGCTGTGGTACTAGCACAGGTACAAACCACTGGCTTTGTTTTCTTCCTCAGTGAGCCTGTACCTTATGCACCTTATATTGGGTAAGGAAAGTTCACTAGATGTCAAAGAGATCAGCAGAGCTGTTTAGTTTCCCTTCCTCTTGGGTGATTACAACATGGACTGTGCATGGTTTCAAGGTGCCAGTAGCAGCAATATTAGATTGGCTCACTCAGGTAATTAAGAGTTGTAAATAGTGGAACAAAGCGATTCCCTAATTTTTCAAACCAACAAGTGACTGCCAAATACTGTGTACCTATATCATCAAATCTCTAACTGAAAAGATTGCTTAACGTTGTTATGAACATCAGCTGCAGCCTAATTGCCACAGCCTCAGTCTGGAGCCTGGGAACTAAGGGGGGAGTGAAAGTGTTTGTAGAAAGTAGGTGTCTGACGGAAAAAGAAATTATTATGCACAGATTTGGAAATTGTCTAGTCAGTTCAATACTGACAAGCCAAAATAGGGAAGAGTAAATTTTAAAAAACGGTTGTGCCTGGAGAAGAGAAAGCAAGAGCTTCCTCTTCCAAGTGTACATACACTCTATGGGCTGTTGCTGTATGGACAGGGAACAGCCTCTCTATATTTGGAACAGTGTGTTCTCTTCAGAGTTTTCATCTTTGGCTTTCCTGGGTTTGAAAGGATGCAGATTTTTTTTATTTTGTTGGAGTGCTTGCCTGCATTATGAGCACACATCTGAGGATATGGTTGCATTAATTTAGTAAAAAGGTAAGCTCTGCTATGCCTAAGTTGTTAAGGGAGAGGAGACTGATGTGTTTTGGTTTTTTTAAAAATGCCTTTATAATTAATCAAATAGCTGAGTAACAAATGATTCCCAGCAGTGTCAAGAATACCTACTGCTGCACTCACAGGTGAGCTTCCATCTCCCTGAAGTTTCTAGTGATAGTTCTCTGGCTTTCTAGGGGCAGTGCTACTGACTGCTTCAATTCAGTCACGAGACTTTAACGTTGCATGAACTACCATCTTGCTTCTTTATCTGGGGTCCTCCTTCTAAGAAGTCATATATATATTGTAATTTTCCTATGCCAACAGTAATTATGCATCTAGGTAGTAGCTATTCTTGTAAGAATTTAATGTGCTCTTCTTATGAATGCAAAGCAGGTGTGTATTTTTGAATGCTGAGTCTCTAAAGCTGCATTAATACCACTGATAGTTTGGACCTGCCATTCAGCCACATAACTTGCCAAAAACCAGCCCTGCCTCAAACTGCAACAATATAGGACCTTGTTCTTATTTCCACTGCTAATACCTGTATCAAGCTGTGTGTAATCACCATAACCAGAAGGCCTGGAAATTCAGAAGTAGTAAGTTCTGAAATCATGAGAGAGCTGCTGAAATGAGATGGGTAACACTGAACAGAGGGGAATTTTCCTCATAAAGAGGAAAAGTTGTTAAGTAGTGAGGTACTCTGAACAAAGGCTCTTTGATCTTAAGACTTATTTCATTGCCAAAGTTTTTTAAAGGAAGGCAGGCAATCTCTACCCAGTTTTTTAAGCAAAGACTATGTATTTTGGTATGCTATTTAACATGAGGTATTGGCTGATTGTTACCTGGAAATGTCAGATGATACAGAAATTTAGGAGGGAAGCTCAAAGGCTCAACTTCATCCCAAGTTTATTGCTTGAGATACATTGTAGTTCAAATGTATCCTCAGCATCCTTGACACACCAGTGCAGGCATTATATACCTCTGGTTAAAAGACCAGAACTTTTTTTCCCCTGAACATCTGTGTTATGACAGGTTTATATTTAAGAAATGCCAATGTGTATTATGAAAATTTTGAACACTGGCTGCTAGAAGAGAAGGGACTGTTGCCCACTGATATGTTTGGGATTTCTTCAGACAGGGTTAAGAGTCTAGTAAGTGGGATTTTGGCATTTTTCTTTTTAATACCATGGTTACGTTCACCCCTCTGACCCCTAAAGGGCCCATAAACTCCCCAGAACCATGACAAGGTTGTTAAGCCATACGGGGCCCAATTATCAATCGGAGGCAGTTTGCTCTGTTCTACTGATTCGTTACTGATCTGCTGCAGATCTCACGTTGCCTGTGTGATTCAGGATTGCTGAGCACGTTAGCACGGTCACATGAAGAAATGTCAGGCAGTAATTGCACCTCTTTTGGTCTAATGATACTCCCGGCACACAAGTTCTTGAGAAGTGTTAGGAGGTATAATCAGAGAAAGTGAACAAGTTGGCAGGCGTCTTAACTTGCGGTGACTTAGTTACCAGTCAGGAACAAAAGGGAATAATAAAGAGGAACCAAAGCTGGTGTCACTAATGTGGGTAATGAGGTAAATGGAAGGGTCCCTGCTGCTCAAGACAGAAATAATGCACATGTAGCAGATGTTTCCAAAGCTGTCAGTGCATCTCTATTGCTGTAACTCTCATAACGAGCTCCACCTAAACCTTTCCTTTCTGCTCCATTTTTTTAGATGCTGCATCTTTTCACTGAGAAATTACTTATAATTGAGTTGTGGTGGCTATTTTTTTTGGAATTAGTATTGAAAATACATATATCGGGTCAGCAGCAGGTTACAGAAGGGATCCTGTGGGAAAAGGAGGAGGAGCCAAGAAGAAAACAAATGTTTTCAAGAAAACATTAGGTGCAGTAGGACCAGAGCAGAGGGAGGGTGGAACGGAGGGGAGGGGTCTGTGCAGCGCTTGCGCCAGCGCAACTGTGTCACAGTCAATCTGGCTTTAGGACACAAGTGTTGACAAACATCAGAGCTCTGGCAGGGGGATGAGAGCAGGCTGGCTGGGCAGAGACGGCGGTAGCCGGGCCCAGCAGGCTACGTGGGGCCGGGAAGCCCCAACGCGGGTTTTCTCTGGCCTAGTTCCTCGTTAGCCGATTTGACATGTCGCACTCCTCCTCCCTGCGGCTTCCTGCCGCCGCGGCCGCCTCTCCGCGCAAACACCGCTCCCGCGCCGCGGCGCCCCGGCGGTTCCCCCGTGACCAGGCGACCACCCGCAGCGTGCTCGCCGGCAGGCGTGGCGTGATGCGCCGCAACTCAGCCGGGACATCGGGGCCCGTCATCCCGCCGGCCCGGCCCCGGCAGGACACCGGAACCGGGGCTCGGACCCCGTAGCGGCGGCGCCGCCTTCGCGCCGTGGGACTTGCGGAGTGCTTTCGGTTTCGGCAAACAGCCCGAGTCCCCCTACCAGCCCCACTCCCGGTCCGCGGTGCCTTACCGTGGCCACGGGCCGCTCTCCCCCGTCCAGCCGCCTCCCTGGGGAGGGAGGGCACGGCGGCACGCGTTCGCCCTCGCCGGCGCTGCCGAGCGCCCCGGCCCCGCGGCGGCGGGAGGAGGGCCCGGCCCGCCCCGCGGCCGCGCCTGCTCGGAAGCACAGGAGGTGACGGGCTCCCCCAAGGGCTTCGAAGGGACTCTGCCCCTGCGACATAGCGCCCGCCCTGCCCCGGCCCTGCCCAGCGCCTCTCTGCACAGCTGCGTCCTGCCAGCTCCGAGGCCGCCGGTGCCGGGACGGAGTCGGCTCTGCTGCCCGCCCGCCCTCGTGAGCATGGTGCAAGCCTGGCCACGTTTGCGAGACTGACAGCAGCTGGCAGTTCGGTGCGCGGTTGAAATGCGGTTTTTTTTTGTTGTGGTTTTGGTGCCAAAGAGGTGGCTTTCCGTTCAGGAGGGCTGGAGGGACGAGTTTGTTTGTCAACAGAATAATTGTAACAGGGAACAATCCTGGGGCCAGCTGCAGAATTGCAAGGTTAAAAAGTTTGTTGCATTTGATGGTGATTTGCCAAGAAATGCTAGGCAAAAACCAACAGATATTAGCATTTATTTGTTGTTGCATAGAGCTCAGTGTTGGCAGTTACAATATTCCTTCTTGAAATGAACCAGGAAAATAAATTGATCCAAAAATGAAATCTGAATTTGCAGAGAAATCCCTTAATTCTGACTGAGAAGAAATTAAAGTTGTCCTTAACTGGACGATAAGGCCAGTACAGTTGTAACAGTACTTTTAACAATTCTTTTCACAGTAATTCATTTATGTACAGTTTTCAATTGCAGTATTTATTAAAATAAGCTCATTACTAAAACCTTCACTAATCTCAACCAAACTTTCACTTACTTTACACTAAAAATCTCAGACATCTTATTAAAACTGACAGAAAAAATTGCAAATACATAGAACTCTATAAATGCTTTTTTTTACATGTAGCTGGTTTTATTGTCAACAGGATCAAATTTATTGTCTGTGAAATTTGCAGGTTTTGTTGCACCACTGGAAAAACTGTTGGGGCTGATAAATAAAAACTGTCAAAACTCCATGGTGTGAGACCAAAGCTACCTGGAATGGTTACCTATCTCATTCATCTTAACAACTACAATCAAATTCCAGTAAGCTTGTCCCATAACAGGAAAGTGACTTTGCATGTGGATATTTTCCTGGTATCAACTTTAAAGGCTGTATTGTAGTCAGCTTTGGTTACAGAGGTTTACATTTTTCATCTCCTTCCTTTCTGCCTGCAGTTTATTGCCAGGTGTCTCTTTAGAGGCTTTTCTCTCTCCATATCTTGCATGAATCACAAGCTCTGCAGGGACCTGAGTGTAAGTAGTTGTCCTGGGCCAAAGGCTCAGCTAAGCCCAGCAGGGAGGAGTGTTTCCTCACACAAGAGATGAGTCATTGCTGAAATATTAATTCTGGGCTCAGCACCCTGCCCAAAACTCTGGAGAGGGAGATCATCGGTGGTCAAAATCCTACGGAGATATTTGTTATATTTACAGAATCTCAAAATCCCAGAATGGTAGGGGTTGGGACCTCTAGGTATCATCCAGTCCAAACCCCATGCTAAAGCAGGTTCACCCAGATCAGGTCGCACAAGAATGTGTCCAGGTGGGTTTTGAAAACCTCCAGAGGAGGAGAATGCACGTCCTTCTGTAATCTACCTTTAAAGCATTCTTTGGTCTGATTGATCCCACTGCTATGCAAACAATAGCATTGATGCATGGGGTAGAAGGGCCTTGGGGAGTGCGAATGTGAATGGGATGCCCCAAGAGATTTGAGGTCCACTGTTGTTTGACTGCAGACCCAAATTTTCATTGCAGTCAAGTTCAGAGAATGACCACCTGAGATCTCTCCTAGATGCTGAGGTATGGCCTAGCAACAGACAATAGAAATACAAGGGTGTACATGTATAGTGAGAGGATGTTGTTCTCCCCTTGGCCTCATTAAGTTACAGTAAAGATACCACCTTTGCTCTGCACATCTCACTGGAGAATGTAGCATTTGAGATGTGGCAGTCCTCTGTTGCAATCTGTTGCTTGGACAAGCTGGTTAGATTTTAGTATATTCTTAGCTGGATGTTAACAAAATACTTTTCCACTTTATCAAGGGCAATTGGTAATTCAGAAACAGCTCTGGAGTATTCTGGATGTACAGTCTGCTGAATCTGAAGGGGGTTAAAAATGTCTTAAGATGGCTGGAAATAACTGGTCATGTAACATTATTTATGCAACATAAATATATGAACACCAGGAGAACGGAAGCAACAAAAGTATTGCAAGAGTAGACGTTTGCCTGACTTCTCTGTGGAATGATCAACTGTTACCACTATGTTAAAGGACCTAAAATGATGCTGCTGAAATGTGAGGCTGCTACTCTGGACTAAGCCCTCTGCTTCCCCAAACGTTCATAGTCAAAGAATCTTTTTAGCTGGAGTTTTGGAGCTAGGGCTGAAATAGCTACTTTTTGTAGGGACTTGCCTAATTTAAAAGGAAACATCATGGATCTCAGAGCTTTGTTTTTTTGTATGGATACAAAAGATTCCACAGTAGGTACTTTAATACTTTTAGAATGATAAGACAATTACACAGCACTAAAACTTCAATGCACCTTAAGCTTTTTTTTTTGCATCTTTTTTTGTGGAGCCATAGGCACTTTAGAATATCTACTAACAGACTAGGAGTTTTTTATTTGAAAAAAAACCTGTCCATGAACTATGCGTGTTTATTGGCTGTTCCTTCCCTCAGCACAACCTTTTGATAACTTGTATACTGCAAAGTATATTGCTCTTCAAGCAGACAGCTAACTGACTTTGTTCCAGGAATCAAATATTAAACCAAAGAAAGAAGTATCTACATCTACCTTTAAACATTATTTTTTTTGAAGCTTGGATTAAAAGCACCGTTACTGCAAGAAATCCATCTTGGTTTCTGTAGGCTATGAGGCTTCTTGGTAACAGAGCTCAGATGGGGATCTATTTGTTTCTCTGTGTTTTCCTGAAGTTGCAAGTATGTTTCACTGCCACTTCAGAACACCAACTAGAAGAAATTTAGTTATTATTTTTGGAACAGATTGTCAGAGAAAAAGACCAAGGTGCTGTCTGAAAGTCTAGGGGAGGATTGCCAACAACAAAAATCAAATCCCCAGACCATACGGAAAAGGAAAGCATGGTGCTCTTACACCCTTCTCCTCAGTCTGAAATGCAGCTACACTTACTCACCTAATTCTAGCTTTATTCTGATGAAATCAATCCTGTTTTGACAGGACTGCATTTGACTTTTAGCATAATGTGATTTAGCAGGGCAAACATTCTTTAGATCAAAATGGCTGGTGGCATTTCCAGTACTAAGAAACTAGTACTACCACTTCTTTTCTCACTCATTAACCATGGGCCACTCTCTATTGGTTTTCTACGGGGCAAAATTCTCCTCTGAGTTTTTGAAAGACACACATGTCAGAACAGATATGTGCCTATGCACAGTGTGCTGTATCGCAAGCACTGAAAGCATGTCAGGACAAGGACATTAACTCTTGGCTCAGCACCCGCTGTTGCTGTACAGTTGACTGTCTTCCAAACCACTGCAAGAGCAGCACCTTTCAGTGAATGTGGCTTAGTATGTTACATGTCCACATCTGAGGCACAGCTCCCATTACCTCTGAACAGATACAGGACAGCTGGGCAAGAAGTAAAGTGAGAGAATTATGAGGCACATGGAACAATTTCTGTATGAAACTGACTAAAAATAGACTACACATCTGAGGACTGAGACTGACTGTGGAAAGCTACAGTTTCCCCACTCCATTCAACCCCTTGTAGAGTGGTTTTAAAGTGGAACAATATTCCTGAAAAATTTACTTTAGGAGGAGCTAAAGATGTGGAGAAGGGTGATCGGCTGATACAGTTTACTTGCATTTCCAAGAGAGTTTTGACAGAGTTTCATATCAATTTTTTTTCTTTAAAGGAAACTAAGCAGGTAGGGGATAAGAAAGAAGGTCGTGGTACAGAGATGTGCTTAAAAGACAGGATAAAGAGGATTACAGTAAATAGTCAGCTCTTAGAAGAAAGGGAAGTTACAAGTGCAGGGATCTAAGCTGTTAAATGATCTGGAAAAGGATATGAGCAATGATGTTGATACAGATTACTCAGAGGAGGGAAGACAAGGAAAGTAGATTGTGAAGAGTTCTGGAAAAATGGTTGCGTGACTGGGCAGAGAGACAGGAAGTGAAATTTAAGTTATGTAAAGGAGTGCATATGAGGGGAAAAAAGATACCCTAAATTGAGATATAAAATAATGGTCCCATAGCTGACCATTACCACTGATGGCCAAGATCTAGGATTGCAAGAGGTGAAAACATCACCTAAAGTGAATGGTATGGCAGAGATTATTAGGAAAGGAGCAGAGAAGGTCATGTGAATGCAAGAGTCACAGGGCAGACTCTGCCTGCATCCACTCTTCTTGTGAGACTGGAAGAGTTCAGAGAAAAGCAACAAAGGCCAACGCCTTCTCTTGGAAGAACAACTAAGCAGGACAGGACTCTATGGCCTGGGAAGGAGGTTATTTAGGAGGGGAGGTGATGCACATCTACAAAACTCTAAGTGACATGAGAAATGGGATTGATCATTTACTGTTGACTGGGAGGACTCAAATGAAGCTACTGGGAACCAGGTGTTTCACCCTCCTTGGGAACTCTCCACACTTCAACACTTCAAGCAAGGGAAAAGCTGACCCACTGAACTTTGCCAAGAAATACTGGCTGCTTCATGCTGGCATGAATTCAATGAAGACTGAGCAAAATTCAGAGCAGAGATTGATTTGGCTTGATAAATAAGAGAAAACATGTAACTTGGGAAATCCCTCAAAATAAATAAGAGTTGGAGCTCAGGAGAGTATTCAGTGGAAGTGCTTGCTCCTTCTGTCCTATAACCATGGTGGAGAAAAAAAATCAAGGCTGGAGGATCTTTCTGACCTAGCACAGCCACTCTTGTATATCCAGTCTAATACAGGCACTTAATGCTACTCTGTGTGTGGGAGCTGTCAGGCATCTGCCAAATAGTGTCGAGAAGTGTATCTTCATCATAGAGGTCAGTCTGAGATTCCTTATCGAACAGTTAAACCCACTAAGCTCTGCAATTGATCCAATATAGTAACACTTGTTTTGACAGTTGCAACTTCTGGATTCATATCCATTTCTTTCTTTCTTGAATAGTCTGGTAACTGAATACAGGATGACTCCTGTCCTACACCATCTTAATATTTGCATCTCTCCTTCAGTCTCTCTTCAGGTAGGTTAAAGTTGTTTTCCTTAAGTCTTTTAGGCAAGAATCTACTTTCCCCACAACTTATAACATTTTCCATTTTCTTCTCCTTCACTTTCTTTCTCCTCTATGAGAGTTACCGAGCCAAGGCAAATTTCTTGCCTATGAGACTTTGGCTCACATGTTCTGAAGCAGACATTTGCAACAGCGTAGAGCAGCAATGCTTCCAGTGGTCTGTCTCTGATAGAGGTGGCCTTTCTCTTTATATGTTGACCAACAGCAACATGTGACTCTTTCCCTGAGGTAACAATTCCCAGTCTGGTGTATCAGTTTACACAGTCCCTCCAGAATCTGAGCTCAGCATGTTTATTACCCAAATAGCCCTTAAAGAAACGTAAGGGTGAGGTATGATAAGGCTGCTACAAAGAATACATGACAGATGCACACTTCATATGCAGAGGCTCAAGTGTATTTTGACAGTGACTCAGAAGACCATTTCTTATTCAGATCACATTCTTTTAATATCAAAGTGCAAAGCCAGCTGTTAGCTAAGCTGATCAAAGCAAAAAACTCTGTAGCTAAGTGCGAAACCCACCTTTTGCCATACGCATGAAAAAGTTTAACAGCTCTCAAGTATAAAAATCAACCTGCTAAAGTTAAAGGTAAAAATCAAGGCTATTAAGAGCCAGACAATAATTTTGTCCCACTAGATCCTGGCTTGTAGACAGACAGTGCTCCTTCAGTATTTCAGGTAGGTGTTCTACCTCACCAGTTGCTGGTGCTGGAGGTCTCCAAGGAAGCCCACCATACTGATGCCGGAGGGGATGCACTCAGCCCTCCAGACGCAAACAGCACTACTCACTGGTGTGAAGGGGTAGGGAACAGATGCAGTTGCTTTTTGTATCTAGTTAGAGTACCAAAAATAGAGAACTCCCTTTGATTTTAGGAAACTAAATACTTTACAAATGATATCCACATTCTATAAAGAAGGGCAATACATGCACATACTGCTATTTGTACTTGTTTTTTAACTTATCTGGTATCTGTCATAGCTTTAATAATGCTTTGTAAATATGTGGAAAAGCCTAAGGCTGTCCACAAGGCTTTCCAGCTAAGCCATCATGCAACTGTACATCCTTTTGCATTATTCATGATATGGCTTAGTGTAAGTGTAGAGTTAGCACAAGTGTAGAGTTCTCATTTAAAAGAACAGGATAGGCCACAACAAAGTTGAATATGGGCAGCAAATTCCCTGGTAGATAAAGTGTCAGCTGGTACAAAAACTGTTAAAATTAACTTGGCAATGTACTTCACTGTTTCATAAGCAGCACCAGTATAATCTGCAGTTAAATACCGCTGTGTTATCAACCACACGTAGGTAGGACGTTACTGTTTATAGGACATACATAAACGATAATTCTTCACAGTTTTGCACCTGTCTTTGTAAAGAATCCCTCAGGAATCAATGAAGATAAATGCTATATTGCCGGTTAAGCTGCTGGCTGTAGTACTGAAGAGACTTACAATACATTCAAATTAAGAGATTTTTCATTCAGACATTGAGATAAAGAATGGAGTAAAAGAAATCTTCTCTTTGTAGCCTTCTACCTGAACATTACTTGAAATACCACTCAGGGGAACAGTTTATGGGTTCTTCCTTCCAAAGAGTCTTCAGACGCTGGGCCCAGGCAGTCAGCATCTCTTTCCTCTTCTCCTCAGAGACAAACTCCGGAGCAAAGCAGATGTGAGGTGCAAGGACTTTGACACCACAAAAGTGCATGATTCCATGCTGGATTAAAAACAAAGAAAGAAATGCCTCAGGAAATAGTATTTCACTTTCAATTCAAGAACGTGGAAGATTTAAATCTGAAACCGTTTCTCTGACCTCATTTTCTTTAAACCTGTGCATTTGCCAAGAGAAGGGAAATAAATTGCCAAAGCTCATTACCTAACCTGACAATCACTATTGTAGGCTAGGCTTTAAGCAGGGTGATGTACAATATGCTGAAAAATAAGGTCAATTTCATCTATTCTGCTCTGTGGAATTTAAGTGCTATTAAATTCACAGAACTGTTCTCTTTGGCTGCTGTATGCTGTTAAATTTGCGAGGGTCAGAAGCAGGCTAAAGTTCATTGTACTGTTTCAATCTCCACAGATTGTTCCTGAACAGCAGTGTATTGGTTATCAGCTTCCAAGCATTTCTTTCAACCTTTTGCCTCTAGCTTAGCCAAACAACCCTAAATGAAGGCTAGAGCCTTTCAGCTCATTCTCTCCTCTCTGTATTTCTGAACTCACAGCTGTGTTGCACGTTGTTGTGTTGACTTGCGAGCTTCGCAGCCAGACAGCCTCACAAGGGCTGACAGCAAGTGATTGCAACGGGTTGAAGACCAACGAGCAGAAGTAGCTGGCACAATTTGCCTTACCAATTACATTTCTCAGAGTGCTTGCTACTTCTGATAAAAGTGTAGCAGTAAAAAAAGGCATGATAATTCTCATATGCTCATCATTAATGCCAGGATGTGTGACTCCCCTCCTGCCCTGCATCCTACGTGAATCAGGTAGCCATGGGGAAAATAAATACTGTACGCTAGGGCTAAAGGAAATCCTCTAACATAGAGAAGCGTAAAAGGCTGACAGTGTAAGCTTTCTCCAGATTCCAACCTGGAGGAATGGGCACAAAACAACTTTAAAACTCTGTGAACTTTTAAAGTAGTCTCAGTCTTAGGGCCCAATTTACAACCTGCAGATCCTTGGAACCGGCAATTCTTTCTTAGTATATTACATATCATAGAAGAAACAATAATATAACTGTTTAAAATAATTGAATAATAAAAAATAAGGCAAACAACAGCCAAATATTCATATATTATACCTGCATAGGCCACAGGATATACCGAATATCACCGCTGATACCTTCTTTTGCAAACTTCTCTTTAGTTCCTCCAGTAGTGAAAGAAAATAGGGCTAATTTGTTCTAGAATTAAGAAAGCAGCACTTGAGTTATGCATGTTTAAAGAAGAGTGGCTGAGTTCAAGAGATATTCAGAGGAATCTGGACTGCATCAGCTTCTGGAGGTGGTGTCCTCTTCCTTCCCAGACCTTACATGTAGTAGCAGCTCTGAGGCAAAGACTGATGGCATACAACTAGACAGTGGACTACGTTGTCAGGGCTTTGGGCACAGACAGGATAAAACCGAAAGAAACTGTATGACTGGTACCCTTGTATAAAGCAGGGCTGACCCTTTTTTTCACCTACACAATGTCTGGAAAACTACGTCTGGAAACCATTGTGTTACTTAGAATATCTTTATTGTTGTCCTTCCTGAATGAAGAAATACAATGCTACAGTCCCCATTCAAGCTTGGGCTTGCACACCATTTGCCAAGGAATAATTTGTTCTCGAATGATTCAAAGTTCAAAAAGGACAGGGAGCTGGTGGAGAGAGTTCAACACAGGGCCACAAAGATGATGATGGGAGTGGAGCATCTCCCTTATGATGAAAGGCTGAGGGAGCTGGGGCTCTTCAGCTTGGAGGAGACTGAGGGGTGATCTCATTAATGTTTACAAATATGTTAAGTGTAGATGTCAGGAGGATAGAGCCAGGCTGTTCTCAATGTCCAATGACAGGACAAGGGGCAATGGGTATAAACTGGAACGTAAGAGGTTCCAAAGAAACACAAGGAAGAATTTCTTCACGGTTCAGGTGAGGGAGCACTGGAACAGGCTGCCCAGATGAGTTATTGAGTCTCCTCTGGGGACACTCAAACCCCACCTGGATGAGTTCCTGTGTGACCTACTCTAGGTGGTCCTGCTCTGGCAGGGGGGGTTGGACTAGATGATCTTTCAAGGTCCCTTCCAACCCTTAAGATTCTGTGATTCTGTGATGTTACCAAAGCAGCATCTCAGGAGAGCATAAAGTGAGACCTTTAAAGAAATATAATGGGAAAGACCAATGCTCTAAAGAGCATTGTGCAAAGCTTGATCTTAATAAACCAATCTCAAAAACATACCTTGAGCAAACCGGAATCATAGCAGTCTGGAAAATCGTAAGCAAATCCTTGGACCAAGACTCTGTCCATCCAGCCCTTCATGATTGCTGGCATGCTGAACCAGTACAAGGGAAACTAGGGAAAAAATAAATTGTCTTGTTAGAACAGAGGTCCTCGCATCATCCATAGGCCTGATCTGCATGCCAAACCCTATTCTCTCTGTCTTTTCAGATCTTGTGTGTGCCTTCTTCCAGCTCTCTGCTATGCTATCTCTAACTATGTTTGGCAAAAATAACTGAAGTGCTTTCTGTTCTGTAGTCTCAGGTACACACACCTGAACTTCTAGGGCACACTAACATCATACTGAATGTGAGGGCTTCCACACAAAGTCGGAATGTGATGAAGCAGGAAGGTGCTATTCAAGTCAAGCTTAAGACTGTACAGAATTGCATCGCCTATTGCTGAAATGCAAAAGGGAACATACAGTCTAAAGGAGAATGTGGCCAACATGCACACAGAGAGCCTTATTACCAGGACTAACTTCTGATGATCAGTTCTGATCTGACAGCCTGCTGACAAACACTATGGGATCTTAAGACTTACTTTCACCTCCTGCTGACATGGTGACCCTGAATTACTTTACTGAGAAGCAAACTTATTTAACAGTAGGATACTCTGCTGCTAGATCTTCCAGTCAGCCCATGGGGCTACAGCCTAAAGCTACCGTGTCCTGTTTGTGTTACTGTGAATGCTTTATGGACCCCTGTCCTACTGTCCATCACTGTCTCTAAACCTTTGTACACACTGTAGTACAGAAGAAGTAATTCTGTAAAAGCTGATATGTGGCTTAATTCAAGATGGAAATAATGTGGAAACTGGGCAATCACCACTATCTCTAGAAGTGCTGAGTTTTGTCTGTAGCAGATTTTAAATTACTTTACGGTGTCTTTTTGGAAGCTTTTTTCCTTTCTTTTTGTTCTCTGCACCAGAACATACTCAATTCTTCATAGCTTTCTTCAGACATAAAGTAGAAAGCAACAACTTCCTTCAGGGGATGTTTTACTATGCTTACATCAGACGTAATAGTGTAAAGTGGATAAAGACTTACAGTGAAATGCTTAATTGAAATGTGGCAAATCCTAAATCTTATCTAGAATTGAACAGTGGAAAATTCAACTATACGGGTTATGCCCAAGGACAAGAGTCACACAAAAAAATGTGGGGCTAGTATTGCCTTATACAGTACTTCTGGGGCTTGTGGGCACTGAGGGCAGTGCTGGCACAGCAAGGAGCAGAGGCATGGGGTGCAGTGATCCGTTAGCATGTCCAGATAATGCTGCTGCAACTCAGCAATAAATGAGGGCAGTCTAGTTGGTGAAAGTCCAAATTCACCAGGCCTGTTGGCTGCTCCCAGCTGCTTGCCCAGAAAATAACCATTGCCCTGCTTTCTGCCAGAGTGCCTGATAGTTGTGGTCATATGTGTCTTTGTGCATCTAGATATTGAGCGTAGCTACCTGTTGAATCACTGGATCTGCTGTTGTTTCAACCTGGAAAATTGGGCTACTGAATTACTGGATTTGCTGTTGTAATGACCCAGGTAATTGTACTACTGATCTGCATTTGTTACTGTACCATTACTCAGAGATCAAGTGTTTACTCCTAAAGCTGCCGGTCTAGTGTGTTACCATATCCCCAACCTCGGTGGGGCTGCCTTAAGCTCTTACATCTCTACGTTGATCTGTGTTTACCTTGCATGAGGTCCAAGACAAAGGGATGCTATCAGGCTGCCTGAGAACATGGCACAGTTCTCATATAGGCACTTACAGTATTATTTTGCAGCCAATACTTTCTGGTCTGAGTTGCTCAATGCAGTTGTTCTGGAGGTAGTGTGAGGAGCAGTTTTCACAAAACCTACACAATCAGACTCCTTTTGAATGTTAAAGTGAAGCTCTGCTGTGAGTTTTACTCTGGTATTTTAAGGTTCTAACTTCAGACGCCTTCCTGCTCTCCAAAAATGCCAGTGTGGAGCCATTATCGGTGTGAAAAACTCATACTGTGATAGCAGGAATAATGCTTACACATGACCTAGTATTTTTGATATTTTCTAAAATCCACATCCTATCAGATAAATTCGACACCTTGAAATTTCTGTGCTGGATGTAGACTGTTTTATGTTGATGGCAAAGCTACCACCTCTTTTTACTCTGTTTGGATTCAACGTTCCTAAAGAAATCTATAATCTTATCACTATTGGTTTTCTTTTGTTCAACCCTCTACATTACAACTGAAGCCCTTTTTAATATAATTTAAAACAATAACCTGAAAAATCAGTAAGTCTGCTTCTTGCACTTTCTTTTGCTCTTCGATCACATCCTTGGACAAATCTCCTCTCTTGTAAGCTTTCCATGTCTCCACATGATATTTGAACTCTTCTGAGTTGTGCAAGCAACCTGTGGGTAGAAGTGAACATTCCTTGCACTGTTTCTAGCATCACAGCCAAAAAAAGAATGAAATGCACGTTGGAATTTATAGTTCTAAATTGAGTTAATGCTTTCCATTTTTTCCCTGCTTTTTTTTTTTTTTTTCAGTGTGGCTATTCAGCATCATCACAGCTGATGGAGATTTGATTTTAAACTGGAGAGGAAGGTAGTGTCTCAGAGTAGTAAAACTTTTGTCTTTCTGTAGGAACCTATGAAGTACAATAAGAGGACTTAAGCTTGGTTCTATACTCTATACATTTCTATACTCTGGTGATGCAGGTGGATGATTTTAAAGAATTTTGCTAATTGCTATGCCTCTGCATTAGTGATTATTGAAACCACCATGCATCCACAAGCACTACGGAGCTGTTTTTCAGCCTCTCTAACTGGGATGCTCAGTGGGCGCTAAGGAATCAGTACTGGCCAGCTCTGCTGACTTCACTACAGCTAGGTAAGCTGATTCAAGTATGTCTGAAACAGAAATATACATTCATTCTTCTGATTCAACTAGATCATAAATCTAGTTTATGATTGCAGGAGAGGCAGTAGCCTCACAAACTAACCCTAGCAAGTCACAGAATGGTATCTGAAGGCATTTCTTGCCCATAATAAATGGACTTCAGAGACTGACTGTGGACACATCCTAATGCATTTTCCCCCTCCCAGTAATGTCACTAAGAGCGAAGATTCATATTCAAGAGTGAGACTTTTAGAAATGCTTATGTCTGGTCATTAATAACCTTCTTACTGTTTTTGCTAGTGCTTGCAAAAACCTGTGATTCTTGTTTTAAGAAAGAGTGTCATCTGTTTTATATTATTTTATAGCTTTGTGTTTCCTAACTTGGAAAAACACTGGGGCTAAATGCTATTAAGTGCAAAGTGAAAATATCACATAAGCCTAAGAAAAGCCTCACTGTTTTTTTCAACTCTTAACTGCACCATCTAGTCATTTGTAGTAATAATGGTAATCAGAAGGTGCCAAGACAACTCAAAAGCCCGAGCAGTTAAATGTCTGGAGCTAACTTGCAGAAATTACTTGTAATATTGTTTGCCATGAGAAGGTGGTTCTTAGAACATGTTTTCAGTCAACTGTAAATACTGTAAAAATAATAACTTTCCCTCATTCACTTTAGTCTAAAGGAAAAACACTTTTTTTACAACTCTGCACTATACAGATATTTCATTTTTCTGATTGAGGGGCCACTTTTAGTGACTGGATTTATTTAAATGAAGATTATGCTTGTTGGGATCATACATGGATATTTCTTAGTCACTACCACCAGAAAATAAAAGGCTGGATTTTGTTAGTTAAGGGATATTTGTACAAAGTAATAGTGATTGTTTTTCTGAGAGCACCTAACAGCTTGGATTGTTACTGCAGCAGAACAGACAAGGTTAAAGTTTGTCTTCTTGTTATTGTCGGAAAAAAAATAAGTGTATTTTGAGTAGTCTCACCAGCAATGTCAGTTCTTGTTGCTCTTGGCTCGAATTGCATTGCATATAAATCAGACACAGTGACACTGCAGCCCTGCTTGCTCAGTTCTTCCACAGCAACCCTCTTCAAAGATCCGTTAAAAGATTTGGGCTCTTGATGTGCATAGACTATCAGGACTTTTTTCCCTGGAGGCAGAAAGAAAAACAGAATATATCTTTGAGTATAGGAGGCAGATATGAAAGAGTTTGTATAGCTGTTCATTCATTTTTCTGTAGTGTGCTGTCCAAGTGGCAACAGAATGACAGTGGCAGCATTTGACTCCTGCTCAGTAATGAGTGACTCCCAGGGAACTAATCAGTAAATGCCCCCCACCTAGCAGTTTTGTGCTATGCTGGCCTTTCCTAGGTGTAATTCAGTTGGCAGCAGGTGCTGTCCATAGCAGATCACACTGCCTTACATCAGCACCACCAGTCCTTCCTCTTGAGTCAGCATTGGTGTTCACGCAAAACCCCTTGTCCGCTGGTTTAGCTCCCTAGGCTGGGTCAGACAAACTACAAAGCAGCGCAAACTTAGATTATCTTAAACTGTTGTGGAAATGAGTTCTGAGAACTCACAGCAACTCCCTACTGCAATTTGGCATCTCCTCATCTTCCATTTCAGTGCTTGCACAAGTGACAAGAGCTGGGCAGATGCCACTGTCCCACTTCAGCATCACCACAGCAACCTCAGTAGAAAGCAATGTGATTTTTTTCTTAGATCAGTGTGCTGTCTCGTATCTCACACTGCTGGCAAAGTGGATTTAAGGTAAGCTGAGCCAGAAAATGAGTATGTTGGGATAGAATTTCTTAAAGTGCATCAGAGCTTACTTGTTTGAAATTTTACTGTACACAGGCTGTCAAATTTTAATAATTCTCTTAAATCCATCACTGAGCACAAGAGAAAGGTGAAATTATTTTATGGGGTAGTAGTTATTTTATACATAAACGCTGCAGAGAAGTAATTTCCAGAGATTATTGAAAATTACCGATCTACTAAACATGCAGCTTGTGGTTCTTGATTTTCAACAAATAAACCTGGGCATCTTCCGAGTTCAGTTTCTCCAGGGGACACAGAAGCTCTAACACCCAGAGCACCAGCAGGTTGACAGGTAAACTGAAAGCATCAAGAGTCCAAGATGAAGGCTTGAAGAAACACTACTTCATTTTTAACCTAGATTATAGGGGGTGATTATTTCTCTGCAGTGTGCACAGCATCCATGAAACAGCTGCTTTGCCAAAAAACTATTGAAATTTGTGCTCTGACACTATCATAAGTGTAAAGTGTATAAACTATTTACACGCCTGCTCCATCACTTATTCTGGACTATCAGGAGCAGTTACCTCTGTGCTGCTCCTGCAAACTTTCAGCAAATAGGTAGTTCTGTGGCCAGAGATGATGCACACTCGCAGATGTGGTAACATAACTCTGTGAGCAGCTGGTTTGTCGCCGTTTCAGTGGAGATGAGAGCACCTAGTCAGTGCTCAGAAAGACTGGAGTTTTTCAAAGGCATCACTGAAGTAACTTCAGTCATTTGAAAAAGTGATACCTCGGTATCCCATGTAAACACTACCCGTGCACCACATACCAGCGTGCTCAGGCCTTCAGTGAGCAGCATTTTCATTCATTCTTACCTGCCATTTTCTGAAGTACGTGGTAGCTTCTGGCCCGAGAATCTGTGAACTCCAATGTGAACTCCAATGACAAATGAATCTGTGAACTCCAATGACAAATGTATCGGTAAAAGGTTCAAGGAAAATTGCTGTTTCAATAGGAAATGTACCCTTCGGTGTGGCTATTCAGGGGCTGCGAAGCGAAAACATTGTACGAGTGACCGTCTGTCTTCACCAGGCCCTCGGCAGCCACCGCACACCCGCGTCGTCCTGGGGCCGAGCTGCGTGCATCGCACCGCCTGGCGAGACAGAACCTGCACGCCGCTCCCGTTTTTCCTGCTACCCTCTGAAAACCGCTTTCCAAACCCGCTCCCCTGGCCCCAGCGCAAGCCCTGGAGCAGGCCGGGCGAGTCCCGCGCTCGGGTTTACCCGCTGCCCGCGTCCCGGGCCCAGGTTTACCTGCTGCCCGCGCGCTGCGCCTCGTACCTTCCCGGCGGCCTCGCCGCCCGCGGCCTTTGCCCGGCCCAGCCCCAGGGCTGTGCCAGCTCGGGGAGGGCGGGCTCGGCGCCGCGCGTTGCTGCGGCTCCGTCACACCGCGGGACCGTTCGGTGCGGGGTTCTGCTGCTGTCACTACGCGCGATAGCTGTTACTGATACGTACTTGCCGGCGTTATCCTATAACAGAGGCTGCTCATCCTCAAGTGCCGCCGGAGGGGCACCGAGGCGGCTCATCGATGGGTACCTCTGCATTGCCTCGGAGTATTTAGGGAGTCCTCACGTATCTACCAGGGGCCAAGTGCCATCAGGTGTGGTTTTCAAATGGAGAATCTGAGGTGGAAGTTGAGTGACTGGGCCAAGTGGCCTAGGAAATAAATGTCCGAGCTACTTATGTCCTCTTGCAGTGGGGTAAGCAGAAATCCCTGTGCATCTTGCACCATTTACATTTTTCACCCAGTGCCCTCTGTCCTGTCAGACTAAGGGCAGACAAGAACCCCTTGGCTTTTTTCCCCTGACTTCCCAGGGAGACGGTGACAATCATAGTGCTGCAGACACCAATGACAACTCCTGAAAACAGGCAGCAGCAACACCAGAAGCCAAGGCTACAGCTACACAAGCCTAAGTTATGTTTCGCGGCGCTCTCCTGGTTATATGAGAAGTAGTGTCACAGAAAACTGCTCAGTGACTCCAGAAACCCATAGTTAGGTTAAAGGTTTGCTTTCCCTCAGATAGGATGTCTTATTTTTTTTTATTTTCATCCCTTCTAGTTACAGAAAGAATGAGACCTGACAAAACATTCAGTGCTTACATGGCTCAGTGCTGTTGTTAGTATACTGCTAGCAAGCAGTAGGATTTTAAAACTGGAAAATACTGCAGTACTGTAGGTAAACATTGTGATTTTAGAAAATTGTAGTCTCAGCCTTGATTTCATGAATTTGAGGATCATTACATCGCTAAATATTTCTCCACATAAGATTGACAGCAGTGATCTCACTGTACAGGTGACGCCCCACTCACCCCACCCCATTTCTGAACAAGGTTGTAAAGTTCACAGGATTAGTTCCTGTGTTACTTCCTAAAATACCTTTCTCTCAACTGTTGTTGAAATGATCTCTAATAATTTTACAAAGTTTTAAAAAAAACTTTCATATTTTTCTTTGGCCAAGGCTCATTACAAGGATTTCAACATCCACATTCAGCAATTTCTTAGCAATCTTGTGAGCACCCAGTAGTTTTTCAGAGCCCATCAGAGAGTTCTTTATGAAACTCAACTGTCATATTTTTAGAAATCCATTTATTTTTGCTGTTTGGGCAACTATGTGGGACAGAGTGAAGTTTCTTGTAGCCACCTTTTCCCTCTCCCGCTTCCCCTGCCTCATTTAAAGTTAATTAGCACCCAGGAAAGTGTGCAGTAGCTCAAACACCCTCTGAAATTTAAATTTTGCAGATTGGGAATGTTTCTTCTTATCCTCATCGTTCCTGCCCCCCTTGCATTTGGTATCCCTCTCTCTAGTTCTCTTTTACAATAAGAGATTTTTTTCCCCATTAATATTTTTTTTTCTGTCTAAGGATTCATTGTAAATTAGCAATGAAAAAAGAAGCTGTGGCTAAAATAGAAAATTCTCCTCTTTGTCATCTATTTGTGAGCTTTGACTGTGTGAGCCGTATTTCATAGGAAGCTTGGATATTTACAGTTTCTCTTGCTTTCAATTGACAGAAATTTCTTATCTCTCTAGTACGAGACAGACAGTATAAGAAAATTAAAATACTGGTAGTGATTGAGACCAAGGATCTGTTCAACCCAGTACCCTGTCTCCAACCCTGTTCACAAGTAGGTGCCTGAGGAAGAGTAGTAGGAGGTAAGTACATAAGATACTGACCCCACTGCTCTCAGCGTGCAGCTGTCTTCAGCTCAGGTCCAGGCATGTTGTAGTTTGTTCATATAATAATCTCCAGTCTATCTCTCTGTCTCCCTGTGATACTGTGCCAATCCCTTAAATGTGCACTGTCCTTGGTAAGGGCTTCAACAGATGCAGTTGCTGGGGGTTTTTTTGTTTTGTTTTGTTTTGGGTTTTTTTGCTTTGTATCTGGTTCCTATCAGCTTCATTTTATGCTCCTTAGCTCTTGTACTGGGAGTGACAGTGAAGAATCAAGCTGTGGTCATCCCCTCTGTCTAGTTGGTGATTTTGTTAACTTGCATCATGTGCCTCCTGTTCTGAAACTACTCTGTACTTTCAGTCCATCCTAGTGTTTCTTTCTGCAGTTCTGCTGTATCATTTCTAGAAGTAAGAGAACCAGATCCATATATAGTATTCACAGTGTGGATGTGCCTTGGACTTATCCAGTGGCATAACAATTTTCTGCTCTGTGGTCTTAATAATTCCTACTACAGAACTTGCTTTTTTGACTGCTACAAAGTGTTGAGCTGATGTCTGTGTGGAATGGTCTGTCATTATTAAAAGAGTTTTAGAAGATTGTATGCTGGTAGTCAGCTTAGAGCCCTTTATTTTAAATCTGAGGCCATATTGGTTTGTTTGTGTCCTGTAAACATCTCTTAAGATTCACAGAAACTAAAAATAACTCTTAATTTCCTGGCCTTCCAAGCAGCATCCAGAATGCTGTGCTCATCTTGGTTCACCTACAGGCCAGAAAGAATCCTTGTGTTCTCTGGATGACTCATCTATAGGAGAAATTTGGCACAAGTTGGTAGCTTAAATACTGTTCTTCAGATATACTTTAGGTACACTTCATAGAATCCTAGAATGGTTTGGGTTGGAAGGGATGTTAAAGGTCATGCAGTTCCAACTCCCTTGCCATGGGCAGTGACAGGGACACCTTCTACTACAGCAGGTTGCTCACAGCACCATTCAACCTGGCCTTGAGCACTTCCAGGGAGGGATTTCCACAATATCTCTAGGCAATCTGTTTTAATGCCCCACCACCATCACATTGAATAACTTCTTGACATCTTATCTAAATCTCACCTCTTTCAGTTTAAAGCCATTGCCCCTTGTCCTGTCACCACATGCTCTGGTAAAAATTCCCTCTCCAACTTTCTTGTAGACTCCATTTAGGTATTGGAAGGTCACCCCGGAGTATTCTCTTCTCTAGACTGAGCAACCCTAACTCTCTCAGCCTGTCATCATAGGAGAGGTGCTTCAAGCCTTAGATCATCTTTGGACTTGCTCCAACAGCTCTGTGTCCTCTTTACATGATGTGGAGTCCCCAGAGCTGAATGTACTTCGCTACTATTGCCTAAAATACTTCTACTCTTGATTTGTAGCCCCAGAACCTTCTAGTGAAGATCACAGAAGCACAGAATCTTAAGGGTTGGAAGGGACCTCGAAAGATCACCTAGTCCAACCCTCTTGCCAGAGCAAGGCCACCTAGAGTAGGTCACACAGGAACTCATCCAGGTGGGTTTGGAATGTCTCCAGAGAAGCAGACTCCACAACCTATCTGGGCAGCCTGTTCCAGTGCTCCCTTACCCCCACAGTGAAGAAATTTTTCCTTGTGTTTCTTTGGAATCTCTTATGTTCTAGAAAAATAACCTTTTTTTTTTTTTTTCCTCTGAAAAAATAATCAAGGAACATGATTCTCTGTTCATTTTATTGGGGCAGGGGGTTGGACACAAATCTAAAGAGAGCAGAGATACCTATTTTGTTTTGGTTTTTTGTACAGCTGCAGTATTTACTTATTTGGCCACTTATTTAGGAAGTCCAAGAGCTGGATGGCCATACAGGCATGGTTTTGTTGCTTAGGCACTGGGATGACCATAGAACATGAAGGTTCCAGTCTTTGTGTCAAGTACAACTGAAACCTTTAACATGCAACAACAGTTGGGTACACAGACAGCCTCCGCTGTGCTGTGAAAGGAAAGTCCGTGCTCTTTTTACCAGAGAGTAGGCATTAACTGTATGAAAGTTTTGAAGGTAGCAGGAGCTCATTTTTGCCTAGGTGTCATTTATGTGACTTCAAGTCTTTCTTTTTTAAAAGAAATTAAATATCTGGCCTAGAAAGAAAACCAGTTGTTTTGTCACAGTTCTCTCTGAGTTGTCCTTCATTCCTACTACAAGGAAGCACAGTTTGCGTAACTAACTGAAAGAAAAGAGAAAGTTCTCCTTAAGTAAACTGTGGTTCATGTCAAGGTAAATGTTTAAACTGAAACCTGTGAGACCATGCCTGGAAATCTCAAGCAAGTGGCCTTAGCCTGAGAATTTGCATTGTATATTAGCCTTACCTTTTCCACTTTTAAGATACATTTTAGTTCTCAGGTCAGATAATTCTGTTGCTGTGCTTCCAATGGTGGTGTATTGAGTATCCTCCAAACTGTCAAAGTTTGGTCAGGTGAATGACCCATAATGACAAAGCAAGACTGAGATACGAAAACCAAGGGAAAAAAAGCACCCAAGAAAATAGAAAGTATGAGGAAGGTGGAAAAGTTGCCCTAACAGGATAATGACCAGTTATAGGGAGATTTATAGCAAAATAGGAATCAGGAGTTTGATGTTGACCTAGGTGACTTTCCAAGGCAAAAACTTAACAACTACCAATCAAGAAAATCTCTTAGCTAATAACAAGGAATATTAGACAGCTTACTTCTGTCCCCTGTTGAAATGAAGTATCTTGCAATATTGGAAAGGTCATATAGCTAAAAAAGAAATAATTCATATAATAAAGCTTTTCATCAAAAATTGGTTGCTGATTCCATTCCCCAGTATGAAGGCAAATGTTACTGACTTTGTCCTTTCCTTTTCTATACTGAGATGTAGGGTCATGCTCTCGGCAATCTTCATATAATAAATATTTTAATCAAAAAACCCACTCCTTATTCTCTTCCCCAGTATGGAGACAAATGTCACTGACTTCTTCCTTTCCTTTCTATGCTGAGATGTAGGGTTGTGCTGTCTGCAAGCTCTTCCCCTCCTCTTCCTTCACCAGCTAACAGGTAGGATGTCAGTTTGGATAGTCTTGGGGTGCCAAACAATGTTCTGGAAGCCAGACACATTTCTATCTGCACTTTATTTTGTTCCCTAGTATTTTATGTGGCTTTGAAACCCATTGTTGTCCTTAATGAGCTCATTACATTTTTTTTTTTAGCAGTTACCATTTAAGTACCATGAGTAATCACTGATTTTAAGTTACTCAGTCATATTCTGCACATAAACAAAGCTCTGTTTTCTACAAAGTACTTTTAAAATCCACTCTGTTTTGCCAAGAAACTTTTGTTTTCAGCAATAAATATTTACTCATCATATTGCTCTGAAGCTGTTGAGATTTGTAATAAAAAAATATCCGTGGTCAGAAGGTGTTATAAATCAGCTGGGAGTGGGAGAGAACCAGCTCAGTGACCTAAAATACTTGTCCAGTGGCTATGCTTTCAGAGAACTAAACTTCCTGAACCCCTACCAGTTCCTTTGGACAGTGACGGGGTATTAAATTGTTGTCATTTCTTTAGGAAGCTCACTTCAAAGAGGCTGTAGTGGTGCAAACATTTCAACATCAGGGGACTACAGTCGAGGATAGGATAGGATATAATAGACTAGTTCAGTTGGAAGGGTCCTACAATGATCATCTAGTCCAACTGCCTGGCCAATTCAGGGCTAACCAAATGTTACAGCATATTTTTAAAGGCATTGTCCAAATGCCTCTTAAACATAGCCAGGCTTGGGGCATTGACCACCTCTTTGGGAAGTCTGTTCTGGTGTTTGACCACCCTCTTGGTAAAGAAATGCTTCCTGATCTTCAGTCTAAAGCTCCCCTGGCACAGCTTTGAACTATTCCTGCACATCTATCCCTGGATAATGGTGAGAAGAGATTAACATATCCTTCTTCGCATCCCCACCTCAGGAATCTGTAGAGAGCAATAAGGTAGCCCCTCAGTCTCCCTTTTTTTCTGAACTAGACAAGCCCAAAGTCCTTAGCCACACCTCACAGAACATTCCTTCTAGCCCTTTCACCATCTTTGTTGTCTTTCTCTGAGTGCATTCAGGGACCTTCTCATCCTTTTTAAATTGTGAGGCCTAGAATAGTCAACCTCTTTCTACTCACTCCACCCCAAACCAATGTAACTGCTCTCCATTTAGGTAGGCATGTGAGTGGAATTCTTCTCTCCTAATTTTTGCCATGTGAGTTAGGTCATCTACACAAAACTCCTTCTAGAGGTGAGAGTGAGTTGCTCTCAGATACAGTTTCTTTTACTTGCCTTACAGACATCTGGCAGCATCTAGGTGGCTAGGGGGAGATGAATGTTGTCCTCCTATGTCAGAATACTTGGACTCCCACAGCCTCATTATCTGTAACTATTGTCAGAGGCATGTCAAAGATCTGAGTTTTCCAAGTGTGTAAATCCCAGCTATATAATGTCAAAGGGTAAGGAAATAAGGGATATTTTCATATTTCGCTACCATGCTAAGGCTAATTACTGCCTGGCACTGGATCCTGTAAGAACAGGGTTATAAAATACCTGACGTAGAATAGTTTACAATGAGTCAGAACATATAAACCACAAGGGCCTCTGCTGGGAAGTATTCAGAATGAGCTTAGTGCTTATTGTTGTGTTGGTACCAGCAAAATTTATACAGCAAACAAAGCACAGTATAGATCCAGGAGGAAGACTAAGAAACTGCAGCTAACAAAGTGGCTGTAGGAAGAACTAGGTAGAGCCACAAGCAGGTGTGGCACCAACAGGTTATGCTTTGAAATGAGTTTTTACAGGTCAAAACTGGGATATACTGGCATAGTGATACAGAGATATCTGAGTCACTACTTCATGGGTAATATTGCTTTGTGAAGAGAGACCTTTGTTCCCCAGACGTGTCTGAATGATACTTCCTGCAGTGGCATTCCTTAAGAAAAAAAAAATAAACAAGGTGTCAGTTGGTGGTAAAAAAGTAAAAAGGGTCAAACCAGGAGTATGTGAATACCTAAAACCAGTAAAGTGCTTTTATTTACATTCATTCTCTTCTAGTATCTCACAAGAATTGAAATAAAAGTTTGGAGTTGATTATAGGAGAAAGATAAGGAAATCCTGCATCTCAAATACAAAAGAGCAGAAATAACAAACACATTTTATTGCCCTCAAGTTATGTCCATTTGTGGCCTAACTTTAAAATCTACATGCTAAGAATGTATTATTGAATATTATAATAAGGCTGTCTCAAGTTCAAGAACTAAACTCTTCTGAAATAATAGGTTTGTTTCTTCAGGCCAACAGTGAATTATCAACACAATCAAAACCACTATAGATGCCAGTGTAAAATACAAACACATACAGTACTTAGTTTGATTGATTCCTTCAGCAACTGAGCTAGAATAGCATTTTGTTTTCTTTTTTCCCCCACTTTATCAGACAATAGAATCATAGAATGATAGGGATTGGAAGGGACCTTTAGAGATCATCTAGTCCAACCTACCTGCCCAAGCAGGTCCACCTGGATCAGGTCACATAGGAATATATCCAGGTGGGTTTTGAAGACCTCCAGAGAAGGAGACTCCACACCCTCTCTGGGCAGCCTGTGCCAGGGCTCCCTCACCTGAACAGTGAAATAGTTTTTTCTTATATTTAGGTGGAACTTTTTGTGTTCCAGCTTCATCCCATTAACCACTTGTCCTGTCACTAGATACAATAGAAAAAAAGGTGATGCCCCAGCCTCCTGACACCCACTATTTAGATATTTATAAATATTAATGAGATCCCCCCTCAGTCTCCTCTTCTCCAGACTAAACAGCCCCAGTTCCCGCAGCCTTTCCTCATAAGGAAGATGCTCCAGTCCCCTGATCATCTTGGTGGTCTTGTGCTGGACTCTCTCCAGCAGTTCCCTGTCCCTCTTGAGCTGGGGAGCACAGAACTGGACACAAGACTCCAGATGAGGCCTTACCAGGGCAGAGTAGAGAGGGAGCAGAACCTCCCTAGACCTGCTGGCCACACTCTTCTTGATGCATCCCAGGATGCCATTGGCTTTCTTGACAACAAGGACATATTGCTGGCTCATGTTTAGTTTATTATCAACAAGGACCATACACCACATAATTTTGTATTCCTTAATGTCTGTTGCATAAATTAATGTGAAAATGCAATATTACATTTGTGTATATGTGTGTTTATCTTCATATAAATTACAAAATTTGGGTTAGGGTGCAAGGTATGGTCATCTATCCTCGAATATATTTATTATTTTTTACTATTTTAGCTTTCCTTTTGTCTTTTCCTGGGATTAATGCAAAATTTCTTTTACACACTGTTCTGTCTCTGCAGTACTACGTTGAGGTTTTAGAATACCGTGTATGCAAATAATATCTCTGTTGTGCCCTCTAGCGCCCACTATAAAGAGTTATCTTTGCAGCATAAGTGAGGCCTTCACCAAGGACGAGTTTTCAACCTTCAATGCAAGTTCCGTCCTAGAGGAAATGTTTTTAAGAACCTTTGTGGTTCTCTGTGGTGATAATCAGCAAGGGAAAACGATGCTAACAAACTGTTAGTATAAGAGAAATCCTATTTGATATTCATTCTCTGTGACTATTGCAGAGAATGTGGCTACTGGGAGACCAGTTCTAACCAGTGAGTACTGTGGTCTTCACTGAAAAAGGAAAAAAAAAAAAGAGAAATTGAGAAGTAGTATCCTATAGAAAATATTTTTTTTGCATCAATCTATACTCCCATATATGTCACAATAACACTGTAGTTATTCCTAGGTTTCTTTTGTCAGGTAATAAAGGTAATAAAGATGACGGTTGTCCTCATATCAGTCTCTCTTCTTAAAGCACAGTGGTTGATAAGCTTGTACAACAGGAAGGAAGGAAGCAGGATGGCTGCGTGACAGCCTCTCATAGTGACCTTTTTTTCTTCTCAGTTTCTCTGGCAGTGAGTAACAGAAATGGTAACCACCGAGGTTAACAAGTTTATAGTATCTCTAAATTAGAAGTGAACCATAAAAAGGAATAGTATCCTGGAAAACAATTCTTATCAGTTGTTTAGCTTGTTTGTAAACCTTGTGATGTTAAATATTTAACACTACTGAAGTGTATAAATGAAATGTGTTTTTAAGGCTTTTATCTGTTTGAAACTTAATGTCAGCTTCTGGTAGCTGATTTTTGCCAGGAAGTAAGGGGACTAGTTCATTCAGGTACAAATTCAGGATTAAATTCTGGGTTCCCATAAATTTGTTACTTGTAGGTTTGTCATGTCTTCTGTATGTTTTGATTGACAATTCTAGCCTCAGATACTCTTTCTAATGCTGGCTGGAATTTCAAATCTGACTGTAGACTTACTCTTTGTGTGTGAAGTACAGCAGATCCAGATTCTGCTTCCACATCTGAATAATGAGAATCCTTGCCAAGTCTGACTGTCTTTGCCTCCTTTGTGATTGCAGAAGGCAACAGGGCGTGTCTGCACTCTCCTTCCACTTGTGCAATTGTTTATATAATTAGAGAGTGGAATGAATATTTACTGGTGCCTAAAGAGGCGATAATCAGGGGAAGACACTTTATGGTACATTTGAACTGAGAGTGGCAATACGTTAGCTGGGATATTAACTTGAATACATCTGAGCATAGTTTTCTGAGAAGCTACTTTAAAATCTGCTGATATTCTACAGCTCTACCTGATTGATTGTGAACACAAGCTCCAAGCAGAGTGTTAAAGTTTGTCTTTTGTTTGGTTGTTTTATTTAATTTCTTCAGGAGAGAGGCAGAGGAGGGTGAAAGTAAATTTTCTACACCAGCAAGTCTTCCCTGAGATGAAACAAAAACTTGAGAGGCCTATTTCTGTAATCTTGCACTCCACAGTTACTTTCTATCCTAGAAGTAAGATTTACATTTGTCTATTAAGAAGAAAAGGTCATACATCAAATTGACACTGTTTTCAGGTTCAAGCTGATGCTTCTTTGGACTTGAAAAGTGAGGCTGTAAAAGAGCCCAACTCCTAGCTGAAGTCTGTTGCAGTGGGAATGAACATAGTCCCATAAAGTTGATAAACTAGTTAGGCGTTAGCAGGTATATAAAGTGCAGCCTCTGGTGAGTCCAGTGATGTGTGACATAATATATTTCAGAAGCAACTTATCTTAGATAATAATTCCAAGAGGATTTTTGCAGGTTCCTCTTATGTGCTAGATCACTTGTCTGAAACATCTGCTGACAAGTTCTTCCATGCAGCTACAAACCACCTGGGGTGAAAGCAAGGAAAACGAGAGGGAACACCCACTTGCTCAGTGTGCCATGAGCTCATCCTGGCAAGGTTTATTATGGGACCTACCCGTGACTGTAACTTGGTGATTTCTTCCCCATTACTGTTGAGCCTTTGTTGGCTTGGAATCAAGCTATAACATGGGATCAGGTCCTGTACATGAGCACCTCATCCCATGATCTGAATGTTAACCATCAAAGTAAAAAGCCATTGAAGTAAAAATGTCTCAACACACAGTCTCCTACCCAGGCTCAAGATTAACAGCCTGGCATTGGTAATAGTGAGCAAGTCAGTGATGATTGGCTTGAAAATAAACCCAACTACTTAGCTGATATTAAAAAGGATAATTATGTGGAGGACGCGTTTCTTGGCGGAAGTTACTTTAAAATTCTGCCACAAAAAGACTCTTTAAGGCTTCAACAGGAGCAAAGCAACGTTTAATTGCCTTTATATTTTCCTGACACTGAGTAGTTCAGCCAGCGGTGAACAACAGAAAAGAGAGGACGGTGCTTATCTGGACGAAGCCCAGAGGAGGGTGCTGGAGAGCCGAGAATGGCACTCCAGTATGCCTTAAACTTGAGACACGCTGGGCAGTAGATCCACCGTTACACCAATGTGTTTTCTCCTGTGTTGCAGAAGCTGCAGAACAATTACAGAATTAGTACAAATCTATCTTGTGTTTCCTAGATCCTTATGTGTGCGGATGCTCATTCTATATGTGTCATCTTTCAGATTAATCTCCTTCTCATCACTTAATTTCTGTGTGCTTCTGCTATGGAGCAATTTTGTTACCTCCACCATCCTTTATTGATCCATTTTATATGTCAGACAATGACTCTAGATATCTTGAGTTTCACCTGTATACATTTAACAGTTTAGTCATGGAATAGGTATAATTTCCATAGTATTTGTTATAAATGAAGAATAATAATTTATATTTTAAGGGTAGGCAAACTGATTAGAGACTAAGGGAGACTCAACAAAAGGTATAGCCAGCCCCAATCTGCCTATGTGTAAACTTTTAGCCCCTTAGGCTGTTCTGCTGGACAATTTCTTATGCTTAATATCTATCTGGAGCAAACTTTATGATTTAGGATTTGCCCAGGAATATTTTAGGTAATGATTGTGTACTGTGAAACATAAGGATTCCAGAGCCAGAGCTGGAATGCATACTTCTCTCTGCACTAACAGGGCCAGCCACCATGCTACAGCCTTGCTATGTGAGAGCTGCTCGTTCCTCAGCTCAGTTGAAATCTCTTCAGCATGGAGATGACGTTCCTTCCTCTCCCCGTCATCACCTCCTGCTTTTCTGCAATATCATGGGACTTCATGGCTGAGATGCACTGAGGTGTGAAACCTGTGATAAAATCCTCTTCAGCGAGGCAGGGTTTGAGTTCCAGTCTTAATCATTGGCCTATAACATAGAAGGGGGAAAAATAAAAATTTGGCACGTGCACACTCAAGAAAAGATATATGCTGACTTCTGGGTATGAGAGTGCAAGGTTGTGGGTAGCTACTCACTCGGGATGTGCCAAAGTGGTTTCAGAAGCAGATGATTCAAGACATATTCATGATATTACTTGCTCTTGAGTTACTGTTGAGTTTCTGTGGCCCTGTGACTCCCAAGCCTGATGCCTCTTCACCTGGATGTCCATGTCATCATGGGCATCTCTGTCAACTGTCCTGACTCAGTTATCAAAGGGAGTGTTGTGGGGAGCAGCTGGGGTTCAGTTAGTGACCCTCAGGAAAGTGGCTGCTTGTATCCCAAACTCTAAGCACCTGCCAGGACAGGGCCCAAGTGCTGCCGTAAGCTACTAAATATATAATAGAAGCCTTTTCAGATCTGGAGCATTCCCATAGCTGATAGCTACTCCCTCTCTCTCAGGATTGCAGCCATCAGATAGTGTGAAAGGGTAGTTTAACAGAAATGTAACTGCTGCTCATTTATGCCTGCTCCCCATGCACAGAAGGGAGAAAGACATTCCCAGAAAAGGAGATGTTACTGCTGACATGCAGAATCTGGCTTCATAAACTGCCCTACAGTTGTTGGCATGTTGCAGTCTTACAGACCAAGCAATATGAGGCTTTGGCAAATGACAGAGTGGAGATGCCTTAGGGTGATGTAAAATTACATATTTGTATGAATTGTTAATTCAACGATTTGCATGTGTGTCCTCATTTCAGCTGTGATAGAGTTAATTGTCTTCCTACTAGCCCGTACAGGGCTGTGTTTTGGATTTGTGCCAAGAACAGTGTTGATAACACAGGGATGTTTGGGTTATTGCCAACAATCTCAAGGGCCCTTCCGCTCCTTTCCCTGTCCTGCCAGGGAGTGGACTGGGGTGCTGGACAACTGACTTGAACTAGCCAAAGGGCTATTCCATACCATAGGGCATCATACCCAGTATGGAAACTGGAGGGAGTTGGTGGGGAGGAGGATATGGCTGCTCAGGCGTCAGTCAGTGAGTAGTGAGCACCATGGGGCATCACTTGGGTTTTTTTCCTTTTTTTGTTTCTATCTCCTTTTTGTGATAATAATTTTTATTGCTATTATTATATTATACATAATATGCCATGATATATATTATTATACAGAATATACTATATTACAAATCATTATTAATAGTAATTACATTTTAGTTATTAAACTGTTCTTTACTCAACCTGCACGTTTTACTTTTCCTGATTCTCCTCCCCATCCCACTGTGGAGGCAGGGAGTAAATGAGCAGCTGCATGTTGCTTAATTGCTGTCTGGGGTTACACCATGGCAATGTGTTTCATGTTTACTCTTTGAGAGTTCTACTTTGAGAAATATAAAGTTCGTTGCTGTAATGTGAACCAAAATCACCTCAATGACTTCAGAGACTTTAGAGATTGCTGCTCCACTTGGTCTGCACGACATAGTGGGCAAAGACAAGTGTATAGTTCAGAGATATGTCCCCAGCACTAAGTGGCATTAATCATATAGCTATATGCAAACTTTTATACGTTGCTGTGGGGTATCCCCAGTTGTACCTGGACCTCCTACACAAAAGGCACAGGCACAAATTTACTTCCCTGCAGCACTGTAAGCAGTCGTGCAGATCCACCACCCCTGCAACAGTGCCGTCAGTTTAGAATTATTTCCTTACTGTACATCTGTGCCACCTCTTCCCCTCCCCCCTTTTCTCTTTGCTACCTGCAGCATCACAAACCCCAAGAGCAATGAGCAGAGCTGAGAAATCCCCCAAACTCAGTTATCCGTGCAGCTACTCGGCATAGCTCTCACAGCACTCAACATGTGCAAAGCTTCCTCCACTAGGTTTTTTGACCTTTTCTGTGGCCTATTGTCATTTAGCATCCTGTGTCACACCACCTTACAAACCCAAATAATTTGTTCTGGGATTAATTGCTGTGGTTCAGGGGCTCAACCTGAAGAGCAACGTAGCAGCTACTATACAGCAGTCAAAGCTGACAACAAAAACCTCAAGTTGAAAATTGAAAGAGAGATAAACTCCTTTCCCTCTCATCTCCCTGCAAACTCAAACACTCAACCTAAAGGAATCTCCCTACGTTTTTGGAAACAGAGACACCATGCTCTTTTTTTAAATTTCGAGTTTCTCTGTTCCATAGCAGAATCCCTCACTACTGCAGTTTTAGCTTGTGGGGAGATAGCACAGCAAGATGTGTATCTCTTTTATTTTCCCTCTGTAACTACTACTATGGGAGCAGAATTTTACCTGAAAAAGTGTACATTAATGTTTGTGGTAGTGAATACAATTATGAAAAATTATTTTGGTTTGGAGGCAGAAGAATAAGGGAGATATTTGCAGGACTGGGAAGGAAGAACACTTTATCTCTCTTGCAGACAATCTCTTTGGCTAGGACAAAGTTGCACAGACTCCTGCTTTTTCATTCACATAATATAATTTAATTTCTTTCATTTTTTGGATGGCTATCTTGAAAAAGGTGGAGGTGTGTGTGGGTGGTGTGTGTGAGGTGTGTCAAAGGGCTACAGAGCCCATGTTCCAGAGGATTCCTTTGAGACTCGGTGGCAGTATGAAGTTGTTGAAAGCAAGCTCAGGTTCGGCACTCAGAAGTGAAAGGCTACTTTTGAAAAAAAATGGGCTTTAAAGCATTAACATTATGAAAATGCCAACTGTCATGAATTCTTATTTCAAAAAGTAGGCTTGTGCCCAAGATGAATCTTCCAGGAGAGTGAGAGAAGGAAGAGCAGCCAAACATCCATTACTGTTTCCCAGCCTCCCTTCATGCCTGTTTTCCCTCTGCCCCAGCTGGTTGCAGGAGACACCTACCCTGCTGCTGCTCTTGATCTAGGGAATCATGGTCCACATGTGGTGCAAAGGCTGACAGCAGTGTGTCCCCTGTGTGAGAAGGTTCTAAGTGTGCTGAAGCTTGGATGCTCCCTGCTCAGGTTTTCCTTTTGCTGTGACTGACCAATTTGGTGTTGTTTCATGGGAGAGCTGCAAATCATGATGATTTCTTTGAGCTAATCTTAGGAGGTCTTGCTGCCACACAATGCAGTGATCTCTTGACCCAAGTTACTTTTTTAACTGTAAGAAAGGATATAAAAAGATAAACATCAATGGAAACATGAGAGAAATGGGAACAGGAACATGCGCTATGTGCATGGGAACATTTTGCCTGGGACCAACGGAAACCAATTTCTTCCTTTTTTTTTGTTCATCTGCCAAGACCTTTGACCAAAATGTGCCTGTGCTGCTCTGCTTCAAACATCTATATTTCATGGCAGGAGTTTTTACTTTATCTGTAGTGGTACAGGCAGACCTGTAAAATATTGAGTATCTAACACAGTGGCTTACAGATCTCATTTTGATTCCTCTGAGTGTTCCTCAACCAAAAATCACAGGACAAATACCAAACTGCTTGTGTAACCTCCTAGGTGTCAGTGGTTATGCTGAAAAGAAATTTAGTCAAACCATTCCCCTGGAAATATGTTCTGAAGAAGTACAGTATTGTTCTCAGGCCTGCTGGAAACACGCCAGGTTTCTATATGTGCTGGGGCATGACTTGGGGGAAGGCTGTGTGAATATATTACCTGCAGTGTTCGCTAATTCTAATGGTTTCATCCTTTGTGATGTAGTGACTCATTTCTTTGTGTGCACGCACGTGGCAGGTAATACTCCTAAAGCTCTTCTTATGGGTTATGATGTGGGTTGATACTTGACTTGCTAATGCCCTTGTCCTTTCTTCATGATGTTACTTTGTAAAGTATTGTTCTTTCAGACAAATTTCAATTTCATTTTGATTATCATATCCAGCCTTCTCACTTGACTTGCCAAGCTGGAGCAGTATAAAACCCAAAATAATTCTTTTACTATGCTGAAAGGTCTCTGGAGAAGAACAGTGTCTTTATAGTTCTTTGTGTATCCCATAGCATGGATGATTTTCTTTCCCACTTCCACAATACAGTTGTAATTTGGAAAACTGTCCACTAACAATTGAATGCTAGGATTCATATAAAAGACTATAAAAATACCATTTACATTGTTTGAAACAGATGTAGGAATGCATATTTGTCTGTGTGTCCAAGATCCGTCTATTCAAGCACCTTGATGACAATTTTTTTGTGGCCATATCATCATCATCACCATCACCACTTAGCATCACCTATTGGTTGCCTTCCCCTAAACTCTGCTGAGACCTCTTGTTGACGTGGAGAATCTGTGTGATGAGAAGGAAATGGCAGTGGTCTAGTCAGATGTCAAATGTGCATCACTTTTTCCTCACCCACAGCAGAACTCATGGGTGAGGGCTGTGTAGAAGAACAGTTGATGCTGAAAGGGTATTAAATGATACACCTAACTCCTCTATGCTATAGGGGAAGATGCCTCAGAGCCAGCAGCACCTACTGGAAGTCATGACAATTATAGCTGCAATGTGTGAGACATGCTCCTTGGGAAGGTTTCTTCTGGCTTCCCCTAGGGTTACAAACAAATATGTAGCACCAAGGGTTGAAACTGCAGCATGTGTGAGTTTGGGCCTTGGGTTTTAAAGACTCGGTCCCCATATTCCCAGGATTGTACAATATCACATACCAAATCTTACTAATTTCTGTTCTTAAACAGAGAGTGTGGGTGTGTGGAGAGAAAAGTTTGTACCTGAGTGACTACGCAACTCTGAAGGAAGAAAAGAAGTGAGCCTTCCTTTCCCTGTACACCTGGTATTCCAAACAGAGCGATTGTCACTGTATTCAGAGGTTGTACAGAAGTAACAGGAAAACAGCTGTAGGCATGAAAATCGAGAAAAAGTCTTCAGTAAGATCCAGAATCAAAACCAAATAACCTTAATGAAACTAAGACTGGGAGTCTGAAATGTAAATCTTACTATTAATGATAAATCATTATTTTGTCAACAGGAGGGCTCACCCTGACTTGAGTATCATTCTTTGCTTACTCAACATTGGTGAGGTACAAGGTTTAAATAGTCAGCTGAGTTACCTAAAATAAAGCCAGCTTTTACTTTTCAATAGCCTGTGGTTATTAAGCCATTTCTGTCACACACATAAAAATCTCTGATTTTACTGGAAATTTCTTCAACATTGGAAGTTCTCATAGAGTTTAAGAGATCCCTGATTAGCAGTAATTAAAATAGCTATACAACAGTATACGTAATCACTGCAGACAGCCTAAGCACAGCTGCAATCACAGATACTTCCTCTCTAAAAGAGAAGCCAAAACATTTTATACCAGTTTTTATGAGGTTACATTTCAGTAACTATATTCCAAAACTTTTCTTTGGAAATACAGCAATATTCAGAAAAAGTCTCACATCTGTATCTCATTTTTCTATCTTGAAAGAAGGAAGGATGGACTTATCTTGTTGTGATTTGACCCTTCACTGTCACTAAACCTGATGTGAATCTAGTGACGAACTTTGGTTTGATATACCCTGCCAATAGCTGGCTCTGTAGGATTTGATCCATGAGACATGCTGGTTGAATATTCCTGATAAATAATAACAAGACTCTGGGTAGTGATCTGCATTACAAAACAAACAAACCCAAGACATTTCACACCTGTCAGTCACCACTTTTATGGAGGAACTGTTGCAGAGGAATTGAGCTCAGCTCTGTTTTAGAATGTCTTTTCCATGTAAATACTAGGGGGAAAAAAAACCCCAAACCCCAAAAGCCTACAGCAACAAGCTTTTCATACTATCTAACTTAATACTGAACCCCATGAGTGTGAAAATCCTCCGTAGTGAATTGATTGCATCAAACTGCAGCCTGATACTGTAGCTACTCACTTTACAGTGCTGGCCTGCAAAAGCTCTCACAGGAAGACCTTGTGAAAAAGGAGAAGTTATTTAAAAGTCCTGAGCTTCCTTCCTTCCTCTGTTGGGCTGCTGTAGTGGTATCTTAAGTCCTGCTGCAGGCTTTGGCATTTGTTTGACTTTCTATTTGCCTTGTTATGGCTTGTGCTGAAGAACTCAGAAGATAAGAGCTTTGAGTTTGCTTAGAAAGTGCAACAAAAATAGTGGAGGCTGTATGAAGGTGCTAGAAAGGGACAGATCCTGAGGAATCTGTCAGTGATGTGGAGGCTGCTCCCAGCAGTACCATGATCTCTTAGTGTGTGTATTGTACAAGCTTTTGAAAAGGAAGTTGTGAGAGAAAGCAAAGGAACGATATACACAATGAAACTACATTATGAGCAATGAAAATACCACCTAGTCAGTGGGTCTCCCGCTCTCTGAGAGCTGTTTGAGCTTTCGTTTCCTTATATTTCTATTCTGTGACTAGATGTTGTTTCATTTCCTTGCCAGTCCAGAAAACTTTTCCCTTGGTGGTGGCTCAGAACGCCTCATGCTGGAATCATGCCATCATGTTCACTGTAGGGCCTTACCGAGGCAGCATGTTAGTCAGGACCAACCCAGTGCCAGTATTTACTCAAAGATGTCAAGGCTGGGTAGAGGTGGATAAACATGGAAGAGTTAAGAGATGAGATACGGTGGAGCTTAAGAGAGACTCTGGACTTCCAGAGTCTAACCCCCCTGCAGAAGCAGGTTCACCTAGATCAGGTTGCATAGGAACATGTCCAGGAGGGTCTTGAAGACCTCCAAGGAAGGAGACTCCACAACCCCTCTGGGCAGCCTGTACCAGGGCTCCGTCACCCCCACAGTGAAATAGTTTTTTCTTATGTTTAAGTGGAATTTTTTGTGTTCCAGCTTCATCCCGTTACCACTTGTCCTGTTGCTAGCTACTATAGAAAAAAGGGCTACCCCAACAACCTCCTGACACCCACCCTTTAGATATTTATAAATGTTAATAAGATCCTCCCTCAGTCTCCTCTTTTCTAGACTAAACGGCCCCAGTTCCCACAGCCTTTCCTCATATGAAAGATGTTCCAGTCCCCTGATCATCTTGGTGGCCCTGTGCTGGACTCTCTCCAGAAGTTCTCTGTCCCTCTTGAGCTGAGGAGCCGAGAACTGGACACAGGACTCCAGATGAGGCCTCACCAGGGCAGAGGAGAGGGAAAGCAGAACCTGTCTTGACCTGCTGGCCACACTCTTCTTGATGCATCCCAGGATGCTATTGGCCTTCTTGGCCACAAGGTCACATTGCTGTTTAGTTCATTATCAGTCAGGACTCCCAGGTCTCTCTCTGCAGAGTTGCTCTTCAGCAGTTCGACCCCCAGCCTGTACTGGTGCATGGGGTTGTTCCTTCCCAGATGCAGGACTCTGTACTTGTCTGTGTTGAACCTCATGAGGTTCCTCTCTGCCCAACTCTCAAGCTGGTCAAGATCCCACTAAGTGGCAGCAAAGCCTTCTGGGGAATCAGCCAGTCCTCCCAGTTTGGTGTCATCAGTGAACTTGCTGAGGGTACCCTCAGTCCCCTCATCCAGGTTGTTGATGAAGATGTCGAACAAGACTGGCCCCAGAATTGATCCCTGTGCCTTGATGATGCTGCCTCTCTGAGTACACCCATCCCTTCATCAGTTGCCAGGTTTGCTTTCCAGTGCTTTGACAAAGACAAAATTCAGCCATATGGATATCCTTCCTATGTCTTCTAGACCTTAATGCATACCATCTTTAATTATGCAGAAAGTGAGTGAAACTGTACAGTTATCATTTTATTCTTCTATTCCCTACTCATTTTACTCTTACATTCCCTAACTGTGCTTACTGGGGCCAGCATGGGCACAGCACTGGGATTCTGTGTCAGCTTTTCTAATAGGCAGCCAATTAACCAGGCTTGTCTTGTGATTTTGTGGCTTATTTCTAAGAAAATACCAAGAGCCGTAACTTTACTTCAAAAATGTGAATGGCTGCATTGTATTGTCTGCACCAAATTTACCAACTTCTTGTTGTCCTATTGATTTAGAAGAGCTTTGCATGAGTATGAAGGTATCTCTTGGTAAAGGAGCACATCTCAGGTTTACCACTGAGTGTAAAGTCTGGCCTCCTCGAAATCTAGGTGGCCCTGGGTTAAAATGACCAAATTCTAGATGAAAGGGGAAAATAAAATGTCAGTAATTTCCTTTGAAACAAAATTTGTAAAAAATTGTACCAAAAAGCCACCATGTTCGTTAATTAAGGACTAGCCCTATTTTCTAGTGAATTTGTCCTTTTGAAAAATTCAACCAATATGATTTCCACTCTTCTGAGTCTTTCCTCAGTTCAACTTACTTGTGTCTGTTACTAGAACAAAGTCTGCTAAGGATGTTTTGCATGAAGTTATATCATTGACAATCTGCCAATGGCTTGTATGCTCACTGTAACAAATTGAGTCTGAGCTTCAAAGGTCTATCAGAAATTGACTAGCAGCGTACTGATGGGCTGCCATTTGTGGGGTCTTTTTACATAGATTGAGCACGCTAAGAAGTCTTTGCACTGAATTGTATGTAATTCATTCAACTTAATGTCAAGGGTCTGATTCATCAGGGCTACTCTAATCCCTTTCAGACCCATCTGGAAAGTTGCTATGACAGAGAAGCTGGGGATTTCCCTGCTTTCTGGTAAAGTAAATCTAGAGCCCTGAAGACACCTTTTGTTTAGAGGCATGTGAAAAAACTTCTCCCCCAGCATACTGGCTCCAGGAAAATCATTACATGCTGTCATTATTGCTCCCATTCCCCCAGTGTAACTAGGGGTTGGGTATGTTGCAGAAACCACCTTCACTTGCCTTGTTGCTTCAGTGGTGTGCCAGGCATAGCTTATCCAGGTCTAAATTTCCAATGAGGTAGTATATAAGAGTAAAACCAGTACATCTCCAGACACATAAATTTGCCTTCATTTTCTGTGATCTTTTTCTTTTAGTCACTAAAAGTATGTACATTTTCATGTACTTACATGAAAAGCATGTATTCACATAAGTAATGAGGACAGAATATAAAACCTGTACTAAAGCACAAAATTGTCATTTTTTTTCCAAAGTAGGATTTGTTGCTAAATATTTACACATAACTAACTAACAAAGGTGAGACAGTAATTTCCCATGCAATTTATACAATACATATTTACTTTGTGGGAGGTCCAAAAGCTCAATACATTGACATAGGAATACCTATTCTCAGTGGAATCCCAGATGCATTTTGCAGGGGAAGTTTTCTTTCCACCTAGAACTGTTTTTGTTTGTAGGGCTTATACAATTCACTTCCCAAACAATTCCTTTTTTTATCTCCTATTATTAGAAAAGTTAATTTCAAGAATACCACTTGGGACACTCAGTAACCCAGTTTCCACTAGTTTTTACAACATTGCAAATATGCAGGAAGGTCAATTAGCTATGTAAATTTAGGAGTTACCTGGCAAATCTGAAAGTAATAATCTGACATTTATGTAGCTTCGTTCATTATCAGGGATCTCAAGGTTTGGCAAAAATGCAGAAGGATGAAAAATTATATTTACTGTGGTAAGTATCAAAATGGTATCCAACCAGCTAGAGAATAAAATTATGAATGAAAATGAAATGCAATTTCAGGTTTATTTCAACTTTATTTCAATTAGCATTTGATCCATTTAGAATCTGTGCTACGGGGAATCCATAACTGATGGTTTGAATTTGACCACCGCATTGACCTTTACAGCCAACATTTGTCAAAACTGATAGAAGATCACTTTCCTTCCCAGGGCAACAGCACAGTGTTTTCAGCTCAGTGTCCCTGAAGGTAGGTTGACTTGCAGACAGGAGTGCTCCTCTGGAGGTCCCAATATTGCACTTCCATTTTGGCTCACTTGCTATCTTCCATCCCAATATAAACAAGGTCGAAGGCTGTGGTATGGAATTATTCACAAACAGTTAGTTTCACTGTCAAATTTGCTCTCAAGCAAGAGGAACATATTCTACCAACATTTTCTGGTAGCCCACAGCACCCACATCCTCTGCAAGTGAGAGGCTACAGGTAATGAGGGTTATAAAGGCACTGTGTGTGTTCTCTGAAACTCAGAGATCAAGATGAGGTTATTAAAGATAGAAAACTCTTAAATGTTACCAGTGAGCCTCCAATGCAGGGGAACCCCTGTATCCCCCGCCCAGCCTCTCTGTTTGAAGAGCACATTGTTTTGTGCTATCTGAATGACTCCACTAGCAGTGTTTGATATCATTACCTTACCGTACTCTTGTGAAGAATAAATTGTTCTTGCAGTAGACAAAGCACAGAAATAATGCCAGTTGCCCAGCACTATTCAGAGGGAATCTGTCCTTTGGTTGTGGGTACAAATGCCTTGAACAGTCCATTTATTAGATCCAGCATGGCCACTCAGGGAAGTGGAGAAGGTGGTTGTTTGTACTCTTTGCTCCATCAGCCTTCCACACAAGAGGTGCTTGTGTCCATTTTTACACTTTTGTTCAAGAGGCAAAAATACTGGCTGACTCTTTTCAACTGCCACACAGCTACTTGTTTCCCAGAGTAAGCCATACATCATGGCATGGGAAAGGTTCACCTTTCTGAAGTCTGAATAGAAGTTCTTATTTGTTGCTAACAACTAACAGAAACCTGGAGAACAGAGGTACACTTAGAGTGAGTTGTAGAGGGGAAAGCAAAGCAGTGTATGTTGGAGAGGAAGAGTAAAATCTTTCAAGGGATTTTGGTGCAGCGGTATTAAACTAGAAGCAGTTGCTGGTTTCACCCATAACTGTGCTACACTGGGCAGAAATTATTAGAAGTTACAATGTAAGCAAATTTGATTAAAATCATGCAGCATTTACTCTTGCTATGCCTGTAGTACCCAGACTTGCAGCCTAGCAGTCTGAGGCAAATTATGTACTAAAGATCACTGTGGACAATAGCTTCAGGCTATATGTCAGAGGAACCAAAAGGTGTGTTGTGATAACTGACTCCCTTGAAGAGCTTGATTTGGGTCATTCACTGAAGTAAAACAAAGTATGGCTATTTGGCAGAATTTCAACCTTGATCTGGAGTGTTTTCCACTGAGATTTTGAATGCATTCAAGTCCACAACAGAGCAAGACTCCAAGGACTTCAAACTGGTTACACTTGAAAAGGCTTAGCGTGAATACCTGTGCATTGATCTTGATGTACCACCTAGTACAAGTAAGAGTTATGTTCCTTTGCCATGGATCAAAATATTTCATTATACTGTTTGTTCACTGCTTACTTCATCAAACTGAAGAGAAGGGGAGAATAATATTTTGCGAAAGATTAAATTTGGAGACAAGTTTTTTCAGGCTACACTTGGTGTGACTAAAGTCATGTCCAGTCTCTGAAATTCAACTGCAATTCATTATTCTACTTTATTATCTTTAAAAAAACTTCTTAGAACAAAATAGCAAAATTCTTTTATTTTACAATGAACAGCATTTTCCCTTCTAAGATTTTTGGTGACATACTTGATTAAAGTTCTTTTTTTTTTTCCCTTTGGTAATGAAGCTACTATTAAGCTATCTTTTTGCATGCAATAAAGAGAATATAAGAGTTGAGCTTCATAGTCTTCATGTTTAAGTTCTTACATTTTCATATTCTCCACATAAAAGACCCTGATTTAGATTGTGACAAGGTATATTGACAGACACCCACAGGAAACTATTAATACAGATTTTTTTCCTTATGGCTCTTTCTCACTCATGCCTTCTTAAAATAGGGGAAGAAAGTAATAACTTAGTATCTTTGACATAAGGATCTAATAGGAGATTTTTATCTCAATATGCGGTGTAGAGACAGGAAAGAAGTGGGATGTCAAGTGAGAAGCTCCAGGATCTAATTCAATTATAAGTCCAAATATGAATTTCAGTGTTTTTCTGAATCTTTATTTCATCACTAACACAAGAGAAACGGCAGAACTGGAATTGTGGGTGAAAGAATTAATCCTAATGTGCATCCACTGAACTGCAGCTATAAAATCCACCCTCTAAAAGACATGATCCAAAGAGTATTAGTTGCACTACTTCAGAGTAAACAAAAGATGTCACTATCAGATGCAAAAAAGCATCAAGCAAGTTAAAGATTGGTCTGAAAGTATTCTGATCATACCATTATGATATAATAATGATTAGTTTTAGTTTCTTTCTTTCTACAAAGGGAAACCACTAAAGACACTCCGTGAAACTACTTTACCTGAAAAAAATGCCCAAATTCTGATTTACAAAGCTCCTTTCTTGATAGGAACTTTTATAGAAATGCTTCCAAGTTCCTGTAAATGCCCCCACATTTCACACATCATGTGAAGCTGTTCTTGACCCTAAAGAAGATGTGGGTGAATCATTTAAACTGAAATGAAAGAAGAAGAATGTGGAGAATAGAAAGTTTGTGAATTGTAAGACAGAACATAGTATAGAGTGGAACAAAAGGGGAAGTTTTGAAACAGTAGATATTAGAGGAAAATATTATGTCCTGTCCTATCTATGTTTCAGTGGTAAACCAAATGCAGTAGACCAAGGTCTGGCACAGTATGGATCTCAATTTTCATGATCCTATTGAGGTCAAAATCCTATTGCCTCTTCTGGAAGCAGGACTAGATTCATGTGTTGTTATCAGGCTAAGCACTAGGGCAGCATTTTCCCAAAAGGAGCATCATTAACAACAAAGATGCAGACACAGCCCGGCTCTTTCCAAGGTCAGTTGCACTGGCCTATCCTGCCCTCTTGTTTTGAGTTACCCTCTCCAGAAACCTCCTGGACTGGATGTGAAAATTGTTACCTGTGACAACCTTCTATCTTCCAGCTTTCCTGAGAATTTCAGGTCTTGTCTCTGCTTCTCAGGTGTGATAGAGCAGAACATAGTCTTCAGTGTTTCTTCAGTCTTTATTGAGGTCAAGGGCCACCAAGATGATCAGGGGACTGGAACATCTTTCACACAAGGAAAGGCTGCGGGAACTGGGGCCATTTAGTCTGGAGGAGACTGAGAGGGGATCTCATTAATATTTACAAATACCTAAATGGTGGGTGTCAGGAGGTTGGGACATCCCTTTTTTCTATAGTAGCCAGCAACAGGACAAGGAGTAATGGGATGAAGCTGGAACACAAGAAGTTCCACTTAAACATAAGAAAAAACTATTTCACTGTTCAGGTGATGGAGCCCTGGCACAGGCTGTCCAGGGAGGGTGTGGAGGCTTCTTCCTTGGAGATCTTCAAGACCCGCCTGGATACGTTCCTGTGCCACTTGATCTAGGTGGACTTGCTTTTGCAGGGGGGTTGGACTAGACGATCTCCAAAGGTGCCTTCCAATCCCTACCATTCTATGATTCTATGACTCAAGCTTCCAGAAGCCCCACGCTGTTTTCAAAAAACACTATTTAGAAGAAATGTCCTATCTGCATGCATGAGACTATTTATCTCTGCTTCCATTTCTCTCTAGGTATCCTCTGCTAGACTATCATGATTCTTGTGCATAGTTTTCAGTCTTTTATTTTTGTTGGATTCTTTTGTCTTTTTTCTGATGTGTGAGCACAAGATTTAGAGAAGGGGTAGTTCAAGGGAAAAAACTCATTGTGCCACATTTAGTCCCTTGGGGAATCTCTTCAATGCTCAGTACAACTGGAGACTTGCATTCATTTCTCTTTGAGTCCTGTCTGCTCTGGGGAATTTCCCCGTTTAGGGGAAATCCACATTCCGCCACAGCTGGGGCAGTCCCAGGCAGCTGGACAAGTGGAGAGAAGGGTGTAAATGACCATGAAATTGCTCCAGAGAAACACGGGCATCTGCACAGGTAACAGTCAGCACACAGCAGTAGAGGACTTGCAAGACCTGTAGACTTGAGAGCAAAGCCTACTAGTTCTGTAATGAAGCAAACCGGTCACCTTGGTCTCACTCCCTGGAAACGTCAAGTTTGAAAAGTTGGTGAAAGGAAGTTGTAGAAAGTGATGGATATTTTTACCTGATAAAGCACTGGAGCAAAGCTGAGTAAATATGCCAGGATTTCACCAGATGAAAGGAAAACAGAGGAGGTCTGTGATGTTTGCAGAAATAAAAAATAAAGCTTAGGTTCACTAGTTGGGATGCAGAAATTTTTTCTGTCATATTGGGTTGCAAGCTGGTAGGATGTTATGCAGGGAAAATGCCTATATATATATGTGAGTACATGGGCAGGTACAGTACAATGTGAAGCAGGCTGTGTGGCTCAGCTGCTGGTGAATATATCTCAAAGTTAAACCTATTCTTTCAATATTTATTTTCGGGTCCAGTTTTGATTATTGACATTATGCCATTGATCTAAGGTATCACTAGTTAACTATGGGCATCATCCTACGCTATGTTCAGGATGAGAATTTATATATACATTTGCCTCAATTTAAGTAGTTTATGAGAACAATTCAGAAAAAAAGAACCTCAGTCTTGAACTTGTCCAAGCCAATGGAATTTTTTCTATTTCTTTCACAGGATCTTTAGACCAGAATATAATTTTCTAGCTAAATGATAGTGGAAGCTTTGGATCTGATTATAGATGAAGGACTAGAAGAGTACAGTGCTGGGGTTTTTTTCCCTTGTCTTGTGAAAACTATAAGGTAGGTGACAGCAGAAGTTGTATAAGAAATATTCAAATGCTGATAAAAATGTTGGTGAGTTTTGTATCCCATAAGAACTTCCCTGAAAAGTGAAAAGCACAGGTTTCTTTTATTTTCCTTACCTTGACATCTCCTTAAACAAATCAGGTATGTCACTCAGCAAAGTGTAGTGTTACATTAGTTATAGCAGGTGACACAGCATTTAATGAGAGCAACTCAGTCATTTAAATTCAGAACAAAAAAATCTAAAAGTCAAATTACTTCTGCTTCTGAAGAAGTTTGTATAATATATAGAGTTTCTATTTCTTAGGCTATTTCTATCATTGCCACTTTTTCCTAATTTTTTTTTACATGTGTCTCTGTATAGTAAGTGATTACATGATATATTTATAGTTGTTCTTTGCTTTCCAACGGTACTGTTGTAAAATCTTATATTTAGATCAAGAATCTGCACTGGTTAAATAAATCTCTGTATGTAGAAGGCCTTTTTTTGGTCATGCAACAGCATGATCACCTCACCTGACACTCACATATAAGATATAATTGTTAGGGACATCATCAGAGCTTCTAAACTGTACTGTATATATTTATTGCTTATTGATTCCCCAGGGTGTCCAGACTGAAAATACATGTTGCACAGTGGTGTGCCTGAAAATTTGCAGTAGACTTTGTACAACACTTTGTCATTGTAGTAGATTCTTTACAGTATACTATTTTTATTTGACTGTGGTGGAATAAGGGAGCTTCTGATGCATCTCCTCTAGTAAATAAGTGGGATTAATATGTATAATCACGATGTACACGATGCAAGCATTTACCAGTCTCAGCCAGGGTACTTTAGAAGCAGATTTTATTTGGAAAACATGTATTTAACAGAAGTGTTAGAGTGTTTGGGAATACAGTAAGGTACCATAGCATTAATACAATGACAACATATTATTTATTAATTTGTTTGTTAATTTGCATCTATTTCTCTTAAAAGTAGATTTTTTTACTCAGTACCACAAAACCCACTGCTAACAAGATCTCTCTATAGCATAATTTTTCAGGACAAAGGAGCATTTTAAAGGGAAAAGTGAGAGTACATGTAACTAGGATAGAAGAAAATGCAAAGATCTAGATCTCAAAATTTGATAGGTGGCTGTAAGTAGATTAGGGCTAGACTGTGACAGGTCCTACAAGACTTTTAGAGTTATTATGATAAAAAAGCAAGAATAAGAGTTGTCTCAAGAAAGGAGATTAAATCAAAGTAGCAAAGTAAACAGTTTATCCTTGCTGAAACATTTGATTGGTACAGAACTGTGTTGCCAAAGCTAGGAAAATAAATTACTGGGGGAAAATGATTGACCATATTAAGCTTACACTGATTGTACATCCACAGCGACCTGTCAGAAAGACAGGCTGAGTTGTTAGCTTGACTTAAATGACTCATGCCTAGAGTAGAAATGTGGATTTGTAAGCAAGGAGCATTAAGTTGTTAAGTGCACTGGGAGAGTGATTATGCAGAAACAAGGGCAGAAGAAGAAAAGGAAACCAAACCCAGGGTTTAACAGAACACCTCATTTGTGAGCTGTTATAGAGAGTGGAGGAGAATTAGAGAATAGAGACACTGAAGCCAGTGAGTGTCACATTTTCAGAAATGGTATTGTAGCTGTGTCAAGAACAACTGACAGACCAGCACTGGGGAGCCTGTAGTGCTAGAATTGTAAGGTTCCCTTAAGATGTCACTAGAGACTATGGTGAAAATAGTTTAGTTGAATTCAATTGCCAGGACCTGAACTTTATAAGTATATAAATGGTGGATGTCAGGAGGTTGGGACATCCCTTTTTCCTATTGTGTCTAGTGACAGGACAAAGGGTAATGGGATGAAGCTAGAACACAAAAAGTTCCACTTAAACATAAGAAAAGAAAAATCTATTTTACTGTTCAGGTGAAGGAGTCCTGGGACAGGCTGCCCAGGGAGGGTGTGGAGTCTCCTTCTCTGGAGGTCTTCAAAACCCACCTGGACGCATTCCAATGTAACCTGATCTAGGAGGACCTGCTTCTGCAGAGGGGTTGGACTGGATGATCTCTAGAAGTCACTTCCAACCCTACCATTCTATGACTCCATGATTCTATAATTCTACGAACTGGAGGAGGCCTGAGATGTAATTAAAAAAAACCCAAAACCAGAGACAGGAGAAAAGGTTAAGAAAAGAGAGAGGGATTGATGCAAGAAGTGTAAAATAGACCTGGAGCTGGCATAGATCAGGATCGTGATGGCAAGAGAAGATGTTAAATGAGGACAGCAGATACAAATTTCTACTTCTGAGAAGGAGGAGAAAGCCAAAGGTAAAAATCCCAGCATACTCAATCAGTTATCACTTGAAAGAAACTGATGATTTCTGGTATGATCAGCACATCTTCTGTAACATCCTTAAAGTTCTCAACCAGAAAGGAGATCCATTCTGTTAGGCACTAGATAGCTGTAAGGATTCAGTACTTTTGCCCCACTGGGCTTTTTTGAGTAAAATCAACCTCTATCCACAAGTATCTTCTCTGTGATCATAAATTCTAGTTCTAAGCTTACACTTTCCTTTTTCCTTTATGAACGTTGTTTTTTTTCATCTGAGAATGATGGTTAAAAGAGTTCACTTTGTTCTGGATTACTTCTGCACTTTCTGGAATGAGTGATCCTTCTACACAGAAGCACAGTGAAGCTATCTTTCTTCTCTCTCTACAATGGAAAAAAATTAAGAAGTTGCTGTCAGTATGGATTCATCAGCTTCAGTCCTGTAAATTGCATCTCCATTGCCTGTGGTAGAAAGATGAATTTTTTCTTCCTTATTCAGACTACAAATATTTTGGAAATCACCAGATTTATTTGAATGTGGTCTGTACCTCAGACACAAGAGTAACATTTTAGAGCTAACTTCAGAATGGAAGACTAAAAGCATAGATGTGAATGATGAAACAAAGCTTGGAAGTACTTGGAACACTGCAAAACAACAAACCAAAACCAAGTATTTTAAGTTATACTTGGAATGCACCCAAAACTAGCAAAATGTTTCAGTCAGGAGCAAAGGGTGAGAAAGGCTTTGGGAAGTTCCAGCAAAAGCTGAGATTTGATTAAGGCTAATCTTGAAGTTCCCCCACCCACATATGTCACCTGATATTCAAAAATCTGCACAGAAAACAGAAACCGTATGGAAGATTTTAGTTTCAACTGCATTTCCTAGCCTTACTAGGATGCCTTGCAGGACCAAGATGAATTGAAAAAAGTTAATCTCATTGGTTCTCTTAGAAAGTAGGAATCTCTTCTGAAAGGCTGTGGCATAAAGAAGGATGCATTTCTTAAAGGGTTTCACTTTAAAAGGTGAAACAGTAGAACCCGTTGGTGGTGTTCTCATTTCTGCTTAAATCCCTACATTCAATCAAAAAAGTGAATGTCCAGTTATGCCTTGGAAACATCAAACACATTCCTAGCTGCAAAGATGTTAAAATCAGCACAAGCAGATGAAGAATGGTAAGAGGGAAGAAATAGTGTTATCCACATTTTCCTGAAGTGCAGTTTTGAATATGTTTTCCCTTTAGACTTCAATAGGTAAACAGATACCAAAGGTAGCTTTAAATAAAGAATTCTACTTTCACAAATTAGATGTTTCAAAGTCTTCATATATTCCAACTGAACTATTGCTGTCTCAACTAATTCATATGAAGCTCTGCCCTGTAGACTAACCAAAATGCAAGAAAGAGCTCCAAGTTTTATGAATCCCAAATCCAGTATCTTTGCTCCCCACTTCCTATCATCCAATAACAAAGATGGGACATAAGAACTAGAAGGAGAGATAAGCCCATGGAGAGATAAGCTTACAGAAATTATTTTTTTTAATTAACTGAGGAGATGAGCTCTTTTAACAAATGCAAAAATAATGGAAGTGAGAAATCTGTGATATTGTAGTGGGTCAGTAACTGTGATAGCTTAAGTAGGTCATCAAAGAGTGCAGAAAAAAATTAAGCAGCCAACACAAAATGATGTAAAGAAGAAGATATAACACCAAATTAAAAACTCAGATCTATGGATCCCTATCTTAGATTCCTGATGACTAAAAGGGAAGGCTGAGTGTAAGAGATCTGATGTACAAAGACACTGCAATGTTTAGATACAGCTTGAATATATAGGTTTACAGAGCTGGATAAGGAAAAGATGGCACACAGCAGTGGGACTGAGCTAAAGATGTTTGTGTTATCTTGGTGACTGAGATTTTGGAGAAAGTATTTTGGGAGAAAGGCTTAAAGTTCTACCTGTGTTTTCTTTAAAGCTGACGTCTAGACATCATGAGAAAAGATTGAAAAAGAGTATTCGTTAGGATGGTGCAGGAAAGGTCCAGGTAAAAATACTGTGAAAGGCTAAAGATAGAAGGGGAGAGCTACAATAGCTGTGTTTTCATGTGAGATCCCTTAGCAGTAAGTAATATAAGAAAAAAAGAAGCAGATTGATTGAGTCTGAGGCTAACTGGGGCTGGGAAGGACCTCTGGAGGTCACAGTCCAAGCTCCTGACCAAAACAGAGAGCATGTCACAGTCAGATCAGATTGCTCAGGCCTTGCCCAGTTGGGTTTTGGTTACACACAGTCTCTCTGGGCACCTGTTTGAGTGTTTAACCACCCTCCCTGTGACCAGTGTGAAACTCTAGAGGATCGTGTTGGATGTTGGAGAGTGGTACAATCATTTAATTTTAAGAGGATGATTTCAGCATTAGGATAAAGTGCCAGAAATTGTCAGTGAATGAGGTCGAGACTCTTCAAAAAAAAACATGAGCTGTAGAGATAAGAGAATTTGAGTTTTATTTATATGGATGGATAGACAGTTAATTCTTACGTGATTTTGCAGATGTTACCTGTTTCAATGGCTGACCTGCCCAGATTTCTAGTCTCAGGAACTGGATAGTTTTCTTCTGTTTCTTAGTCTCAAAGTAACTTCAAGGCTTGTCTTTGATTTTCAAGGTGTGACTTCTGACTTTGCTGCTTCCCACATAACTGTCACTATTTCTCCTGCATTTTTTTTCTGAAATAGCTACCTTCTGTCTGATCTGCAGCCAAACTAACATCACGCTACGGTCACTGAAGGCTCACTAAAGAGAGATCTGTGTCTAACGCCAATAAGAGCCAAAGGCCAGTTTAAATGTGACTGTTTAAAGTCACCATGGAAGAATTCCACCTTCTGTAGGAACAGCTGACATCACTTGTGTTAATGACCAGAGAAGGGGTTTTCCCCTGATTCTCTCTCTGCCCAGCTTGTAGTCATGACCAATTAAAGGAAGTGGTATTTCATTCAGTTCTGTGTGAAAAACAAGTTCAACCTTTTGCAGCAAGGACTTCCACATTCTGACTCAATATATACAGGAGCACTCCTTTTATTTCACATTGTATTCCAGTCCCCCTGAAAGCAGCGAGCTGGCATAGTAAATAGTAGACATAATACAATCTTCTGGAGAAATGTTTTGAGAAGGAAAGAAGCCATTATGAGATCTAGAGATCAGCCTGGACCTACACTATCATGTTATACAGGAAAATAAGCATGTTTATGATGGGAAATAACTGAAGATGACAAACGTGAAACCCCATTACTAGAAACACTTTGCAGAGCAGAACAGCCCTTGAGGTGTTAAATCTGGCTGAATTCCTAAAACTAAACAATACCTTTAGTGAGCTCAATAGGCAATGGATATTTGTATATATAAAAGATTCTTATTTTGAGTTAAAACTAAAGAACAAAGAAACAGTTGTACCTGGTCAGACTCATCAGATGGAATGTCCTTTTCCAAGGGTGGCTAAAATCACTGCCAAGGGAGAATTAAAAGGTAAGGGAAGGATACAGTGAAACTTTTCCAGAATTTTCTTCTGGCCTTCAATAATGTGTAACTCATGAACTTCCATTGCCAAAGGCTTTCCTATTCAGTGATCCTTTATGGATTTTTCCAGTTGCTTATTGAGCTCATACAGCACCTTTGTACACATTCTTTTGCAGCAAGGATTTCCACAGTTTAGCTCAATGTATAAGGGACAACTTCCTTTGTTCCAACCTGGTCTATGAAAGTTTCATCTGATACCTCTTAGCTCTTGTATTGGAGGAAAGGTTAGGGACAGCTATTACCTGTTCACTTTCTCTATGCCATCTGCTCTGTAAGATCTCTAGAAACATCCTTCATCAGCCACCTCTTTTCCCTGATGGAGCCTTCTGAGTCTGTATCTTACACAGCGGCATGTGCCTCATTTCTGTAGGCAATATATGTACCTGTGAATTATTCTCAAGCTCCAAAGTTTCCAGATGAGCAAGTAGTTTGAAAGGAAGGCTTGCTGACTTGAAATGTGTTTTCCCCTTAGAAAATGTTGATTAATTTAAAATAATATATTATTTCTGTGGAAAATGATGAATGTAGTGGTAAAAGCACTAATGTTTTAACAGTACTCATTCTCATCTCTCCTCATCCCAATTCTTCCCCATATTCTGGTTTAGAAAGCAAGTATTTTGTTTTACTCTAAAGCCAAACTTTACTTTCATACTGTAAACCAGTTTAGCCAGATAAAATCAGCCACTTCTCTGAAAAAAAAAGTCCAAACTACTCTGCATGGTGCCTTCTCAGTGTCTAAAGCCCAGATTCTTGGAGGGTAGAAGGCAGTATTGAAGTATTGAAGGTGCCAGACAAATAGCAGAGAGCCCAAAATCCTCTATGTAACCACAGAAAGGCTGACAGAGCCAGCAGCTTCCCAAACACCGACATACAGCAATCTTATTCTGAGGAAATCACTCCTCCCTTCCTTTCCGTCCTTCCCTTTCTTCCCTTCCTTTTCCTTCCTTCTTATTTTTACCCACAGTACAAGAAATGTTTGAGTGACCTTTTCTATGTCAGCAATTTGTTGGAACACTTTCAGACTTAGGAGCAAGGGATACAGCTCTAGTGATTTCTGTCAATGTTTCACTTGGTGGACTCGAGCTGGCTGACTGTCACCTTTTGGTTTCCAATAGAACGTAAACTACACTGAGAGTTTTTGAAGATACATACAGAATTTGGATTTGACTCAGCAAAACCAACCTCTTTTACAAGAGGTCTACTTAAAATTTCTTTTAGGAGCAGAGAGGCACTGAATGTGTAGCATGGACAGTATGTCATAACTCCTGTTCCTCGAGAGTCAGTGCTTTGCCTTGTTCTATTTCCTGACAAACTGCAGAAAACATGTATTTCCTGTCACTTGTGTTCTAAAATAACCCCCACTGTCAGAATGAATAAGCCAAGAGATTCTGAGTGTTTCAGAGAGCATCCTGCTGTTACATAGATTGTCCATCGAAATGTCAAATGGAAATACTTTTCTTCTATATAGTCACTCCTATAGGTGTCAATTATGTACAAGCGGAGGAGGCTTCAGCAAAGAGATGCCAGAAGAACCAGCGGAACAGCTGCTAGGTCTTTGTTTGGTGTGTGAACTTTTTTTCCCTTGAACCTGTTGGGATTAGTATTTGAAACCATATAAGATACAGCCACCTGGACTAGCACCAGCTCCGCTGCTCAGCTGTGATTCGTAGCAACACACATAGCAGAAATACATCTTGGGAAAGTCAGAGCAGCAACTATCTACCCCAGGTGATATGTATCCCAATGTCTACAACTTTCACTAACCCTCCTCACAGAATCACCTGAACAGCAAAGAAGTTTCTCCTCATGTTCATAGAATTTCCCGTGTTCCAGTTTGTGCCCATTACCCCACTACTTGTCCCATCCTCTTGACACCCACCCTTTTAAGAATTTAGAAGCATTGATAAGGTTCCTCCCTGCCCCGATCTTATCCAGGCTGAACAGCCCCAGGTTTCAGCTTTTCCTCATGAGAGACATGTTCCAATCCCCTCATCATCTCGGTAGCCCTCTGCTGGACTCCTTCCTACCTCCTTTCTATCAAAGACTCTTCGCTCAGAAAAGACAGTACACAAAGCAATGTGTGGAAATGTTGATTTGCTAATCTCGTTACATTGCTTCTCTATTTCCTGTATTGAAGGTGACAACTCATTTGGCTAATATAGATGCTAGCCTTTTGTAAATAGACATGTCATATCCTACTGACCCCAGGATGTGGAATGAAGGTGAATCTGGTGAACATGTTTAGATTCATGCGTTGGGTTTGTGGAGGTCTTCAGGTTTGGAAAATCTGCAATTGTTTTATAGCTCTGGCTTTTCAGGTATGTTTTCCCAGCACTGATTCTCTGGAAACACTTCCAGGAAAAGGGATCTTGTGGTTCATCTCATTTTTGAAACCAGTTTTGTTCTAGCAGCTTTTGTCTTTGTTGTTTCTTTCCTACTGCAATATTGAATGTTCAGCTCTGCAGACAACCTGGTGCCATTAAGCCACAGCCATCCTATTGTTCTGCTGTTCTTCCAATTTGCATGGAAAATTTTCATGTTAATAACTCTCTATTGTTCATATCTTATCTTCCTAAGTCATGTCAGAGAGCTACACAATACAAGCCCTGCTGTCAAAAGGCCTCTGTACACATTAAGGCATTTGCCTTCAGTGAATTGAACTGAATCCCAGGCTTGTAGAGACAGATTTATGTAAAATCAGCCAGAGTTCTTCACATTTTCTTAACTTCTTCTCAGGTCACGTTGCCCACCTTTGTCTCCGCTGGCAGTTTTTGACCCAAATACTTGTGCCCGTGCTCCTGCTGAGCCTTGCTCTGTTTCAGAGGGAGGCTACTTGTCATTCTGCACAGCAATGCAAGGCGTTCATCTCCCGGTGCAAGGGAAGGGTACTTCCTCAACTGAGGCTGAATTAAGGTGTCAATTACAGACATCAAATGAATTCAGCATTCAGTCTTTGCCCTTGCATTCGCTGTAAAGGGGTTTGCCTGTTCCTACAAACCGACAGGAGAATTGCTGGTCACATGAAGATACCCAGGCTTTTAGGTTCGTGCCATTTTGCCCTGTTTGTATGCATAAGATAATGTCCTGGAAAAAACCCCATGTTTTTTAGCAGTTAGATTCTTGAACATGTTTTCCTAATCTTCAAAAACTGCTGACATGCTTATAGTACAAGAAAAAAAGTTAATGTTTGATGGGTATAACCCTAACCAGAGAATCAACACTAACATAAGATGCAATGACTTGCAGAAAACAGTAACGTGTTTTTAAACTATAAGGGAGTGCTTTAAAAAACATCAAAGCATCTTTTCAGTTGCTGTTTAAAACCACTCTTGTTTCTCAGTTTTTAAGCACTATCACTCAGCGCTGGTTTTGCTTCCTAATGTTGATTTGCTTTCAGCTGAGCTTTTGTTTCACAAACTCTGTGAAACACACCTGCTTAAACACTTTGGCAATATAGAGCAAATCTGAAAATGGCTCAGTATCTATTATTTCATAACTGAAACTCAGGCAGGTTTCTTTTGTATTTTAGTATGATATTGTAAGCCACACAGGAAACCTACCTTCATTTCTATAGTGACTTATTCTAGAATATTTGGTTAGATATTATCAACTATATAACATATTAGAATTACTCAGTGTTGGCACCACTCCTAAATACAAGCCCGTGTACAAGTCTTATAGCTCTATTTGAATATTAAAAGAGTATAAAGTGAGTTTCATTTTCTGCCAGATGACAGATCAAGTAACCATCAAAGCAGGTGAAATAACAATCAAATGAAAAAAAGACACTGTGACATTTCTTGGAATGTGTTATTTCTTTATTTACAAAAGGATTAGGCCAAGTGAATCTCTTATGACAAAAGGTGTTCCTGTTCCTACTGAAATCAATGACAAAGGTTCATGGACTTCACTGGCAGCGTAAGCTGTTCTGTGAGGCATAAAAAAATACAAATCCTCACTGTGCCTTTGTGGACTTCATCATAAAATTGCCTTAACCCTCCCCAGGTCTAACTTTTGACTATTGCATTCCTTCCAGGTGTGTTTAACTCTTTCTGAACAAAGTACAATTGTTCACAATGAAGAGAGAAAAGTATTTTTGCATACAGAACCGGGTTCAAAGACATGAACTGATGAAACAAAACTAAGTAAGTCTACTGATAAGCAGAACATTCTGCCTGTGTCATCAGCATTGCCAGATGGATTTCAGTGGAAATATACTGCTTTTTTCACAAGCAGTGCTCTGGCAAACTACACAGTTTCTTTCTCAGGTCAAGTGGAAGCTTAGGCATAAGGAAGACTGAACACTTTCTGGTCTCAGGAACAAACACATTGCTGCGCTTCCCATCCTCAGCCCCATTCCAAGTTCCCCCAGCACTTGTATAATGGTATTTTTCAGAACTCATTTCACAGGATTCCTCAAACTCTAAAAGGCTCCTTAAAAAGCCTTAGTTTGAAGGAAGGTCCTTTTGTAGTTTAGTAACTGGTTAGAGGATGAAAAGCAAAGGTGGGAGCTACTGATCATTTTTCACAATTAAAGGAAGTTGCAAGAGGAAGGCAGGGAAGGAGACCGTGCCAGGTCCTGCATTGTCAACACATTCACAAATGGGCTGGAAGAGGTGGTGGATAGCCAAGGTGGCTGATGAGACAAAGTAGTTTCCAACAATAAAAAACAAAAGCTGCCTGAGAAAGTAGCACAGAGATCTCACATTATCAACTGCCAGAGAAAACACAGTGCTGGTAAAATACAAAAAAGTGCATATAGGAAAAATGCAGCCCTAAGAAATACAAACAGTTCTGAATGAGCAGTTGTCACTCAATAAAGAGATTTTGGAGTTGCTGTAAACGTTAACATAAAAACACCAGCTTAATGTTCAGACCTGCAACTGGGTGTGCCCTTGGCTCACAAACCTGACCTGCTGGTTGCCAGACACTTAAAGATATAAAAGGGGAAGGAACCCTCTGTACTCACCCTGTTTCTCACAGATGTCCATACACTACTTGCCACTCATAGGAGAAGATGTGGAGCTGTAGTGATCTTTGCTATGACCTAGAACAGCTGCTCTTACATCCTTATGTAAAACAGACTGTTTGAGAGAGCAGATCTAACCTGGAGTCACAAAGGAAAGTGAAACTATAGAGAAGTATACAACCTGAGAACCAATGTCTCAAGTCTTGCATGTAATGAATCCCAGACAAAGGAACAAAGGATCAGCACAAACAAAAAAGCCTCAGAAGAAATCACAAGGAGGCTTTGAATTAACCCTTGAGAGGTAAGAAGCTCGCTGGGTGTTGCTAGTGCTTTAGTGCAGGGATTGACCGAGACTCCAAAACACCACAATAAAACATCACAGAAACCCTTGAAGAGCTCAGAGACAGATGTAAGCAGTAAGTCCTGCAGCTGCAAGGTGTCCAGGAGGTGAAGAAAGAAAAAGACAACAGCTTAGTGAACAGAGTATATACAAGAAAGACAATATCAGCAGTTACAGTAGTTCTTCCCATGGAAAAAGACACTGGTTGCAAAGAACAACAATAAGCTGTCAAACTGAAAGCAAACAGGACCCATCCCAGTCTGGTACTTCTACTGTGACATAACATTACTGGTGACTGTGCCTGTTGTGGTAGGTAAAGTATACAGGATATTACAATGTCTCCAAATGCCTTTAGGTTGCTGATCCTGAATTTACACCTTGTGCAGTGGAGTACAGGTTTACAAATCAACGTCAGGCGTTCCATCTGTTCTTCGCTGGGCCACCTCAGTGGAACAGTTTGTCAACAGTTGATATTTGCTCAGCAGGCACAGTGCTCATTAGGAGATGACATTAGAAGAACAGGGATTTGCAGAAGTACAGAAAGATAGATATAGAGGCAGTAGAATCTGAAGTCTTGGTGTTATTACTGCTTCCTGATCTTAACATGATTCACATCCCCAAAAGTACTAAACGCTTGCTGAGAGTTGTTGCAATCACACTGATCAGGGGTGCCTCAGGTGGCCTTACACTTAAGAGAGAAACCACATTTTTTTATTATAACTTGCAGAAGAAAGACAGGCAAGGGGCACTGAGTCTGCTGCTTGACTTGAGAATGTTGTAGTGACTTACATCTATACACCAACAGGCATGTTTCTTGGCTGTAAGCATGCTCTACGCTCTGCTTCCCATGCATCTCCCATTCTCAGCTGTCCCACAGACAGCCTGCTTGCTCAAGTGTCCCCACATGCAGAGCCCAGGTGCACTGGAGACATGCTGCCAGACTTTCTAGGTAACCAGCCAGCTTGGAAGCAACTCTGGAGGGAATCTATTGCCATGGTCAGATAGGTAAATGCAACAGGCCAAAATAACCAAACCAAGTGAAAACTCGCAAGGAAAATTACATAACTAAGTGTGGATGACAATATTGTTCTACCAAGAGCAGTACAAGCAACAGTGCAAGGGCCCCAAGAGGAGCTGAATGTTCTTGGAGATAGTAGTGAATATGCTGGAAATGCATTTGGAATGTGTTTTTCACAAGTGCTATTTAAGGGCTACTATGTTAGATTTTGTCTGAGAAAACAAAACAGGGACTAGAGAACCATAGCTTTAACTGTTTTCAGTTTTCCAAACACAAGAAGTCTTATGACATGTCCCATTAAGCAGAAGCTATGGACAACATCATCAAAATAAAGACTGCTGCTCAGCATTGTGGGTTGGAGGCAGGGAGTGATGAGTGAATACCACAGCCTCCACTGAGTGTTGTGGGATGGTGGAGGGATGGAGAACTACCTCCTGGCACAGCTGATTCAAAGATTCCTACTGACTTTGGTGGGTTGCACCTTAATGGCTCTCAACTGATGGCCAAACATCTCAATAACATTCACCAAGTTTCACTGGGAATTTCAAAACTGATCTCTGAAGAGTTTTTATGGACCCTACAAGAGAAGTCCAATAGATATTACGGTCTATTGGCTTCCGGCAGAGAGGTGCTGTGAAGGCTGTGTTCCCCTGGGATTACCTGTATCTGAACTGCAAGCAGAGGTTAGGTTATGGGAACATTGTTTTTTCCATTTGAGGACACTTTGATGCGTGCCCAGAGAAAGGAATACATACCCAGCTTATCAAGGGAACGTGTTTGGATATTTTCAGTTGCACTCAGCGATAGACTATTCATAGTAACTAATAATATGCATGTGCCTTGCAGCATGCTTTTTGATAGCCTCCTTTCTATTCTTTAGGGATCTAATATTTTACCATGTTTCCAAAGAATCCTGCATTAAAAGAAAATGCCTTACTCTTTTTATAACATGACAGTTTCTCACAGTAAAAAATGAATAGAGCTGCTGCTAGGACCAATTTCTTTCTTACATATGAACTGGAGGTAAAAGTGTCAGGTAGACCTAGTAAATATGTGCAAGTGAAAGCAGTATAAATTAAGGGTTAGAGCTGACTGCTAGAAACATTAATGTGTTATTTTTTAACCACTTAGTAAAATCAGAATTTTTAAGGCCTATTATTTTTTCTGTCTCTTATTTTCTAAACAGTTTAAACCAAGCACCCCACAGCAATCCCAGTATCTGCATTTCATTTGCAACCCTCCATAACACAAATTCTCTCTTTTTTTTTTTAGAGCCTGAAGTATATCCAAACAAAAGTAGCTGCTGGCAGGTTTAGAGACACAGAAGTGCAGTGATTTGGTACACGGTTGCCATGGCAGCTAACCTACATCTAAATTATTCTTTAGGCTTTTCTCAGCCATTCTCTAGCATTGTTCCTCCTGTCTGAATTGTCGGTTCCTTTCTTTTTTTGGGAACCGCCTCCTGCAAAGCCCTCCTTTGTGCTACTTTGGCTTCTTCTGCTGGCTCAGCCCTTTCATCCTGGTGTACTTCCCTATTCTGCTGATATTATCCGTTAATAGAAGGGGAAGCAAGAGAGTACAGGCAGAAGGAGATGATGGTCTTCAGCTACTCTGCCTGTTGACAGCAGCTTCTTGAAAGCTGTTTTTTTGCTGAAGTAAACCACAGTGATAACTCCCTTCAGTTTTGGGACTTAAAGCCCACTGCAACATTAAGTTTGGTGAAGTTACTGCAGATTGACAGTGACATAATAAAAGACAAATTTGGCCTTAAGACAAATGATAAATGAATTCTGCTCTATGGATATATGGTGGTAAACCAAGGTGCTAGCTATTCTGTCCATAAAACAGGCTTTGACATGCTTTAGCAATGTTTATTACCCAGTGGAAATGTTAAAAGAAAGGGCAATGAATCCTCCCAAGTTCTTTCCCTTTCATTGACCTCCCTTTTTGCACAGTTAGAAAACAAGCCCGATGCTTGCTAAAGACCCGCATCACATGTTAGTTTATTAAACAACAGATGAAGAACTAAAAAAATCAGGTCATGGAATAACTGGCAAGAGAGACGGGTCTGGCAACAGTATCAGGATTCCTTCTGTAGACCTGTGAGGAGGAAAGGGAGACATTGTACAGCATGGTAAATATTTTAAGAAAGAAGTGGATTTCCCCTCACTGCTTTTTGATCTTGGTATGTTACACTCTCCTACTTTAAGTTTCATGCTTTCACTCTAAGCAGCTGCATGCATGCAATAAAATTCTGATCAGTGAAAGCACTGCAGGCTGCAGTAGGCATCCCAAAGGGAGTCCCGAGGCTCAAGAATAAAACAGAGAATCACGCTTCCCATTCAGAGCAATGGGGATGCCTGACACTTGCCATTCAAAAAAATGCCAGATGACTCAGTTCTAGATATACTTGTATTCTGTCTGTAGTGCAACAATTCCGTCTGTGTAACAATTTCACGTGACTTGCCCATACACAGTACTTTTCAAGGCTCTTTGCAAAGGTCAGAAATGTTATGTGCATTTTACAAACTGACTTATGCAGAACTGAATTGGCCAGCCCAGACTTCCAGCACACTAACTGCAAGGCTTTTCAGTCAAGGTGGACATTTTAATACAACACAGATCCCTGTGGTTATCTGGGATATTATGGATTGTTGATCTCAAAAGGAATCTACTCGTCAGAGTTGCTGACAAGGAATCCTTTCATTTTGGGGACAGAATATGTTTAGTAGCTAGTATGGCAAGCTGTGATTCGGACCTTTTGGACCTCATATTTTGCATGGCATGAGAATAAAGTAAATTATGTTCTGCCAATGAAACATGAAAGCCAGTCAGGTGGCTATCCTTCTTGGTCCTACAGAGAGATGGCTCTGCTGTTTTCATGGTCTCCGATGACATGTCAAACTCTGTGGAGACTCAGGATGGAGGAGGTTCAGGAACAATTCAAAAGCAGAATCTCTCTGGTGTTCCTGTATTCTGCTGTGAGCTGAGGTAGGACCAGGCATATTGCTAAGTCCAAGAGGCAGATGGAGGGTGTCATAGGGAAAAACCAAGGTCCTGGTCCCAAATGATACCATGTTGAAGCATGTGTTGGCTTCCTCCTGCCCTTCTGGCACAACACAACATGGGGGAGATCCAGTTAGGCAGGAAGGAGGGGGCCAGCTCACACCAAGTCTCCTCTAACCTGGGATGAGGTGTAGTTCTGGCAGTGCTCCCGGGACCACCCAGTTCAGGTAGAGCAGAAGTGGCCTAACCTCAACAGTTCATGCTGCTTGCTTTCCTCTTACGTCAGGATAAGATTACTCAGCAAACCTCTTGCCAGCACCCTGCCTCCTTGCTGGTCACTTGGGACACCACTGTCACAGAAGCTGGTGCTACACTGCCCACCGGACACAGAGTGCCCACAAGCCCATCCTTCCACAGTCGCCCCACGCTGCTCCTCCAGCAGACCTGCTTCTCTCCCCCTGAAACTGAAGCATCTGTGGTGATAACAAGACTCTTACAAGGCAAGGGTTTTCCAGATTTATAGGCAGTTAAACTGACAGCTTAACTTCTCTTGGCTTTCAAGCGCATTGTTGGCTTCTGTGGGAACAGCACCAGTTGCTGAAGATGTGGCGATCCAAGGCCAAGCCATTGCTGAGAAGTCTAATCCTACTCCTCCTTGACTGTGTGTGTGTGCTGGTCTGTCCCCATGGGGCTGGACTGGCACCTCCAAGCTTTCTACAGGATTTGCTTTCATAACAAGCTTGGTGTTGGGTCAGACAAGTGTCAAGGTTGCTCACAGAAAGGGGCACAGAGGGTAGCGTGGGGGATGTGCAACTGCCTCTTTGGCAACAGACAATGATTGCAACTGGAGAGTGTGAAATCATTCCCTTAGAGCGTGCTTGTACTGGCAACCACCCCTATACACATGCATAAGCTAAACATGAGCCAGCAATGTGCCCTCGTGACCAAGAAGGCCAATGGCATCCTGGGATCCATCAAGAAGAGTGTGGCCAGCAGGTTAAGGGATGTTCTGCTCCTCCTCTTCTCTGCCCCAGTGAGGCCTCATCTGGAGTCTTGTGTCCAGTTCTGGGCTCCTTAGCTCAAGAGGGACAGGGAACTTCTGGAGAGAGTCCAGTGCAGGGCCACCAAGATGATCAGGGGACTGGAACATCTTTCATATGAGGAAAGGCTGCGGGAACTGGGGCTGTTTAGTCTGGAGGAGACTGAGAGGTGATCTTATTAGCATTTACAAATATCTAAATGGTGGGTGTCAGGAGGCTGGGGCATCCTTTTTATCTATAGGAGCAAGCCACAGGACAAGGGGTAATGGGATGAAGCTGGAACACAAGAAGTTCCACTTAAACATAAGAAAAACCTATTTCACTGTTGAGGTGATGGAGCCCTGGCACAGGCTGCCCAGAGGGGTTGTGGAGTCTCCTTCCTTGGAGGTCTTCAAGACCCACCTGGACATGTTCCTATGTGACCTGATCTAGGTGACCCTGCTTTTGCAGGGGGGTTGGACTAGATGATCTCTGGAGGTCCCTTCCAACCCCTACCATTCTGTGATTCTGTGATCCATGCATCATTCGAGAGCTCATCCATCAGCTGACACCTAGCTTTGCTGCCTCTCAGGTTCCACTGCCTTCCCTGGGCTGCAGATGGCCCTGACCTGTCCCATCCTACCTAAGTATGCCCATCTTGACATTTTAATGCACATTTCACATTGATGCACACATAACTGCACTGGGAACCTGATGGTGGCTACCCAGCAGCACCCTTCATTTTGAATTTTAGCCATTAAGGATTTCAGGTTTTTTGGAGAGTGTTGACTGCGCTGGTTAATGGGAAAGATCTTGTGTTGTAGTATCCTGTCCCTGCATTTATCCTTTGTCTGTATTTCGCTGCATATCAACCCTTCACTGTAAATTTCCTCTACTAACCTCTAAATCTCACATCACCAAACCTCTTTCAAACACAAAGCCATGGCTGGAGGTACATGGCTCTATCATGTCATGTTTAATTAAGGAGCAAGGCATGGATTTGGAAGAAGCAAGGCGTGGAAGCAGGAAGCATGGCTTTGAGAGGCTATGCCTGCCAAGACGCTGCAATGAGCATCCTTCCCTCCTTTAAGTGGTGGGCTGGACCAGGTGACCTCCAAAGGGCCCTTCCCGGCTCAGCCATGTTTGCTTCAAACTACTTGCTTTCTCTGTCTCAGCTAAGAACACGAATGTCCTCTGCGTACTTGCCAACACGCCGTGCCTGGGATCAAAGAGCAGGAGGCCAAGGCAGCGCTGTGAAAGGGCACAATTCGCACCAGCGAGGCGCGGCCCGGCAAGCGAGAGGCTGCGGCGGCAGCCCCGGCGCGCCCGGCCCGGCCCGGCCCGTCAGAGGGGGAAACACAAGTGGTATCGGTTGCGCCGAGGCAGGCAGGGAGCACCTGCCCGGCCCGGGCGCAGCGGTGGCAGGCGGTCTGTGCCGCGGAATCTGCGGGAGTCGGACCCGTGCGATACACCACCCCACCCGTCGCCGCCGCAAACGCCCTTAGGAATGGGGCGAGGCCGCGCCGGGCGCCCGCGGGGTGCCGCCGGCCACTACAGGTGGGGCAGGTCGGCGGCGCGGGTGGCGCTGGGAGTTGTAGTTCCGTCGGGCGGGAGGCGGCGGGGCGGCGCGGCGGCGCAGACTACAAGGCCCAGGGCGGCCCGCGGCCGGCGTGCCGGGGCTTTAACCGCGCGTGGGGGCGGCGGGAGGCAGTTCCTGGTGGTGTGGTCCCGCCGCTTGCCGCTCCCGGGGGCGGCCGAGCGGAAACCCGCCTCCAGCAGAAAACACCCCGGCCAGGGTCGGGGGGAGATGCGCCTCACCCTTCCCAACAGCGGCAAACCGCGGCCGTCCTTAATTAACAATTAGCTCGTCCCCAGTCACCCCCGGCAAACACTGTCCCATGCACGCTGACCCGCCGCCGGCAGCTCGCTAGCCGGCAGCCCACGGCTCCTCCCGCGGTGCTGGCGTGCGGGTCGCTTGAGCCATGGGGAATGGGATGAACAAGGTAACGCCGGTCGCTCGTCGTTGTTGCTGTGTGTGAGTGCATGTGCGCGGGGCGAGGCGCAGCGGTGGCCGGGGCGGCGGTCCCTCGCCGCGGGCTCTGCCGCCCTGTCCTCTCCTTTGTCTCGCCCCTGGGTGCCCGCTGCAGCCCACTGACGGAACAAAGGCCAGGGTAGCGGAGGCTTTCCCCTTCAACTTTGGGGGTTCTCCCTCCGCCCCGGGGCGAGGGGGGGAGGGAAGGAGATCGTGGCCGCGCCGCTCCCTCCGGGCGCGCCTCCGTCCCCGCCGCAGCGCGGGCAGGGAGGAGGCTGGGAGGGGGGGTTGGTTTCGGTGATGCTCGCCTGGGCTTCCCCTTCCCAAGCGAGCCCCGCGTTCCCAGCGGTCGCCAACGGCCGCCGTGCCCCCCGCTGCCGGGCTTCAGTCAGCCGCGGCCCGCCGCGGCACGGGGCCGGCTCCGGCTCCCTCCGCCGCCGGGAGGGCTCGGGAGCTGAGCCGGCACCCCTTGACATGTGGCGGGACCTGGAGCTTGTCAGCTCGGCGAAGCGAACGAGCACGGGACCAAATAATTTTTAACTTCTGCATCCCCTAAACAGGATGGTGAGGGTCTGCCTTAGGTCCCCGGGGCCGGTGGGTACGGGTAGTCGCTGGAGGGCTGGCTCCAGTGCTGGTGTGACAGGAAAGCGTTTGGCCCCAGTGGAGATGGCAGCGAGGAAGGAAGATGGATCTGTTTTGCAAAGGGTGTTGGCTTCTTGGCAGTGGGGGCTTATTGTAAGTGCCGATTCGCCAGGCATGTTGTAGTGGTTGTCGAGGGACAACTGTGATTTTTCTCAGTATCTCCACCTCTGTTTTAAACCCAGGGTTGAAAGTGTGGTGGTAACTAGCCTTTTATATATAGCTTACTATGAGGAACAGAAGTTGAGTCATCTCTTCTGTATAACATCCTGCTTTGAGTGCTTTGGGAGTAGCTTTGCTGAGAGCATGGCCTCCGATAAAGTGGAGGAGAAGAGCTAGAAATAAGTCCTTATAAATTTCCTGAGCTCAACATCCTTGCTTCTGGAAGTCAGACTGGCAACAGTGTAGGGTGCTTAACGTGCTATCTGGGAGGTGAAGCCTTTTCGTTCTATGCATAGAGACATTGAAATAGAAACTTAAGGCAGGGGAAGGATCTGCCTGGTTAGTCCAACTTAGCGGGTAGAAGGTAGGGCCTTCCGTGGTCCTTCTCTCCTTTTTAGGTTTCAAAGTTGGGTTAAGGTTGTGATCCGTAGCCACTCCTTGCAGGTACCTTCTAGGAGCAGCCAGTTAGGAATAAACACAGCTGGATAGACTTCTTTTAGACTGCTGGTATGTTTGTAGTATTTTTCTGGGAATGTTTGAAATGATCAAAACATTTGGGGATAGGATATGGGATGCTAAAGTTGCAGTCTGGGGAGGGGAAAGGACAATTCTCAACTCTTTGAAGCTTAGCAGTCTTTATCTTGGTATGGTACTGTGTGGGCAGGAATTGGCTGTCAGTCTGTGACTGCGGGCAGTTTGGTCACTTTAATTCTGTTAAGTGTTGCCCTGACACGTACCAGCTGGAGCTTTTGAAACAACCCTAGCGCTACTTTAATTTTTCTCCTCCCTTCTTATGCTTCTATCCAAGGGGGTGAAATGTTCAGTGGTTTCGAAGGAGCTGGCTCCTTTAAGTAGGCAACCACCATGTTGGGTACTAGCCATCAGGATTTATTTTTGTAGGGGTCTCACACATAGGTCTGGTACTTGCCACCTTCAGAATGTGCCCCTGGATCATCTGTTCCTTTTGATCTTGTGAGTCACTGAATACTGGAGGGGCAAGGGAAGACCAGGAGTCATCAGTGACGATGTTGGGAGATATTTGCTTGACTCTGTGTAGACTGTCACTACAAATTGCCTTAGTTTCCAACTCAAGTGTGGGGGTTTTTTTGTGCTAGAGCTATATGTGGACTGTAGGAGAAAATAAGCAACTTATCCGATGGTGCATTATTTCATTTAGGGAATCTCTTTGTACTGATGCCAGGGGAGGGGGATTAGTGGTGACCTGAAATGGGTATGGTAAGCAAAAGCTCCAGAGATTGCTACAGCTGCTGTTGCTGCTCTTGAATGCTGAGCCTTTCTCAGTGACATGGTCCCCTCCTATTTTTCTGTCACGTGATATTGATGTATTTCATAGCAAATAGCAATTGCATCTGTCTGAATGTGGCCATTAGTGCTGATCAAGGGCTGGAAGCCTGGTAGTCTTTTTTAGGTGGGTTTTGTCTTTGTTGCTAGTTTTCTCTCTAAAATTAGCCATGCTTAGTTTTTTCCTGAAGCCCACCCAAGCCTCCTTACTTTTTCCAAATTAAACTGAAAGTATTGGTTCATGAATACCCTTCTTACTCTGCTCAGAGAAGGAGAATTGGCTAGCGTATGTGCATTAACTTAGCTACTTTTAATTTTCAGTGCTTTCCTTTTTTTAACATCTTTTAAGAACAGGATGAGTGAAAGGTGTGACTTAGGAAATTGTCTGGGTGGCCTGATTTCTCTTCATACCTAACGCCTAACTCTGCCTTGTATTCAAAGTTTAAGTCTGTGGTTGAAAATTAAAGATGTTTTCCAGGACCTGAAGTCTAGTGGCTGAGATGGTGACAAGAGATTGTGGTACTTTGGTAATCTGTGAACAGGATGTGCTTAGTGAAGAGTTTTTCCTGGGTTTTACTTATTGTTCATCCTCTCACAGTTAACTGCCCCTTATTCATGCAGACTCTTCTGAAAGGATGAGTTGAGCATTATCTCTGCAAAAAGGGCAGATCAGCCATGCTTTTTCATAAGACACGTAAATCTCTGGGTAGTTAGAGCTGATGCAACCCATTCTGTGGAAGCCAGTAATGCTGCACCACTTCATGGAGGTGGCAAATTCCTCCCCTTGAGCCCTGCCACTCTCCTGTACAGCTGAATGAGGTGGGCTCCTCTGCTTCTTCCACACCTCCTGGCTCTCTCTGTAGGAAGCACCATGAACTTGGCCGGAGCACCCATCGGTACCAGCGCATCTAGAAGCAGCATCAGGCAAGGAATTAGGCACTTTATTATAAGCATGTACCCGTGTATTTTCTACAGCAGCCAAGTAGCCCTTCAAACTGTTTTCCAGAGAGATCTATTTTCAGGAGGACTGATGTGAGGCGTTAACTGCCCACTGCAGGGGTCTGTCTTTGTGCAAGGTGGAGCAAAACTGTTCTCATGCTGGATAGAAACGAAGACAGGCATTGCCATCCCTGTCACTTGGTTTTGTGCACTCTTTTACAGCTGTTATTTAGTCCATGGTCATTTTCTCAATGTTTTGAATGATATAAAGAGGCTACTGTTTTTATTCATAAGCAGGGGTTGAAAAGGTCACAAAAACAACCACCTTATTTTTCTCCTCTTCTGACTCCCAACCCTTCTCTCTCACACGCCCCTGGCAGCCATCAGCCTTCATTTTGTGTGGCCTAGAGTTGCAGTTACTGAAGGCAGTGTGAGATGACACAGCTGAAAGTTCCCAGCCGTAGTCTAGTGCCGAAGTATTAGTCAGCACGACATGAAGATTCACTTCTTTCCAGGTAGCTTTCACCCATAGTAATGTTTCTTGCTTCTAGAATGACTAGGACAACAGGGGTAACATCTGTCCTGGGTTGCACAGTGTTCTAATTTCCTATCTAGCAGCATTGCTTCGTGATGCACAAATGCAAACTTCTGGATTTTTCCTCCTTTGCCAACAGCAATCTTAAGAAGCCTCATTTTTGCAGCCTCTGAGTGTTTCTTGGTATCTTTAATTTATAATGTCTAACCTAATGACTGTGACTGGAATATAAGCTTTTATCCTCTCTCTTGACTGAGTATTTAATGCAGAAATAATGTCCTGGAGTCTAAAATGCTGTAGTCTATGGTAGTGGTGGTGTGATTTGAGATCTGTGCTGCAGATAGGAAACAGTAGACAGCTATTTAAAAATAGCAGAAAGGCTTTTCTCCTTTTTTTTTTTTTCCCCCCCCTTTTTTCAACATGAGCTGAGGGAGCTGTTTGGGGTGGTCTGGTTGGTGACATTCATTCATAACTTGACTCTCTTTTGCTTTAGAGCATGTTTTTTGAATTCGGCCTTTAGCAATGGGCCTCGAGTATTCTGCTCTCTGGAGCAGCTACTGGCTTCTGATCCCTAGCCTGGGATGACAGCCTTTGGGCCGTGCTTCTAGCACAGTCATCAACTGTGCTTAAGATAACTAATGAAGCCATGAGTCTTGTGCATGCAGAAAGGGAAGGCAGACTGTTGTGGGGGATCGTTTTCCTACTTGAAATCCTGGTCTTGACAATTGCCCCACTGTGGGTTTTTTGCTGCCTTTGTGTGAACGTTGGATTTTTACAAATGAAAGATGAAGAGGCAGGGAAAGGGGAGAGCGCTGCCTGAGCTTATTGGTTCAAACTTTAGAGGTACCTGTTTGTGTTAGACTAAAGAACTGTGTTCTTGTCTTGCTGCTGGTGTCATGCAGCCTGGAATTTTTAAGCAGTCCAGGGTACAGCAAAAGTCCCAGAGAAGCAGTCTTTCTATATGGGTGGCAGACTGAGCCCTGCTACTGAAGCTGGTATGACATGGCAGGGAGAGAGATCAGCCAGCAAAGCTGAGGGAGAGGAATGTTTGCACAAACCAAAGCTTCAGGGAGTGTGAGACGTGCTCTGCAGCCTTTCTGTTTTCTGTGAGGCTGGATAATAACAGCGAACACGACGTTTTTATCGGATGAGAGCCATGGAGTTAAGGCAGGTCAGAAGCTATTTTGCAGGCCCTTCTGTCAGGCTGCTAACCTTTGTGTGGTAAGCTGTGCTGCCTTTCAGCGGGAAGGCTGCAGGGGAGCAGGAGGCCGGGGCGATAATCCCCGACGAAAAGTCCTTCATGACTTTCGGAACTTTGCGGCTGCCGGACTGAGCAAAATGGGTGGAGTTTTCCCTTTAAATAGTTGCGCCCGAGAGACTGTTGCTGCTGTTGTGGTGACACTTGGGTGTTGCTAAGGCGTTAGGAAGTCAGTGCTGACATATCTGTATTGGTGGTATGCTCTGCATGCACCAAAGAAAAATGGATTGTACCGTCTGGTCTCAACCACCACAGTTCTGGTCCCTTTGAAGGATGTGGGTGTGGGTCAGAGACTTTAGGTGGCAGGGAATTAAATTCTTGGCCAGAAAACATGTGTTTGATGTGGCTGTTTTTTTTTTTTTTACGTCCTTGCTGCTGTTCCCAAGTTGGGGGGGGGATTGAGAGGGGTAGCGCAGCAGTGTCACCTGCCTCTGTGTGTGTACGCACATGTCCTCAGTCTGACCTTGAAACTCCTGTAACTCATCTGTAACTGAGAAAGTCCTGTAACTGAGACCTGTGCAGGCTTCTGGGAGTGTTTTGGGGTGAGTGGGTAGATCTGGGAGAGAAACACACAACTCGTGGACTTTCATTAATTCCCTTTCTCTGTGAATACACAACTTTTTCTTCGCAGTGATTTCCTCTATTAGAGAGCCCCGCAGTGCTGCAGTCCTGACTTGCAAGGCAGTGGACTGCAAAAGATTTGCAGGATGTCGTTTTGCAGTGCTTTGTTCAGCTTGCTTAGCAACTTTAGGCAAATCACCTTTTCTGTGTGAAGTTTCATCATTAGTTAAATGAGGAAGACTCTTATCCTGCAGTGGGGGAACAGGGGGAGGGGTGCGCTGTGAAGACCCTCTTGGTATTTGTAAACCACTTTAGCTATCCTTGGAGAGCCTCCATTATGTGAGAGTCTAGATGATAAACACTCCCTTCCCCTCGCTCTCAAGGAGTGCTTTAAAAACGTACCTAGAGCTATTTGAAGGAGGCTGCAAAGAGTCACAAAATGTTGCCAGCTTTTTAGATTGCACTTGACAATAGTCTGCTAAAGTAGTATGTTCCATCCTGTATGCAAATTGAACTTTGTCAAATTGTCTTACCACAAGATATCTATATTTGATACTATATTTCTTTCTCACAGATTCTGCCTGGCTTGTTCATTGGCAACTTTAAAGGTAAGATTAGTTTTATCATTATCTATCTCTAGGATTACTTAGCAGGGTTCTTCAGGTGTTTTTTCGCAGGCCTGCGGAATTCTGACATCGCTGCTGCTTCTTTAACCCCCCTCTTGCTCCATTACTGGATTCACCTGGTTGCACTTGAAGAACTTGTGTGCTCTCTCATCTTTGTGCTGTGCTGCAAGTACTTGAAGAAGAGAAAAATGAACACCATCTCCTTGGAGAGTGCTTCAGCTGGAATTCCTAAACATTGGCCTGCTTTTAACAATTCCTGTGCTTGGCAGGCAAGCCTGTGAGCCAGGCAGATTCTTTGTAAGGCTTGCTTCAAGCCCTCCTTATAAGTAAAAGCTTAGTATGCCTCCTGCTTGTTGCTTTTATTATTTTGGTTATTTATAACAACTGCTAAAGAGTTCTGTTATCACTGCTTGTGAGACTGATAGGTCTGCAGATTGCTGTCTGACCACTGATACTCGTGCTGTCTGTGTCACAGGTGTAAGATTCTCTGGATCTTTTTTTGCTTCTTGCATGAGTTTTTTTTATTTTGTGCACAGAAAGACAGAACCATACTTTGAGAACACAGGAAACTTTATGTAGACATTCGAATAAATGACCTGTTCTCAAAGCATTCTGTTAGCAGCAGTTCCAGCTGACTGTTCCTGCTCAGAAGTAAGCCAGTTGTGCCTGTGTAGTTGTTTTGATAGATGTAGACCCTATATCTGCTATACTAGGGTACAACAGCAAAGCAGGACTCACAGGAGCTACTCTGATATCATGTGCTTTCTGGTCTGTCTGATATCACAGCTAGTCTGTTAAGATTGGACAACATCTTCAGTGGACTTAGATGATGCTGCACCTCCTCTCTGCCTCATGCCCACCCTTCCTTCCCTACCCCCATCCTGAAACCTGTGAGTTCCTGGGGTTTTGCCTGATTTACTTGACCCTGGAAGCAGAGCTGTAGAGGCAGCCCAGGGGAAATGTGGAGTTAAAATCTGCCTTTTACAAATACAAGTACAACAGCTAGGGAGTGAAAGAGAGTTAATTGTGGTAAGGAAAATGGGAGGATGGAGGTGAGTTTATGCTGATGGAAGTAGGTTATTTAATAAAAAGAGTAAAGAGAAGGAGGAAAAAGGGATTGGGAAGAAAGGAAAATAAGGGGAAGAGGATAGTTTTAAAAACTCTTTGGATGGACAATTTCATAGGCCTGTGACAAAACTAACTTGGTCACAGCCATCTTGCTTCCTCTTTTTGTTTTCATCTTTTTTTTCCTTTCCCTTCAAGTACTCTAGGAGAGGGATGGGATGGAAGGATATTTGACAGTGGAGTCCTTTAGGTTTCATGCTGTTGGGCAAGATGGGTCCAGAGAGTGAGGCTCTCAATTTGTCTGTCTCTCAGTGTGGCTGTCCTGCTGGTAAGCTCTTGATGGTGCACCCGGGGGAGTGAAACTCAGCCAGAGCATCTGTTTCTCGGTGCACTTCTGTTTTCAACTGATGAGCAGTTTGACCAACTAAGGGGAGCTGGCCAAGGTTGCAGAGTGAGTCAGCATCTCTGCCCATGCCAGGGCCTTTGACCCTTTTGCTGCTCTGGCCACTGGGCTCTGCACCTTGCAAAATGGCCCTGAAATGACAGGTCGTTTCTACATGTAGAGGTGTGCAAGTGGTATGAGTGGGCAGTGTTTCTGGGAATCTAACTGAAAAAAAGCAGAGACTGAAATGCTTCAGCTACTTCATAAATGAGAGTGAGGATGGGTTGGCTTTAATCTCAGTTTTTGCCTCATGGAGTCTGTTTTTTAAAGTGATTAAAAACACAAGCCAAATGTTTGTGTGTTTATTGCTATGACCTTTGCTCCCACTGCATTTAATGATTACATTTTACTATTATGAGTATTTGTTGTTACAATCTCAAATCAACTACCATACCTGGAGAGGAAGAGAGAAGATTGGTGTTACAGTATGTCACTGATACAAGAGCAATCTCAAATTTCCATCTTTTTCTGCATGTCCCACCCCTCAATACCCTCCCTGCTTCACTGCTTAAGAGTAAATGCAGTGAGCTGTCTGTGCAGCGAAGTCATCCCATGCAGGAACAGGCTTGTTGGTTAATCACTGGTGTAGCTTTCTGGAGGAGTTTGATTACCATGTTTTTGGGGCATGTTGTGATTTGTGGCACTCTTTTGTGGCCTTTAAGGGGTTCATTGACTGAGACGCTCAGCAACCCATATAGTTGGGATTGGTTAAAGTATCCTGATTTGGGCAGCTGAAATTGCCCAATACTTTTAAAGACACAGGTTTAAAAAATAATTTCCTGTAATACACTTTTGAGCAGTCTCCTATTTCTTCAGCTTGGGACCAACAACTTGACTTGGATAAAGTTTTGTCTTCTCAATAAGAGGAGTAGCACTGAGTCCTTGGTGGTGTGCATCTTGCCTGGGCGCAAGGCTGAGGCTTTATGGCATCCTCTCAGTCTCTGAGCAGGGGGTAGAGAAGAGGGAGATTGTCCAGAAGGTGAGTCAGGGGAATCTCTGAATGACTCTGATGTGCCCTCCAGAGGATGGCCTTCCCAGGGCCTCCAGGGAGCCTGGACAGGCAGGGCTTCCACAGCTTCTACGCATGCTCTGGCCTCCCTGCTGCCAGAGACACCTCTGGGGAGAGTGACAGACTGGGAAAAGGCACAGTTGTTTCAGATGGAAGCCTTCCCACTGAGCAAAAGCAGGTTGGTAACAATGTTAAACACTAATCCTGGTGAGCTGGAGAAGGCATTCAGCAGTTTTTCTGATTGGGAAATTATTATTCAATATTCCTTTATATTTCTGCTTTATGTATAGGATTTCTTACTGTCTTTTTAGGCCTAATCAACTTAAAAGCAGTCCATGACAGAGGAAGTGCAAACTCTTCTGTATTTGACTGGAAGATAAACTGAGGCCCAAGAAAAGAATTGTGAAACAAATCTGTGGCAGAAAGAAGAGCTGAGCTCACTGCTTCTGGTTTGTCTGCACATAGAATGAGAGCGCTTTGTGGAACCACCTTTAGACCTTTTGGGTAGAAAGTTATGTGTGATCCCAATTGTGGAAAGCACTAAAACGTGCTGAAATCCCCCTAAGTCCACAGGACTTGAGTATATCTCTGGAAAACTTTCCTGAAAAGGCATAGATCTCATCATGTGTCTAAGTGCTGTTATCTTACAAGATCTATAAGCATGACTCTGCTCAGCAGTAGCACGTTAAATTGCGGTGTATTCCTGAGAGAGTGCATTTGAGATTTTACAGCTAGAGGGCAGAAAAAATCAAGAAGAACCACAGATGTCCATACAAAATCCTGAGAGTGAGTTTAGCCTGAAAGCCCAGAAGGAAACAGGGCTCTTGGGCGTCTTTGGTGAAAGTTACAATGGAGTTATTTCTTTGCAAATGGGAGGATGTGGGGCTAAGAAAGAAAAATGAAGGAAGAGAAAGAGGAAGTTGACTCTTCTTCCCACCTCTAACTTGGGGGGAAATTTTGGGTTGTTCCAGTTGTACTTACAAATGAAATGCAATCCTCTAGAGACAAAGAATTTATTTTATGCCCATGTGTCTTCTGCACTGGAAACTTGATGTCCCTTGAAAGGCACCTGTGCTTATGATGAAAATAAGTACTTTGTTCCCAAAGAGACTGATACAACAGGGCTTTTTACCCTATTTCTCTGCAGATAGAAAAACCACAATTTCTCCTTGACAGGGAATTCTAAATGGGTGTTTGGTTCCAATACGAAGGGTGTAGCAGTAGTGAGCACCAGAGACTGATGAGTGTTTCTACCTTGGATATTAAAGAGCTTGTGCCCTTCCTTGCTTGTAATCATATTTGGAAGATTCAAGTTTTTCCAATGGAATATTTGGGGGCTTTTTGATTTGAAGGGGAAAGCCACAATATGAGGTTTAATTCCCCCTGAAGAGTCCAGTGTTGCTGTGGATGAGCTAGAGAGTCTTGGGAAAGTTTCTGCCCTTCCTGTTACTAAATGTATAAAAAGGCAATGCCTGCTGAGTGGTTCTGCTGTTTCTAGATCCAATTAATTCCTGTTATCAGCTGCTTTGGTTTGGTTTGGTTTTTTTTTTTTGGAAAAGTTCCCCTTTCTGAGGCTTTATTTCAGGTACTGAACACGGGAGAGAGTGATGATACCATTCCCCTTTTCAGGTTCATCTTTTGAAGGAAGGCATATTATAGGTGCTCCTATTAAACAGAGTACTGGGCCCTTTTCCACACCTGTCTTACTGCCCTGAAAAATCCTTTGGAGAAGCTGTGACAAAATACATATTAGAACATAGTGTGAAGTGAGGACAGGAGATACAGATCTTTGGTTCCCGTGCTTAATTTTTCTGTGTGTCTCTGTAAATGCAGGTCACTAGACTTTGGAACAAAGCTCTGCTGATGGGAAGCCATTCTTAGTAATAGCGCTCTCAACCACTGGAGAGGAGTTTCTCCTTTAGGTGCCTAACTCTAGTTGTTTCCAAAGCAGAAAGTAAAGTATAGACAAGAAGTTACTTTATTAAAGAAATCATCTGATGATGCTGAAACTGTAGTCTCTATGCATCTGTGGATTGAGACCTAATGCTGTTTTAAGTACTGGACTGGCTTTCCTTCTCTAAGCACTTGTTTTTGTATACATTACCTAAAATTTTATACTGAGAACTTCCTAGCTTACTGTGTTCTAGAACCATGTGTGACTTTGCAGACTAACAACCAAATGCAGGCTTTGGAGGAGGAAGAAGGGATGATGTCTGTAGCTTGGGATAGCTGGCTAAATGGGAGGAAAGGTGACAAAATGGAAATAAACAAATCCTTTCTTTTGTGGAGACATTGAATCATCTAAATTCAGAAACAAGTTGCAGTTAAATGTTGCAGATCAGACCCATATCACTGTAATGGGTTTTTTCCCCCCTCTCTTCCTGGCAAGACACTTTTGTATTTTGTTGTTAGCAGCAGAGGTGGAAAAGACTCTACAATTGTTTCTTCCTAAATATACAAAGGGAGGAATCTTTATTCCTCACCTTGCATCTCTATGGAGGTACTGAAATACTAAAGTAAGAATGGCTGTATGTACATTTGAGACATCATCATCCTAGTACTGGAGTCCTTGAGGCACTGATGTGTCTTAATCATAGAATCATGGAATGCTAGGGGTTGGAAGGGACCTTTAGAGATCATCCAGTCCAACCCTCCTGCTAAATCAGGTCCACCTCGATCATGTCACACAGAAACGTGTCCAGGTGGGTCTGGAAGACCCCCAAGGAAGGAGACTCCACAAACTCTGTGGGCAGCCTGTTCCGGGGCTACATCACCCTCAGTTTTTTCTTATGTTTAAATAGAACTTTTTTGTGTTCCAGCTTCATCCCATTACCCCTTGTCCTGTTGCTAGATACCATAGAAAAAAGGGATGTCCCAATCTCCTGACACTCACCCTTTAGAGATTTGTAAATATGAATATTAATGGAGATGATTGGAGCTGTACTGTCTCACTTTTGCATCTGGGAGATGGAAACACAGTATGTTAGGTGATTTGCTCCTCAGCTCCCCAGAGCTGCAAGGAAACAAATTCTGACACCACTCCTTGCACCCCATCCCACTGTGATGAATTTGCTATTGCTTTTATAATTGTTTGCTGCTCTCTGCATGTGAGTAGAGGTTAAGCTAGGAGTCAGAATGAAATTGAGGGAAAAGAAGCTAAATATGGATGTGGGAGGGAGAGAGGAAGACTTCCTCAGTGTGAATTGTGTCCTCCTGTGTGAGCAAATTGTTTCTTGAGGGCATTACTCAAAATTGTGTGTCAGCTAAGAGATGTTTTGCTGTATGAAACAGAATATTAGATAACCTACTGGAAGAATAAGACCATGTTTTGAGAGACCCTTTAGGATGGACATGATGGACTTTGATATGTTTATTTAATCTTTAAATTTGCAAATCAGGTGTTTCACTCTGCGATTTCAAAACATGACCAGCAGGTCAAGGGAGGTTCTTCTCCCCCTCTACTCTGCCCTGGTGAGGCTTCATCTGGAGTCCTGTGTCCATTTCTGGGCTCCTCAGCTCAAGAGGGACAGGGAAGTGCTGGAGAGAGTCCAGCACAGGGCCACCAAGATGATCAGGGGACTGGAACATCTTTCATATGAGGAAAGGCTGCGGGAACTGGGACTGTTTAGTCTGGAGAAGAGGAGACTGAGGGGGGATCTTATTAGCATTTATAAATATCTAAATGGTGGGTGTCAGGAGATTGGAACATCCCTTTTTTCTATAGTAGCTAGCAGCAGGACAAGGAGTAATGGGATGAAGCTGGAACACATATAATTCCATTTAAACATAAGAAAAAACTATTTCCCTGTTCAGGTGAGGGAGCCCTGGCACAGGCTGCCCAGAGGGGTTGTGCAGTCTCCTTCCTTGGAGGTCTTCAAGACCTGCCTGAACGTGTTCCTATGCGACCTGATCTAGGTGAACCTGCTTCTGCAGGGGGGCTGGACTAGATGATCTCTAAAGGTTCCTTCCAACCCCTACCATTCTATGATTCTATGTTTCTATGTGGTTGTACAGCACTGTGCTACAGTAGTGAAGTTAGAATGGCTGGGGTAATGGTGTTTCTTTTGGCTCTTGGTGGACATTTACATAAGCCCTTTATGGTATGAGATGGGAAGCGACAAGATATTTTATTTGTACTGCTATTTAAATGTCTGTAGAGACCTAGGGCAGCTGCCAGGGGCAACCAAGGGAATTTCCCCTTTTTGAACTGTTTTAAGGTTAGATCCAGATAATGCAGGCATTGCCTAGGAAGCTTTTTCTCCTCTACTTTTAAGATTTGAGTGGTTGTTTCCTAAATATATTGAGGACCTGCTGGTTGCCCTAGGATGTAGGTTTGGGATAGACTTTTGCAACTTGTTTTTAGGAATATCTGAGATCTTACTCTCTTATTGATTTCTTGGAATTCCTTTAGCCTAAGTCCTTGGTTAACAGAAGAGCAAATATCTTTCAGTCTTTTTGAGTTTTACTGTGTCCATTAGGCCTGACACACCGTTTCAAAGCAGTCAGTGTTTAAATTGGAACATATCTCCTTCTAAAGCTGTTTGCTTTGTGTGGCAAGCCATTTCTTACCACATGCATCACAGTGATAACTAGAGATTGGGGTCTCTCTGTCTTAGGTATGCATTAGTACTGTGAGTTCCAGACAGCAGGCTCTGAAATCTGCCCTTAGCCTTTGCAGAACAGAAAGCAGTGATTTTTAGGGACACTTAGACTGACTTCTGGGCTTCCAAACCCTTGCCAGCTTTGGTAGTCACTGAGGAATCGAGACTGTCCTATAAAGTGTTACAAAAAATAAAAAAATGAAGGTCAGGTGGGATGGAAGACCTCTCCTTGCAAACATCAGGCTTTCTTCATTGAAATGCTCACTCTGAGATTTTTAGGAAATGGTAATTGTTCTGTGAAGCCAGACTGTGATTCTCTTTCAGATGGAACTTGTGTCTATTCTCTCCTGAATGATTAGTCATCAGTGTTGACCGTGCAGGCTTGACCAGTAGCAAATGAAATCAATGCAGTTTTGACTCTTCTCTCCCTTTTATTAGCCTTAGAGAAACTTTCATAATTGAATTAGGTTTAAATTTTATCACCTTTTATTGTGTTCACGTGGATCTGATCTTCAGGGCAGTATAATTAAATGCCCAGTTCCTCTTTGTGATGTAGAAAAGGCATTGAAACTTTATCATAGAGCAAAGTAAGATGAAGCAAGGGATGCTAATTGAACTCTTGCACGTACATAAAGAACGTACAGGTGATGCTATTGTTATTTTTGTACCTAGAGAGAGCCGGTTTGAAACCTTTGTGGTCAGCACCCTTTTTTTGTGTGCAACCAGGCTAATGTGAACAGATTGTATGGGCAGATTTGGAGGGCAGGTGTTCACATCACAAAACCACTGCTGTAATTGCCATGGTGTGCTGTGCCGTGCTTGAGCAAAAAGGTCAAAAGTAAATGGACAATAACTTTTCCTTGTATTAGTGGTCCTTTGAGGTCATTTTCTGACGTGCTGATGGTTTAGTGTGGGGAAAGTTGCACACTGATGACAGATAATCTATTTTACCTTCTTTCTCATAGAAACAAACCTATGCTTTTGTAATATCTAGCATCAAATTTTCAGTCGCCCTAGTTTACTTTCCAGTTTTGAATGTTTGAAACCCCTTGGTTACAGGTCTAGGAACCACCTTTTCACAACTGCTTTTCCTTTTCCTTGCTGTAGCATTTTGCTTTTTCATAAGTTCGATATCCTTATTATCTTGAACTCTCTTCAGACTTAATGTATGTGTTCTCTAAATCCACATTTTTCCCTACAAGTCCCCAGGAAGTAAGAATATGGTTATGTTGGCTTGCCTGTTAATGTCTCAATTCAAGTGATACAACTGACTTCACATCTCTGACCTGATTATCACAAGGTCTATCTCCCGTGTGAAAATACATCATCTGAAGGGACATTTGTGGGTAGAGAGGAGGTAAGCTAAGCTTGTACTCTGCTTGTTCAGATGGCCATCACCTGCACACAGGCGTACACGACTTATATTTCAGATGCAAAATACATGAAACTTCTGACTTAAGAACACATTCCTGAGTCACTTAAGCATGTTCTTTATATAGCATATAATTTGTTTTGGAGTTAGAAGTGTGTCTTCCCGTTACCCACACTGATGATGGTGTTCTAGAACAGCTGCATTTGGGGTTTTGCTTCAATACCGGTGATAAGTGATTTTAAACATGTACAATGGAAAAGGGAGTGGACTATTTCAAGAAATTAAAGAAATTCTCTTCCTTTTTCTTCTGTTTATTGCAGATGCCCGAGATGTAGAGCAGTTGAGTAAGAATAACATTACGCATATTCTTTCAATCCATGACAGTGCCCGCCCTATGCTTGAGGTAAGAGGTGTGGGGGGCTCCACGGTAAATCCTTACTTTGCAGTTGACTGTTACAGTCATCTTGGGGTTAATTTCTTGTTCTGTACAATTGGCATTTTGAGACTGATTTTCTTCCGAAAACGTTCGACAGCTGTAGTTTTGGGATCCAGTCACAGATTTTGCTGCTGTTACAACAACAAGTAATCTAACTGACAAAGGAAGAGACAATTATAGTGTCAATCAATACAACAATAAAGAGATTGTGATATTCATGTAACAGTGAAGGTAAGTTTCCTTCTGTGTGGAGTTCAAGCATCACATAAACATCATTCCTTTTGCCCCTTTACCCCTGCCATCCCTCCTTTGTACTTGGGCCTGTTTCTTGAATCTTTATAGGAGATGGTTGTGTAAGGTTTCCAGTCCCTTTCTGTGTAAAATAGCCTTATTTAGGCTTGAAGTGTGGGAGGAACCAGTGCTTCCCCATACAATACATCCAATATAGCAGAACATCTGTAGATCTCTAACACTTTAACATGAAATACCATTCCACAATTTTCTGAAGGGAAGCTGATATGAAGAGCTGTAATTACTTGACTTGCTGTGTCATCTTGAGCAGTGAAAGAGCTGAGACCAGGCTACAGGTCTTCTGTTTTGGATTATTGTGCTTGCTTCTTTATGCCAGTTTACCTTGGAAAGAGGGCAGATTGACTGGGCTTTGCTACACCTTAGAATCCTGCTATTTGATTTATGCTGTTATCCCCTTAAATTTGTTTGTTCTTTCCCTGCATTTCACTTTTCCTGAAATAGGGCAAAAGGGTAGGTAAGGCAGTTGCTGGGAATGTCTGCTTTTCATTCTTTTCGTGTTAAATGTCTCTAGTGAATTCAGTCCTTGTTCAGTACAATTCAGAGCTACAGAATTTCCATCTCTCACAGGCAAGTTGAGAGATAAACTGAACAAAAGATGTCCCTGCTATGTCACATTTAAAACTAAAAGAAATTCAGTGGTGAACATTGAATGGTTGACTATGGTTGACAGGGTTGATCTTGAACTTACAAGTGAGCTGAAGCAGAGCTTTAACTGTTGCCTTTATTATACTGTCCATTTGACTTCTGTTATGTTTGATGCTTAAGCCTGAAACATACTGGATGTCAAGGGTGCTTATAGTTGAAGAGATAAACAAGAGTACTGAGTGAGGAAGATGTGTTGTTTCCTCTAGGGTGCTGTGCTCTAAAATGAATAGAGGATTGCTTTGGCTTACTGTCACAATTAGAAAAATAGGAAGACTAATTACAGCACAGATCAGCTGCAGCCTCAGGCCAGTGTTTCTTCTGGTGGTGGTAGTTTCGGCAGCCCACGCACTACCATCTCACTTGTGGTAGTGCATCTGTTTATGAGGTTGTACGGTAAATAGATCTGGGAGCTTTTGTGGGTTAAATATAACCGAGTCACCATTTCTTTCTCTAGCTACCCCTCAAAATACATGAAGAATTGCATTTACTCAGATATATTCCTCATCTGGGTAAAAATAGTATGTCAAAAGTTACAATGGTATGTGAACAAGGAGTGTCTGGTTGAGGATGGACTTGCTTTATTCCCCCTTATTTCCAACAGAAATGTTCATTGAACTGTGCCTTCTTGGCTTACGATACATTCCTTTATGTGCTGTCTGGAAAACAACTGTTAGAACTTCTCCCCAGTTGTTAAAGTAGTAGAAGGATTGCAAGTTACACTTGTTTGGGAGCTGAGGTGATTTTTAATTACTTTATGATTCATGGTCTTGGGAACAAGGGCCTAGAAAGTATCAACTGTGTTACTTCCTTTGTTATATACTTCTTTGCCAGGTTGTAGGTAGGTTTGTTTACAGCTTGTGTATCCATATTGTGCTTGGGGCATGTACTGAAGTCAAATGGGAATGCTTTCACTATGTGTCTCTCTCTTCACCTTTTCCTCCAGATTTCACTTGTGGAAAGTGAAGGCTTACATTGGTGTTCAGAAATCCACCTGAAGTTATTCAGATCTTTAAGTGTGGAATGACAGTGATATTAAAAATCTTTTGTTTGCCTTGAGATTCCCTGTTTTTTGTGTATTAATGTGAACACTGACCATCTGTAAAAAGCTGCCTTTTCTTGGTCTACAGTAGTTGCATTTGTCTTTTGCTGACAGTATTTTATCGCAAGTATTTGCTAGTCAACCTGTAGTAAATACCACAAAAAATTAAACAAATCTTTCTGTGCAACCTGTGGAAGGTAAGTGGTTTTAGATGTTGAGAACTCAGTAGTGTTCTATTAACATTATCAAAGAGAGTTTTGCCTCTTTACCGTGGAAAAAAGCAAGTATGGATGCATACCTTAGCTCTCAAAGAGGTCACAAATTATCCACATCTAGCATGTCAGATTTTGATGTTTCAGTGATGGCTGTTTTGATGCAATAATACTTCTGATACAGCACTTAAAGCTGATAATGGTGGGTAGAGAACGAAAATGACCGATCTGACTTTGTTGTCACGGTCACAATACTCAAGAAATAAAAGCAAGTGTCATTGTATGTGGTGAACAACAACTTGCTACAGATAGTAAAATCATTTTCCAGTACAGTACCTTACAGCATTACCCCTCTGATGTTACAGACCATTTTTTACTTGATTATTTAAAATACAGAACCTTTTACAAAGTGTGCTTTCCTCTCTGCTTTATATACTGCAGTATTTGGTTACGTCATATAATCACAGAATCTTAAGGGTTGGAAAGGACCTTTGAAAGATCATCTAATCCAACCCCTCTGCCAGAGCAGGACCACCTAGAGTAGGTCACACAGGAACTCGTCCAGATGAGTTTTGAATATCCCCAGAGAAGAAGACTCCACATATATATGTTGCTTTAGTTCCTCTAAAGTGAGTAAGCTATTGCAAAACAATTGGAGACTTTCACAAGAAAGTATGATACTGGTTTAGGTTACATAGTGTGTGCCTGTTGAGAAAGGAATTTAAATAAACCTAATGAAGTTTAGAACAGCTTTCTTACTGAAATTTGGTTTCATATATGATCTCAATGATTGTTTACAAACCCTCGTGGATGTCTGATTTACGGCTGGTTCATAATCAAAGTTTGGCCTTAGGAAATTATTGTGTATTTCCAAGCTGGAATAATAAGGAAAAAGTAGGTTTAAAAATTGATTGCATTCTAAGACTTTTTATACCTTTAGACATTGGCAGTCTGCTTTAAGTACAAGACATGATATTTTTTTCTAAGACTTCCAGTGATTTTAGTGTGGAAGGAATTTTCCCAAATCTGTCATGAACTGTTTTGCAATATTATCCCTTCTTTTTGTGTAAACTCTTTCAAGGAATTTTATCCTCTTGTAAAGGCAATCCTGAAATTAATTCCTGTTTAGAGAACATCCTGAGGCAGTAAGGTACACTATTGTTATACAGGATCTTAATCACTTAGGTAAGCATTTTGTATTTTAAAGATAAAGGCTTATAATTCCATCACAAAAAACTGTAGATAACTGGTGATGTGTCCAAGAGAAAGAAATGCATGCTGTATGGAGCAAAGTTTGTCATTTCAGATGCACAGAAGTCATCTTCTGAAGAAGAGCAGTGTCCAACAGCATCATGTGTGTTCCTATAGAGGCAATAGCAATAATGGCAATAGCTTCTGTGCCTCTGAATCAAGTTGGCTCCTCCAGAGTACTTTGGATGGCTGCCCATGGAACACTCACAGATGTTTTATAAATCCACACAAAAGCTACATGCAGAGGAGAATAATTAGGTTTGTTGCCACCTGCTTTCTAATCTATTTTTCAGCCAGTCCAGGTTTTATAATCTGTGTTCAGAATGTGAGAGACACTGAAAGGTGGATGGGTAAACATATTGCTTTAAAAAAATAGTGTATCTGGCAGTGACCTGTTGGATCTTTCCAACAGGTTGTCATCTATCTGTACTTTTGTAAGGCCTTTGACATGGTCCCCTACAACATCTTTCTCTCTAAATTGGAGATATACAGATTGATGGGTAGACTGTCATTGATAAGGATGGTTGGTTGGTTGTATCCTGAGGGTAGTGGTCAATGGCTTAATGACCAGATGGACATCAGTGATGAGTGGGGTCCTCTGGGGGTCTATATTGGGACCAGTACTGTTTAATGTTTTCATCAATGACATAGGCAGTGGGATCGAGTGCACCCTCAACAAGTTTACAAGATACCATTCTGAGTGGTGCTGTTGACATGCCCAGGGGATGGGATGCCATCCAGAGGGGCCTGAACAAGCTCAAGAATTGGGCCTTCATGAGGTTTAACAAGGACAAGTAAAAGGCCCTGCACCTGGGTCAGGGCAACCCCTGATGCAGGCCGGGTAATGAAGGAATTGAGAGCAGTCCTGCAGAGGACTTGGAGGTACTGGTGGATAAAAAACTGGACATGAGCTGGTAGTGTGCACTTGCAAGCCAGAAAGCCAACTGTATTGTGGGCTGCATCAAAAGTGTGGCCAGCAGGTCAAGGGAGGGGATTTTGCCCCTTGACTCTCCTCTGGTGAGATCCCACCTGCAGTCCTTAGCACAGGTCAGATATGGACCTTTTGAAGTGAGTCCAGGGAAGTGCCACAAAAAATGATCAGAGGAACAGAACATTTCTGCTGTGGAGGCAGGATGGGAAAGTTGAGGTTGTTCAGCCTGGAGAAGAGAAGGGTCCAGGGAGACTTTATAGCAGTCTTTGAATACTTCAAGGGGGCCTGTAAGAAGAACAAGGACAGACTTTTTAGCAAGGCCTATTGGAACAGGACAAGACATAATAGTTTTAAACTAAAAGATGGTAGGTTTAGGCTAGATAAAATGAAGATTTATATTTTTTTTTTATGATGAGGGTGATGAAGCAGTGGAATGGATTGCCCAGGTAGATGCCCCATCTGTGGGAACATTCAAGGTCGTGTTGGATGGGCCTCTGCAGAACCTGGTCTACTTGAAGGTGTCCTTGCTCATTGCATAGGAGTTTGACCTAGATGACCTAGAAGGTCCCTTCCAACTCCAACTGTTCTATGAGTCTATGATCTCTTGGTAGAACTTTTTTTAAAACTAGGACAAACAGCTGTTGAGATTGGAGAGCAAAAGGCCAAAGGTCTGACTTGTGGTATTTGTATGTCCTAAGCAAGCTGGTGCAGTCAGTCAGAACCTACAGTAAGAATGGGGAAGCATTCTTAATGAATCCTGAGCAATTCTTTCCCATGTTGCTTCAGAGGATGCTAGCTAGGTGTTACTCTACTGCATTAGATCTGAGGCCATAACAAACTTTGTGCCAGTTGATCTAAGTGAAGTAAGTAAAGGCAAATCTTGTTAATCTTGGCAGAAGAATCTAGTTGTAGGTCTATGGAAGCTATGTTTGTAGATTTTCCAGGTGTTTGGCCCTCTACTGGGGGATGTTACATGGAGACAAATTTGGGCCCAAACCAAATAAGACGTTGATGTGGATTGTGCAGCTGATTGAAAACAGCTGCATCTCATTCTGAAAGTGCATCCTGTGATGGACAGTTGGGTCCAAGCAGCTGAACTTGCAGTATCCTTACTCCTTTCAACATTTCTCCTGCTGTTCTCCTAACCGCACTCACTTAAACACCAGCAAAAGCAAGAATGCTTCCTTGTTGCATTTGTCAGTGATTACTGAGTGTAGCATGAGTCCAGGGGGAGGAAGGGGTACAGGTCTGACAGTCTCTCAGGCCTTGTCCTGGAGAAGGATTATCTGCAGAGAGAGACAGAGATGAATAGACATTCTGTGGGTCTCCACGCAGAGAACGCATCTCAGAGAACAGCATGAAATGTGTGGCTGGCCGATGATGTCACACAGATTCAGGCTGGAAGTAAGCAAGACTTTTTAACCATGAGGGTAATCACTGGAATATGTTGCCAGAGGCAGTAGATTTTCTCCCATGCTCTGCTTTTTTGTGTGGAAATTGATTCAGGTAAGGCAGAAGTCTTTGAGCTTTGCACTTTATAAACAGAGCATTTCACAGTCCTTGATCCCTCTGAGATGCTTTGAGGTGTCGGTTGTGATGACTACTGTGTGAATTGTAGACACCTGTCCATTAATCAGGAAATGGACTGAAACCACCAGCTTCTTTCACACGATCCACCACACATTTGTCAGTTACTGGTAATTTTGCTGTTGCCTTTGCCCCACATCAGAGGTTTGATCTAGTAAATGTGTGAATCCTCTTACCAATCACCTGTGGTTGTGGAGTCCTTTGGCATTGATTTATTTATGGTGTTATCATTGTCAGACTGTCTGCTGGTGCCTTGCAGGAAGCTCTAAATGCTGCACTCATCTTGGACACATCATATGATCACAGTAATGTAGATCTTAAATCTATAGAGCTTACCTGGGCATTCCTGTACTGTCATCTGCCACAAAAGCTTTCTGTTGTTCACTATTGATGACAAGTTGCACTAAGAGTAGGCTTTTGCATGTGTGCTGCTTCTGTCTGCATACCAGTCTTCTTTCTTTGTTTTCTGTTGCTATAGCGTATTTGTTTTGTTTTTTCTTCTAGTGTTATTTTTTTTTCAGATGAGGGAAGAGTACATCAGTGTATGTGAGAGTTTCAATTAAAGTCATTTAGGTAAAGCATAAGTAAACAAAATCCCAACAACACACACGTTTTTGGAGGTTATTGTCATCTGTTTCTGCTCAGTACCAAAGGTGTCACAAGTTTTAGGCATCTCCACTTCATGTAAATAGCTGACCTGTGTCCCTGTGATCCTCGTGTACCAGATGATTGTTTCTCATCTTACTGTTGGTGGGACATCTTCTCCAAACAAAAAGTGATCTTAAAGTACTGCTTGGATTTTTTTTTTTTGAGTTTTGCAAGAATGTTTTTTGGTTGTTGAGAAAATGTTCTGTGATGCCTATGAAATTTGGTCTTCTATTTCTCTAACATTCTTAACATACTAGCTTTGTAGGTTATGGGTTTTTTTCCTACCCTCCATTCTGCATAGTTAATCAGAGCACCCATGGAGGACAGTTATTTATTTCTTTTTTTCTTTGTATTCTAATGCCATTAACAAGATCATCTTAATCTGGTACACGCTATCTCCAGAGCTGTGGTTTTCCTTCCCTTTTCCTTGAATTGATGACTCCCTAAATAAGTGTTGATCTGGTAGATGAGTGAGCTAGAGAAGAGCTAATTGTTGACCGAACTAAATGTCTTTCTTGTCTAGTCTCTTAGCTTGTGCAGCCAGCACAGCTTCAATGGACTGTTACTTTGAAAATGAAAAACTTTACAGGCCAGATTATCTTATAAAAAATTTTGGGTTTTTGTTTTCCTTGCAAATTTAAAAAAAAATAATTAGGGTAGAAATAGGGTTTCAAATACTCAGTGTATAAGAAGCTGAACTGAAAAGGAAGAGGATGGTTAAAAGAAATCTGTGCTGATCATTTTAGAATAATCTTTCATACTCCCTGAGTAAACAGTCAAATGCATTAATGGAATACTGGCCACAAAAAGATACTGTAAGTAGGACAGAACCAGTAAGTGTGAGAAATAGTTCTAGAAAAAATAAGGATGCTATGGAGAAACTGTGTAAGTTCTCTGCACCAGTTTTCTCTGTTGAATGCTGTGATATACCTATTTTATAAGGTGTTAAGGATGAGAAAGTTGCAGCTGGAGAAACAGCAATAGGAAGTACTGCATCAAGTTTATGAATTAAAAAAAAAGTGTGTGACTGGCTGGTAAGTCCAGACCTTTGAAGGAATATGAAAAGCTGACTGAGCACCTATTAAAAACTGAGAAATGTTTCTGAAATGAAATGGTCACAGCCTGTAGACCTAGTGTAGATATTGCATTCATATCAGTTTACATTAGGATCTGGAATCTTGTTTCATATTTTTTAAAGCCTGTCTGAATGTTGTAAATCTTGCTGCAGTTTTAGCTGGCCATGATAGTCTCTCATGTTTACAGATGAACTTTAGACTATACATGTGCAGTTTTTTAGAAAAGGAAAGCAAGCTAAGCTACAGAGGAATTGAGCTAGCAGCTCTAGCACAATGCAAGTAACCTGCTTAGCATAGTTTGTGGATAGTATTTTTGCAGTTATTTTGGGATTTGCTATAGAAACCTATTATGTCTGATGTTACCATTTAATGTGAAGAGGTTTATTACGGGGAAGTTTTTATTGAAGCTTTGAAAGGGAATAGCCTCATCTCCTTTTAGTTTCTTTTAGACTGAGATCCTTTTAGATTCTTTATTTCCATCACCAGTTTAGGGAAACTTCTTTCTCTCATAGGCATTCTGGACTGACGTTTTTTGTGTAACAGGGATTACCCCAGGCTAAAACAAAAGAAGAAAAATCCTGTGTTGTGCTCCTAGCTGATAACTCTGGAAGTGCTGAAAGCTACCTTAGTGCTTTCTTTGGCTCTGTAATCTGAAGGAATATCCTCACAGATGTGCCAGTCCAGAAGGCATTTGTCTGAACACAAGAGCATATTTCTGCTCAACATGAGATAACTAAATAGGGAAATATTGGGAAACCAATCAGCCCTGCTTTTTTAAAGAAAAAAGCATATGCTAATTCTTCATGGATGCTGCTCAGCAAATGAGAACCACAAGTCTATTAAAACTGTGTTAGGATGTTGGGTAGCACACAGGAGTCTTGAACTTTAGGAAGCTATTCATATATGAAAATTGCCTCTTGATGGTGTGATGCTAGTTATGGCTAGGCAAAAAGTTCTCTGAAATCTTTGGTCCAGCTCAAAGACTTATGGGAACTATTAAAGAGAGTGATGGCAAGACAGGCTTCAAAATCAGAGTTACTAATATCATATAGCAAGGTCACTGCTGTTGTATAAAGGTCAGCTCTGCAAATTGTTAATTTAGTCAGACTGTTGCCTTTCCATCTATAGGACTAAGCTCTTGTATCACCAGTGCTGGACACTGTTGATTTTCAGTCTTTATGCTACTATTGAGAGGAAGTGTACGAGCACGGTTCTTCTAATAAAAAACTTAACTTTCTTCTATGATGTTTCACTGTCTTTTCATGGTAAGGGTTTCCCCTCATGAGATGTTTCAGAAGACCACATTGAGCAAAATAGCTACCCTTTTTCTTTCAGGTGTAGCTATAGCAGACAATTCTCTCTAGTTTGAAGTAAATGCCCTGTCTGGGATTGGGTCTGCTTGTAAAGTTGGGATCTCTGACTAATTTTGCAAAAAATAGTCATCGGTAGCCCACTAAGAAGCCTCCAAGAGACTTCCACAAAGTGACTTTTAAAGTGTGTCATCTGGGCCAGTCTCATGAGAGGTACCCTTGGCAGAGGCTGTTGTGGTGATGCACTGAACTGAAGTAGTTCAGTGTTTGAATTGCTCAGCACACACTCACTGTGTCAGGGGAAGCACGTTCCTGTAGTGGCAGATGACAGGGAGGTGTGGATGAGGACTTTTTGAAGCTCTCAGTAGTGAGCAGTTTGCACAAGAGATGCATAGACCAGTAAATGCCTGGTGTTTGTCCTTGCTTGGTTACAGTGTTGGCTAGAATAGAGCAAATGCCCTGACTCTGTGTGCAGAGGAGGTATGGAGAATGTTAATCCATGTTTGTGACCTGAGCGTGTTTCAGAGGTGTGGTTGATCACGTTCGATCTTCCCTGAAAGAAAGGAGCAAGGGGGATATATTATTTTACTGTGGTACTTGGAGATCCCCTTGAGGGTTCAGGGACCAACTGTGACAGGTATTGCCCAGATGTTAGGTATGCTCTGACGTGCCTGGGAGTTTGAAGATGCCATAGAGTCAAGACAGACCAACAAGGTCCTTCCTCTCATCTGAAGTCTGTAGCTCTGTAGTTATTTTTGGTGTGTCCTAAAGGAGAGAAACCATAATTTAGTATTAATTCATTAGTGTTTTTTCTCCCACTCTGCATGCCTTCGGATGACCCGGCTTAGACTTGGAATTCATGGTTAGAAATGTGTGCAGCTTTTTGTCAAAGTGAATTAAAGTCCTTAACTCTTCAACATTTCCCTTGTATAGTTCTTGAAGGGATGATAGGAAGGAGAGATGAAGGAAGGAGGACTTTAACAAGACACTTCATATTAGTGATTGGCATGTTCCAGCCTTAATTATATGGATTTTCCAAAAATGTCACTGAGACTACTTCCTAAGAGAACCATGAACAAATGTTGCAAAAAAACCCCATGACTTGTAAAAACAATTGTATTATTCAAGACAATGTGATCTAAATGTATAAACCCCATTACAGGAGCATCCTGCTCTATGGCAATCATATAATTCATGTCATTTCTATTTCATTTAGAATACTTTTCAAAACCAAACCCGAGTGTGGTGTTCACTAAAGTCAATCGGTGGTTGTTTTTTGCTGAAACACAAATACATTTTCTGAGTCATTAATAAAATCTCTACCAATGGTGATTGCTACAGAAAGTAACTGAAAGGACAAACAAACGGTTGAACGGTTTTCAGTTTGGCAGGCTGTTGAGTGCATTACTGGACAAAACTCTTGTTGGTTTGGCATGAGGAAGCTTCATGTTGGCTGTTTCCCACTTTAGCTTTTTTGCTGAAATGCCCCTAAACAAAAATAAGTCCTCCTGCCCTCATCTGTTGATGCGACGACTCAAATTAACACATGGTTTTTGACTAACCTGAAAGAACTTGCCAGGTGCTGGAGGTTTTCTATTTGCATCTGGGTTCACAAATTTAAGTTTAGGGGTTGAGGTTTAAAAAAAATTTCTTGGAAGTCGTTGATGACATCTTTACATAAATTTAAATTGAGAGGTGTAATGCCAAAAATACAATCCTGCTCTTTTAAAACCTCTTTTTTTTTTTCACAAACCCTTCCCCCCACTCCTTGCTCTTGGAGAACAGAACTTCTGTAATCTGAGGTTCTTTCCCCATCTCCTCTCCTTTTAACACTTGAAGTTCTGTATTCATGTTTCCAGTACTAACTGGATCCTCAGAAATACTGTATATACAGCAATGGCGAGGATGATGTTCTGAAGAACATCTGTAAAAAAAAATCAACTCCCACATTATGTGGAAGAGCCACTGAGCATGAAAAAATGGGTAATGTTTTAGCCCTTTTTATTCTCATGCATGCTGCCTTGCTAAGAGTACTCAGTCTCATATAAAAATCGACAGACGGTTTTCTTTCACGGATAAATTGTACATTAGTATGATTTAGGGTATAATCAAACTGAGCATCATTCTTAATGACTTCAGAACGTTTTTTTGATCATGACAAAGGAACAAAGATCCATATAGGTGCTGTGTTGGTGTCTCAGTACTTTTTACAGCTTATCCTGTTCGGAGTATTCTTGGTATTGTGTGATTAAACTTGTGCGTGTGCTTCAGCCATCCTATTCTCAGTCACTAACCCATTATCTGACATGTAGCAGTTGTAGCTGTGTCATTTCACTACTGCAAAATTCTACATGTTCTACCAAAAATACCCAAATGCAAGTTTTTACAAATTTAGTTAAAATGAAGCTAGAGTTTTTTGACACAGATTATAGGTAAGTAGAATAGAAACAGCGTGTTCCTTCAACTGGACTTGTATGTTTCCTGAGCACTTTGTGAAATACTGGATTTAATAATAAAGACTTAATTACCTTAAAAAAAAAAGTTAATAAGAGTAGGAAGGTATTCTATAGTCTCTTTTCCAAGTGTGATATAACTCTTCAGGTTCCAATCCTAGTAGATAGACCTGTAAAATAATTAGTAATTTGAAAGTGGCTGCAATTCCATGTAGATGTTGTTAGCTGTAGTGTAAAACCTTTGCATATATGCACACGCCTAAACCTTTTGGGTTTTAATACCTCAATATTCACTGCAGTAGAGCTTGGTTCCAGAGTCTGTGATGAAATGGTGCAAGTGTTGTTGTCATTGTCAAATAAGAGTGAATTTTAGAAATTTTACTTAACTCTCGCTTGTTTCAACTTTGACAATCTTGAAATCGGAATACTTGCTCTAGTTTTGTTAGCTCTCACTGTATCGGTTTAACTGCAGCATTTAGTTTCAGGGCCTAAGAGAGACAGAAATCTAGTTTTGGTGGTTGTCTACTGAAACAGAAAACAGAAAAGTAAATATCTTTTTACAGACTTTTTGGGGGTAATCTTAACAAGTTAAATACACCAAAAGAAATGGGAATGTTGCTTTTATTTGACGGCATTGGTTAGGATCATCTTGTGAATAAGGAAAAGCATCTAGAGGAGTGAGTGGTGGAGGGTAGGGGTGTTTGGAGGTATAAAAGTCATTGATGAAGGAAAGCAAGCTATAATTTAGAATTAATGAGTGGGAAGTAGTAGTGAATCAAGGTGAGCAGAAGAAATCTGTGTTCAGCATCTCATCAACTTAGGAGTTTGGATTTGTACACATTCCATATATATTAAATGAACATACATAACCTGTTTAATTAAAAAGGTTGGGTTGCTTTTTTTTTAATGGATAATCTGTGAAAATGTTTACTTGGAGAGAAGCCATGACTGATGCAGCTGTCAACTGAAGAAATGTTTGAATGACAATATGTAAGCAGAAGTATTCAATAAATAAAGTGGATGTATTGCTTCATGTAGGGTTTCAAATAATATTTATCTTTTTATCAGTTCTTATAACTGCAGGCTTTTCTGTTTGCTTTGAACAAATGGCATGTTATGAGATGACTTGCCATTCTGTGGCATCTAATTCAGTGCATATACATTAAGTGATACGATACCTATTTTGAGTTGTTCTGTCTTTCCTCCACTGAATAATTTAGAGAATTGTCAGTCCTAGGGAACAAAAGAGTTACTTTCAGAAGAAATTAATAAATTAAAGACTTCCATATGGGTGACATGAAATGTATCTTCTGATCTCTATTAATAAGCAATTTTGATTCCAATTTAGATATTGCCTCTTTCTTGAAGTTTATTTAGTGAAACTGCAGTCTAGGTACTGGTTTGGAGCCTGTTGAAATTTTCACTACGAACTGTTCTGCTTTGCTCTTCAGTAATCTTTTGATTTAGCTTACTCTGGTTTAGTTGCTGTTTCAGTGATTGTTGCCTTCTTACCTCTTACGCTTTGCAGTTTCAGAGTGGCAAACAAACTGCTGGGTAATAAAATAGTGATGTCTCTCTCTTTTGCATGCTAGTTACCCCATCTAAAACACTGTAGGTATTTATTTGTTCAGTTGGCATTAACTGTTCTGCTTTGAAAGGTCCCTTTGGGACAGTTCTTAGATATCTCTGCAAGGTATGTGCACAGGAAGGACAGCAGCATCTTGAGACACAAATATACAAATAACATTATGATCTCAGGTTGTTTTTTTAAAAAAGTTAGCAGAGTTCAGCCATTAAGTATCTTCCTATTGCAAACATGTTTAAAAATAAGAGTCTGCCCAGCACAAGTGAGGAAAGCTAATTCCAGCAATTGACATGAATATCTACACAGAAAATCCCTCGAGTCTCATTTATGAATACCTGTCCCATACAATCTTATGTTGTTGTTATACTTCAGATATCCAATTATGATGAATGAGATTTGATCCTGTTATTATTTCAATCAAGAGAGGCAAAATGTGATGGTAGGGTGGGATCCTCAAGAAGTACCGAGTCTGGCCAAACTGCATTAGAGTCGAAGTCACTGAGAGTTTCATTGTTGATTTTTGTGGGAGACGGGTTAGGTCACTGCACAGTACTTTTGAAATCCCACCTCTAACTATTTCTGAGTTGAGTATGTGATTATTTCCTCACAGGGAGGAGTCCATCACCACAGCCTTCCAAAAATGCTGTACAAGTGACACATACACAAGTCAAAATACAGAATTCCAGTAGCTTTAACCATCTCCTGTCCGAGAAGCTCTGTTGATAAGGCTAAAAAGCTGATGCCAAGCATTTGTGAGTGCACTAGTGAAAAGTGTGCTGTGGGCTTCACTGGAAAGTTGTAAGTGCTGAAGCCCTCAGGATCAGGCTCTGGAGGAGCTGTTCAATGCCACGTGCGGTCTCTCACAGCCTAGTTTCGCGCTTGCTTGCGGTAGCGGGAACTAGCCAGCCATGACAAAAAGAAAGAACATTGTGGGTCTTAAACTTGTGCTGGTGCTACTTCTGCTTTTAAAGTGAACATGATCTGAAAGCCCCTCTGCACTCAGCCTGTGAAATGCACTCGGCATGTGCTATAGCTTCTGATATCTGCGGGATGGCTTGCGTCAGTGCGTGCTGGAGGAGCTGAACCTGCTGGCATAGAGTTAACCCATCTCCTGCCTTCAGTTTTCTTCCTATTTTTTCCCTTGGTGATGCAGTTAGTGGTATGGAGTTGTCTGGAGGTATGGGGAAAATAATAGCATATAAACTTATTTTCAGGTCACAGGCCCTTGTTCTACTGGAGTGATTCACTTGAAGTTATACTAGTGTCCCAGATAAACCTCGCAGATGTGTCACACAAGATGCTTATTATCATAACTAATCTGTCCCAATATAATTATCCTTGTCTCAGCAGCCTACCAATATATATATTACTGCTATATTGTCTTTCTAAAAGAGTATATCTGTGCAAGCTGTTGTGGATCAGCTCATGGCTGTGGAGTCATCCTCTCTTCCCCCAGCAGGCATCCCATCTCCTGATACAAGGCAGGAAGGACTGTTCCTTGTTGATGCCATTGCCTCTGGCAAGCTGCTTTGCTTTGCAAGCTGACTTTGTTCTCATTCTCTCTTCCCTCAGCTGCATTTTGCCATGCAGCTCTTGCACAAAATGCCATGTGCTGTCACTGGCCTGATGTGGTCCTGATGGTGCCTTCTCCCTGTCAGGCACTGCCACATCTCCAGCTCCAGACTTAGCACTGTCTTCAGAGCCTTCCCTGCTCTTGACTCTGCTTTCCCCAAACCAGAAGGCCCCAGACAGCAGCATCTCCGCTCTGATTGTGGCATGCTGGAGATGGTCTGTCGGAGTGAGGAAGTCTGATAAAGCGTGGTGGAGACAGGGCAGGCTCTCTGTGTGGCTGTGGAGAAGATTCTGGTGGGTTGAGAAAATGGCTAGTGCCATGTGTAAGTAGAGGTGAAGAGGTTGGGGTGAGGTATCACCGCATCCTTTCTAACACAGTGGTGAAGTTCATGCATCTTGTAGAGGATTAGCAGGATGGTGTGTCATGGTACCAGTGTCAGGACCTCTTGCAAAAAGGATTGCTCTTTGGTGTGAGGTGGGAAGCAAAGTTACAAAGTCTATGTAGAGGAAACTAAAAAGGTGTTTCTGGGCCAGCAAAGCAAAGGTGATGGGGAGAAGGTACTGCCTTAGGTAGTTACCACAATTGAGCAGTAAACTGGCGAATGAAATGCCAGGTAGATGCATGTTGTGTTTCACCTTCTTGGCAAAGGGTCTCTTACAGATAATGTGTGACTTTCGTGTGTTGCAGTAAACATACAGTATTTTTCCAGGCATTTGTGTTGTTACAGAAGGATAACCTAAGGTGGGTTTTGTGGTGGGCCTTTTGCTGTGAATCCTTATCTTTACATCTGAAAAATTGATAACTCTGCATCTGAGGTGTGAAAAGACTTCGAGTAAATGATTTAGTTCATGTGTGTCTGATCTGCAGCCTGTGTTCTTGGAAGTCCTATTTGAGAAGTGTTCTTTTTCTTAACAGTCAGAGGGGTGACAAGCTTTGAAAATAGAATGACAGTTGAAATGAGCGTTGACAATGCAAAGCAGTAGTGTATGATTTTAGTGTTGTTTTAATATACCTGGTAACATTTTTAATGCATCAGAAATGGTTATCTAACTTCACTAATTGATCTTGTAACTTATAGGATAGCTGGCTAAGAAAAGGAGGCTATTTTTGTGGAAGAAAAGTAGGAATTTTATGATTGTATTTCTTGAAGTTTCCCAAAAATAAAGAGCAAAACTCATACCACAAACGTATTTCTTTTCTGAAATGCATTTTGTTTGGTTTCTCAACTAGATAAGTAAAAATGATTTCATGGGATCAAAAGAGATAGCTTATCATAGTTTTTACGTTGTAGCTTCTGTTAAGGGGAAGGGCAGGAGAAGGTGCAACTTAGTTTTTCTAGAAATGTAAGAAGAATGAGGTTTTGAAAAACAAGTTTACACTTTTTTAGTAAAGATGCTTCTGTTTTGCACTATTGGATATCACTTGGGATATGTATGACTAAGCTGTCTGCTGATGTCTTAGCATCAAAGCAGATATAAAAACTGTTTTAAAATCTGTCTGCATAGAGATGATCTCTGCTTCTCTGAATGATGATGTGCCTCCCTCAAAGTCAGTAAAACTGTGCCAGTCTAGAGCATGACTTGTGCAGTGCCAGATAAATGTATTTAAAATGTATTTAACTTGGATATTACAATTTCTTTGTGCTTCTTTACACAGGGAGTGAAGTATCTGTGTATTCCTGCTGCTGACTCACCCTCGCAGAACTTGTAAGTTTGTTTTAAAAATAAATCACAAAGTCTCTCAGTACCATAATTCCTGTTTTACAACAAGCTGAAAGATCTGATTCTAATGTCTCTCAAGTATTACACAAACGTGGTTTTTTGATCCATTAAGAAAACACAGTAACACTTGATTCCAGCCACTTTGGTTCAGATCCTGCTTTTTGTGTATAAGGGTTTGTGGAAGGGTCAGTATGTAAATACTCTTCATTTGTGGCCTTATATTTCAGGATTTCCTTAACAAGTCTGCTAATAACTTAGTCCCAGTTTATTCTAGCCATCATTTTTGTAAATGGTTTGCCTGGCTGTTTTTTTTTTTCTTAGTGCTATCTCCAGCCATTAGCAAAAAGAAAATATTTGAAAGAGGTATGCAGCCTTGTGCTTCAAGGGTTGAAATAAATTCCTCACAGTGGGCCTTCAAGATAAGGTCCCAATGTGCAACCTACCACTGCAAATGTCTACTCTGGACTTCATGAACCTGCCTCCGAAGGCCCAGATGCTCTTGGTAGTAGTCTGGCATGGCAGAGAGTTTCTGCCTTGCAGTGACTATTGCCTTGAGCATGTATTTACTGAAACCAGGGTATCCCAGCCTCACTCTTTCTCATCTCCACTAACCCTCATAAAACACTAATTGACTTGCCCTTGGTTTTAATGTTTTGAACCATTGAGCATAGCAAATCTTGATTCCAAAGAGAAATCAAAACAGGTTTTATAAGAGAACTTGGATAGTGACCAACTCTTTCTTCTAGAGTTCACTGTTTATGTTGGGGAGAGGTGAGGGGGGTTTCAGCCACATCCTGCTACCAAGTTTTGTAGAGAAACAAGTACTTGAAAGAGGCTTGGTAGCTACGGAAGGAAATGTAGCACTGCATTTCTCTCGCATCACAGCAATATTCTGTCTCATGCTTTCGACAGATATTTTTAGACCATGTGTTTCTTGTACCCTAGAAAGATTCCAGTGTGGCATTTGATGTGTGGTGATTTGCCTTTTTGTTCTGCATTTCTATTTTGATTGTTGGGAGAAGGGGGGAAAAAACCCACCACACACACACAAACACCCACTGTCCCCAACCCACATCAAAAAACACCCCAAACCCTTAAATTTCAAGATAAATCTGTAATGAGAAGGCAGACAACTAATTGCCTTTGCATTGGACAACTTTTGTGACCTTATTACTTAAAAATATAAATAAATGTAAAAAAAATCCTTTTGGGAAAGGGAAAAAAATGAAATTAGAGGAAAAAATTCACATGTTACATTAATTGTTGGCATTTCTGAAAATGTTTTGCAAATCTGCTTCCTTTTGTTAATGGAGATCTGGATTGAGTGGGAATGGGAAGAGAAAGGATGGCGTTTGTGATGAACGTTAATCGATGTACAGTTCAGCCTCTCCCTCACTGTTTAATATCAAGGAGTTATACTGAAAAACCACCTCCAGCGCTTGAGCTGTCTGGCGCAGTACCAAAGCTCTTAAAGCTTCAGTAAGAAGAAACAATATTTGCATGAGTATTGTTTCTGTTATGCTGCAAGCATCTAAAATACTTGCTTTTGGTATCAGGTGGTTGCAAGCAAACGTCATTACTTCTAATACTGATACATTTTATCACTTAAAATAAAACTTGATGAGTAACCGATTTTTCTTTTTTGCTTCATACAGTCCAGATCTTCAAGTAAAAGCAAGTCATGATGCTTGCAAATAGCCATGTTGCTTGCATTGCACGTACACTCCTCTGAGAGCAAGAGGAAGCTGTCTTTGTTCAGTCTGTGAGGATTTGATAGAATCTTATCTAGGAGCTGTTTCCTGCCTGTGCCTTCTACAGAGAGAAGGATGGCTGGGGAATCGGAAAGAGAATTGGTCCCTCTGCAACATCTTTGGGTCTTGACCCTCTTCTTTCCAAAGAGGGATTCTGGTGGCATCAGGAAGGGAAAAAAAAGCTAAGCATCCTGTGTTGCAGGTCGTTGTGTTTTCTTAGCAATGGGTGATAGACACAACTGACCAGATAGACACTACTGTCTTACCTGTCTCTCCCAACATTAAATTTGTCAGAAGCTTTGCTGCTGCTTGTCCAGCTGAAAGCGTTTACCCACTGAATTGTGGAACTGTGAGCCCTCAATTCACTTCAGCTCAGTTCTTGAGAGGAGAAACTTCTTGTTTCTTATGTGTGTAGTTGACATTTAGCTCTAGTAAGCTTGTTTAGCGGAGCTCTCTTCCTCAGAGGAATGAATTTCCAGGGAAATACAGCAGGGATTCCCCTGTTAACATGTGGGTGTGCATTGAAGTGTCTCAAAAGCTTGCTTCTGCACTCACATATTCTACCTTTACCAAGCATAGGAATCAAGCAGTTGCTTTCAAGACTTGGGGTGCTGCTTGAGTGTTAAATGTTTTCACTGGGCTGTAATAAGAATGTTACTGTGGGTGATTGACTTCTCCAGAATCGTTGCCTCCTATAGAACCTGTTGCTAAAAAGTTAATTAGCTAGAAATCAAATCTTCTCTTCCCGTCCCTTTCCAGCTAATTGCCTTAGACTATGTGTTTCTAAGGAACTAACCTCCAGTGGACAGACTGTTAGTGGTGATAATACAGAAGCCAGATAACCTATTAAAAAAAGAAACGTAGGTGGATCTTTGCATTTACATTGCCAAGGAACATCAAGATGCTTTTTCTTATCTGATTTGGATGCTTTCTTTTTAACCTTTATAATGTTCTTAGAAGTCTGACTAGCAACAAATGAATATATAGATCTGGTATCATAACTGCCCTCAGCCTACTTTTGGACTATCCAGCTTGCTAGTAAGTTCAGATAACTTTTACAACATATTGGCAAAAACACTGTACCAGTGGTTCTTCCTGTGGTGTTTTCCCACTGTGAAGATGAGGCAGTTCAGGACCCAGATTTAGACTGGGAGATGTAAAAGCTAGATATCATGTAATAAACTGTCATGGAGTAAGTGTTCAGTCCAACAAACAGGCTGCAGATCACCGCATTTGTCAAGTGCTTTCCTGTTGTAGATGTTAATCAACTGTTTTGTGGTTAATGTAAGATTTGCCACTCTTCTTTTTGTCTGGCACAAGTATGGCTTATACTATAAATTCAAAAATGAGTTTAGGCAACTCTGCCTGCTGGAGCCAGATACCACAGAGCTGCGAGGGAGTACGTTTCTCCTTTTCTCTGACTCAAGCCGAGGAGGGGCCATGGTTCTACAGAGCAGCACTAATTCTGTCTAAGCTTGGCAGTTTCTCTTCTCATCTCATGAATGTCTGTAAACATTTACACTTGATGGTCTTTCAGCAGACTGAGTGTCAGCAAGAAGGAAGGGCAAATAAAACTGAGTGGATAGAGTTCACTGCTAGCTTTATTTAGTACCTTGCAAAGGTGTTATGCTCATTTGCAGATATTTTTCAAACCAAAGCATTGAAGTGTTTAACCAAAACTTGAGCTAGACCATTAAAGTGAATTGAGTGGTTTAGGAACTGTGCTGTTGGCCAGATTTTTGGAGCAAAAAAGATGGGTGTATGCGAGGATTGGGATGTTGTCAACCCAGGCCTAAGCAAGTTTCAGCTGAATGAAGCCATTCAATCTGGGATAAGTGCTCCTCCATTGTGCAGTAGCAATGCCTCTTGCACACATAGCCCAACATCTCATTTGTCATCTGAGTTCATTTATGTGAAGTTGATTGTGCTCCCCCCAGGCAGACCCGAGTGCCACTGTTTGTTAGAATGTGGCAAGTGAAAATGTGTTGGAATGGAAGTCTGAGTAGAAAGGAATTTGTAAGGCTTCATTCCTCTTCTTCCCTTATCCCACATACTTGATTGGTTTCTTGAGAAATAAAAAATCCAGAGCTGATGTGCTGCCCTAAAAGTTGGGTTTGCCTCATGCCTTGAGATTCTCCAACTCAGTCACTCATGTCTTCTTTAGCTATATTCTCCATGTTGTATCCATGATGCAAGAGCTGCCTTGGAGAGAGGATCTTGGGCTTTGGGACCCTTCTTTTTCGATATTTCAGTTTGAACATCATTCCCTTTGCAAGTTCCACAGGCGCGGTCACTCTATTGCATCACTGTTCTCCTCCGCCGGGTCTTAAGTGTTTATCATCTCAGCAGCTGCACTGCTGGGCAGAAAGGGAAGCTTCTTTTTATGTGGGTATTCCTAATTTTTGTGTGGCTGCTGGTGCTGGGCTGAGGTTTTTTTCTTTCCCCCTTGTGGTATAATATTCACCCTGAGAGGGGAAACATCTTGAATACAGGACGTTGTGTTTCATGGGTGTTGAGCGCATTGTGCTTTCAGGTTCATCTTTGCCAATAACCCAAAAGCCCCTTAAGCAGCTCTCCCCTCTGAGTTGCACACACTGCTGCTGCTTGTAAGCTTAAATTGCAAGAACACACAAAGGCTGCAGTGAGCTGCAGCTCTATTGAACTAAGGGGTGCTGCTTGCACCTGTGATAAATTGCAAGCAGCCCCAAAGGCTTTGCAGTCTGAAAGGGAGAGGCAGAGTGGGCATCTCAGGACTGAGGTGCAGAGGCAATGCTGCAGATTCACCATGAATGACAACTGTCCAGTTACTTTCCTTCAGACTTGCCCCACTTACAATGAAGAGACATATGTAAAGGATAATGAGAGCACAAACCTTAAAGTTTGTAAACCGAATTGTTATTTTCTCCACGTTCTCTCCTACACACACACACTTCTTTAAAAAAGGTAGGGTGTAGGCAGGGGTGGCTTAACACCCTGAAAAAGAGCAGTCAGAGGGGATACTGCATGCTGAGGGGAGGAGACTGGAAGGAGGGGAAGAAGCCAGGGCTTGAATTGAGGATTTTTTTCATAGCAGGGACAAAAAGGAAACACTTCATTTTGCAAAGAAGGAAGTCATAACATCTACACACGTCCTAGCATATAGCTGGGACTGTATGTCACTTCTGGAGGACTACAAAGGTGATCAGAGGACTGGAGCATCTTTCTTATGAGGAAAGACTGTGGGACCTGAGGCTGTTTAGTCTGGAGAAGAAAAGACTGAAGGGGGACCTCATCAACACTTATAAGTACCTAAAGGGCAGAGGTCAAGAGGATGAAGTGACACTTTTTTCTGTAGCACCCAGTGAAAGGACAAGGGGTAATGGGCACAAGCTGGAGCACAAAAGTTTCTGTTTAAACACAGGGAGAAATTTATTTCCTGTGGGAATGAGGGAGCCCTGGCACAGGCTGCCCAGGGAGGGTGTGGAGTCTCCTTCTCTGGAGGTTTTCAAAACCCTCCCGGGACATGTTCCTGTGTGACCTGATCTGGATGAACCTGCTTTTAGCAGGGGGTTGGACTAGGTGATCTCTATGGGTGCCTTCTAACCCTGACCATTCTATGATTCTATATGGTTTGAAGGAACAAGTGAAGTCAAAGTTAAGCGAAGTTTAAGCAGCAGGTAGTGGATGCCCCTTTGTGAGAAACAATGTGCTTGAGAACTGTTCATGTAGTTCTGCTGAGTTTGCTCTGACATCTGAGCATGCAAGGACATGCGAGATCAAGTTACTGGTTTAAAGAGGAATAAAGCACAAACTTAAATAGAGACTTGAGAGTCATCAGAAGAAAGCATTTGTTAATGTTTATCACACTGAATTACCCAAGACATCAGTTTCTTCAGCAGGTAGAGTGAAGAACAGCTTTGCCAGTTAGTGTTGTGTTCTGTTGGCAGACACTAACTTGTAAAACTTGTAAGACCTGTATTCCGTTCTAAATTCTAGAAACTGTGAAGTGAGCTTTCGGATAAATTTCTCTCTTTCTAAGTAATGATTTTACTAAATAGAGCACTTTCTTCATCCCCCTTCTGCTTCTGTTTTCAGGGCAAGGCATTTCAGAGAGAGCATCAAATTTATCCACGAGTGCCGGCTTACGGGCCAAGGCTGCCTAGTTCACTGGTATGTATGCCACTTCAAAAAAACTTCCTAAGGATTTTTCTGCCTTGATTTGAATGTTTGGCATTTTAATGATAATTTAGTGTTCATCTACGCTTGAAAACTAAATTCTCTTGGACTGAAATGCTCCCTTTATTTGAAGAGCCACAGAAGATTTATAGATACTATTAAAGCCTCGTGCAAGGACTTTGGAGTCACTGGGGTAGGCAGCTGCGTGGAGGTAAAAGGAGCCCAAGAAGTTGTTCTGGATGCTCTGTTCTTATCAGACCTTTTTGTCAAACCTTCTTATCAAACCTTTTTGACTAGAGATGCGTATTGACTAGGGATATATTATTTATTTCCCATTATTTTACTTGCTGTATTTCTAAAGATTATCCTAACAATTTGCTTAGTTTCCATAACAGCTATTTTGGTGATTTCAGAGTTGTTAAAAGAAATTTCCTCTGAACAGAAAGGGATCTTTTTTTCTTTAAACTGCTGAAGCATTCAAACGTCACATTTGTTACTAGCAAGGCTCTGATTGGAGAAGTGCTCCAGGGACTGTAGAGGGCAGAAAAGGAAATCCCACCCTGGGTTTTTTCTTACTCTCTGCTATTGGTTGTAGGCTTTCTGCTGTATGTCCAAGTGACATATCTGAATCTATATCTGGAATCAGAGTAATTTCATGATTTGAGCACTGGACTTGTACACAGGCCCTAAGCATAACTGCTGCTGACTCACGATAGGGCTGTGCACGAGTCATTTGGTTAGTCTCCATGTATTTAAAACAGGGCTAACTTGTCTGAATTCTGTAGAGCTTTGAAACTCCACATATTTAAACTTGCGAAGCATTTCAAAAACATAAGATGTTCTCAAGTTGCCAAGTGAAAGAGTCTAGGACAAATGTAACTCAAACATAATAGCCACATTTGGGGGTGTTTGTCCAGTGCTATCAAACCAGTAATAGTGACCAATTCTTACTTTATCCCAGCATTTCAGTTTTGAGAGTTGAAGTTGCCCAGTGCATGGATAGCAAAAAGAGGAAAAGAGCTCAAACAACCAGACATACATGCTTGAATAGTTCAGTTACAGTTCATTTCAGCCCGTGAAGCTGAAGCCTGTATTCTTGATGGAGAAGGAATGATCTTATTTCACTGCTCTGATCTATATAGGCAGAAGAAAGTGGGTGACTTATTGCTAGCTTGTTAACACTCAAATGTAACATGTGCACTGTCCCCTGGTTTTGTGAAGACTTAACACTTATTTATTCCTTCCCAATCTCAGAAATTACCATTCACAACCCACTTTCTTGATCTGGTCATAGATTTGTTCTGATGCATTTGAAAAAGCAGCACCAAACCATTTTAACTTGTTGTGTTTCTTACTGGTGGCTTGCAATGCAAGCAGTCTGCTGTAAGGTTGGGAAGTGATGCTTTTAACTGTCACAGATGAAGTACAGCACTACTTCAGTTTTTTGCACCTCCTTTTTTATGCAGCCTTGCAGGTGTCTCCAGGAGTGTAACGCTGGTGGTTGCCTACATCATGACCATCACAGACTTTGGCTGGGAAGACGCACTGTCTGTTGTCCGCGCAGCGAGGTCCTGTGCCAATCCGAACATGGGCTTCCAGAGGCAGCTACAAGACTTTGAAAAACATGATGTTGATCAGGTAAATTAACTACAGACAAATAAGCTGCAAAACACAGCCCCGAGTCTGAGATTGTGGGCTCCTCCTCATAATTTTGTGTCCCAGGTGGTTTATCTAATGCCCTGGTTTTGCTTTGAGGGAGCAGCTTCTTGGCCAAGCCTGCTCCACTGGAGAGCTGTAGATAGAACTGAAGGTATTAGGGAAGGTTGGATGGGAGAAGAGATGAAGCACAGTACCTAAACACCCCCTGCCCAGCTGTGCTCTCAATCCAGTGATTGCTTCATGTGTGCTAAATCACAATACAAGACTGACACTTCTGGAGGGGTAAAACCTAATGAGTGAATTGCCCAAAGCACAGCAGAAAGACCAACCTCTAAGTACTGGTTGCATAAAAACAGTGGGTTTCCCTCCAACACATTTATTTGGAGTAGTAAGCAGGAGAGAAATGATAAACAGAAATCTTTGCTATCCAGGAGTTAAACTAGGTTCTCATTATGACTTTTGTATCGTGTTCCCGCTACCTGGAGGAACAATCTCGTTCTGAGACTTCAGAATTTTTTTGATGTGTAAAACAATCTCAAATCTGACCCTTTTTTTTTTTTCTTCTTAGCCTTTGAAGGCTTTGTAGGACTGGGAGAATTGAGGGAACAGCAAGACTACAAAGTGGTTTTCATAAAACAAGAATTAGTTTCTTACCCTTAAAAAGAACCATCCCACGCAAAAGACCTGCACCCCGTGGGTGATCAGTGACTTCCACTTATGTTAACAACCTGCTCCAGCCCTCCCCTCCTTTTTCCATTGCTCAGCACGTTGCAGTTCTCTGGGTTTTTGGACCTATTGTGCTTATTAAAAATCAACAACAACAACAGAGGCTAATCAAAATTGGAGAGCAAAATACAGGAGGCAAAGGATGGATGTGTTTTGTTTGTTTGTTTGTTTTCCCCTTCCATCCCTGTCATCCTGCTGTGGGAAGCTCAGAGTTTAGAAATTGCCATTTGTTTTGCATGATGCAGTTTGCAACTGTAAATATTTGCTTTTTAAAATATTTAACTGAATGTTTCCTGGATCGTTTTGGACGGGTGTAAAGGTAAAGTAACTGATTTTTAAGAGACAAAAGTCAAGGGGGACTTTCCAGACTTGTCTCCTTCCTCCCTTACAGTCATTTCTACTCTAATTGGTCTGGGCTAACAGCAATGACAATTAAGGCTATATGCAAATAGCCTGACAAAGACAGTAACGTCTCTCTTTTTTCATCCACCATGGACGGCACATTCGGCCTTTTTTTCTCTGAGGGGGAGGCAGTAGGTTGCAAAAAGAAATATCCACCTGTAGTCACTGGCTGGGCTGTAGTTTCCTACTGTCTCTTAACAGCAACCACATCCTTAGCAGGTGTCTGTTTACACACCTGATTTCAGTGGAATAATGCCATCTGCCAAGGGTGTGAACTGTTTTCTGATTTCAGAAAGGGTGTTTTGCTCTGCCATTATAGGGTGGTATCCTGTGAGATTTCTGGAATGGAGTCCTTCAGATCTCAGTCTTACAGGAAGAAGTTTCCTCACTAAGGTCACAACGTGGTTTGCACTAATTCCAAACTTCCATCTCTGAGGCTTCAGATATGACTCAGTACCTTACAATCTTTTAGGAATGAAAGGGAGTAACTACAGTGAGGTCTTGTCTCTCAGTGTCCTAGGAAATGATCTTTATGGATAAAGCTGTCTATGAGCCCCAAGCAGGACAAACCTCTGAAAGTTAAGGCTTGAAAAATTATTATTACTGGGACACAGCAGTTGGGGTCTGTGTCAGCTTGCTGCTCCTGCAGAGAAGAGCAGCAAGTGTCAGGAGTGACTAAGTGGACTCAAATTCTTCACACTTGGTCAAAGAAATGGCAGAGAAGGATATGGTAAAGGTCTGTAAAGTTGAATGGAATAGAGAAAGTGAATGAGTGTGATTTTTCCCTGCTTCCCTGTTGTGTGAGATGAAGCTATTGATTGTCTGGTCCCAGTCAAGGAAAAGCAGGGACTTTTATACAATATGAACTTATGGAGCTCATTGGCATCCAGATGTCTTGGGGTAAAAATGTGTGGATTCAAAAAGTGATCTCAGCAGAAAAACTTATTTGTTGCTATGAAAGAAAGATACCATCCCAGCCTCCAAAAGTACCTGAGCTGAAAATTGCTGGAAGCTGAGGAAATGACCAGGGAAAAGGTCCCAACGTTATTGCCCTGCCATTGCCTGATTGGCATTTACATTGGGCTAATCTCGTACCAGGATACAGAGCTGGACCGACCTTCAACTGGTCCTGGTACATCTATTACTATGTGCCATATCCAGTCATTCATGTCAGTAATATACATATTGCTGATCTATAGCTTTTAAAGCTCCAGAACTTTTTCTTCCTAGAAGATACCCTTGCTGATACCTACAGTACATTTCTTTTACTACTTGATGTTTGTGGGCTCAAGATAAAGAACTTGTATGAGTGTTTTGTTTTCTGATCTTGAACATTCTTGCAGTCTGTTGTCACTTGAGCAGCTTGGCTTCCACACTGATTTATCTTACTGGTTGGGTATGCAATAGGAGTGGGTGCTTTCAAGTCCAGAATGTTCTTGCCCAGTGAGTGTCCCTGTATTACTCCAGTCAGCCAAGCTGTTACGCAATGTGTTCTTTTAGGGGAGGTAAGGTATTGTATCAATCTCATGTTATGGTCTCATCATATTGCATATGTATATTCAATTTCTGCAGTTCAGGCAGTGGCTGAAGGAAGAATATGGGGAAAACTCTTCTCAGGATCTGCAAGAAGCCAAAAATCTTCTGAGCAAATATAAAGAGCAGGCAGAGTTGCAGCAGAATACTGGAGGAAGACAGTGGAATAACAACTTCTCATCTGTGCCATCCCTCTCGTACAGCAACTACACAACAGAGACCTAATCGTAGGAGGTTGATTATTTTTTTCTTTCTACCTTTGAAAAACATCTTGCCATAAATTCCATCCCATCTTCAAGACTCTCAGCAGTAATCATGCAAACAATTGATTTGTAGAAAGCTTCTTGATGAAAATCCTACGTTACGTGTGTGTGTATGAGTGTGTTTCACACAGTTTTGTAATTTGGGCAGGATCAAGCTCTCTGTATGCCCAGAGACAGGATCCAGTTAGTGTGGTTGAGCCAGTTTGTCAGCCAGCCAGCCACAGCTACCTATCCCATTATGCCCACATTGCCTGGCATTTGCTGTGAGGTTAGCTCCACTCCTTTTCTGTAAGCGAGCAAAGGGCTCTGAGAGATGAAGTCTGGTGATTCAAGCTGTGGCAGTTTGACATCTCTGTGCTGTTAATGTGGCAAAGATGTGATAGCACCTGAAGAAGGGACTTGAGTCTGTTATCTCTGCTGCTGCTCCTCACAGTCCATTGGTGAGTAATCCCATGACAGTGGGCTTGACCCTAAGCGCTATAGGCTGTGAACTGGAGCAGGTGAGATATGGGTACATGGACCTTTCTACCAACAGCAGCATCTAGCAGAGAAGTGAGACAGACAGCTCTGAGTAATAACATCTTCAACTGCCACAGTTGTACTTGCCTCAGTGCACGTGAGACAGAGCTGTCGGTAGAACCGCCATAGACCAAGAGCACCGAGGCTGTTACCACGGCTCAGCTGAAGTGCAGTGATTTAAGCTGTGGTCTAGTCCCTCTATGGTGCATCTGCTCTCCTCAACATAAGGTTCTCTGAAGAATAGTTTATCAGGTCACTTCATTCCCCGTGGAACACGTGCCTCTTCCACACATGCCCATGTGCACACGATATGCCGTGTCTCCAAAGAGTGGGCTCGGATGGAGTGCCGGCACCTGTTTCTTTGCTTGTGCTGTGGTTTGCTCTTTGACTTCAGCTACCTCAAAAAATGCTCTTCTTGTCATTGTGGTTGTAAATGCAACCTTGAAAATTGCCTTGTGTAACCTTAATCTGACACCGAATGAAGTGAGCGGGTGCGTGTGTGCGTGAGGGTGCGTGTGTGCATGAGTGCTTCACAAATGTCTGTGCTTGAGAAGCTCGTTGTTTTCTTTTAGAATCACCCATGTTTCTCACTGGTTTAAAACCCAAGTTGTTTGAATTCAGCTTTCTGCCACTTTGAAACCACTGTGTATTTTGCTGTGATGGGATTTTTAGGAACGCGTTTGTAAGATTTTAAGCTACGTTAAAACGAGGGGCCGTGCTGCGCTCTACCTGATGTTGTGTGTTTCTGGAATGGACCCTGGCTCAAGTGTATTCTAAGAATGTAACTTCAAATATGTCACCAAGGATGCTGGGCAGTGTGTTGGTTTCCAGTGGTGTAATGGGAGGTGGCACTAATACCACAGTTGTGATTTCTCATCATTGGCTCAGAGGAAGGCAGGCCTATTTTTTTCTTGAAGATTCCAGAAAATAAATACCTCCCAAACAGCCAGTGTAGAAAAACAAAACCCAAACCCTGCATTTTTCTTTTCCAAACGTGGTGTGTATCGTGCTAAAAGCTGAGCACTGAGTGAGAGCAGTCAGCCTACTAAGTAAACTGTTGTCTCTTTTGATTTCTCTGGTGCTCTGACCTCCTGTCCCCTCGCAAGATTCCTCTTCTTGCCATTTCCTGCTTGCTGTGGGTGGCAGTGAATTCTTTGGGATGGGAGCAAGGCTTTTGGGGTGAGGTGAGCTCTGGCTGCTAAATATCTGTTGTTAAGCACCTTCAAAAAAATTTTATGGCTTGTGATGAATCTTGCATATCAATAATTGCAAAAAAAGGGAATGGAGTGTAACTGGCCTGGCTGTTTCATCTGAGTCCAAGCCTTCATCAGGGTTCTTATTGCACTAAGTGCTTGAAGTGTACTGAGCACAGTGAGAGCAGGATAATCATGTCTGTGTTGCAGTAAGGGATGCTGTTGGATTTGTGAAATGTGCTAGCATTGACTTTATTTTCCAGTTTGTAGCTGAATGAACCACTACTACCTGTTTGGTATATCCAGCAACTGTTCTGTGTTTGCCTGGTAAGGGAACTATTTAGCTCTTCTTGAAGATTTCAACCTGCAAATAATTGGCTGTTTAGGAGCTGGGGCACAGTAGTGCCCATGTAAGCAGTCCCCACTGTGCTCTGGGTAACAGGGTCTGACACGGGTTCAGGATGCCTGTTGGTTCTTCAACTTATCATAGGATGTGTAGTGCCACTTCACCTATCACCAAAGGGCAGCTTTGTGGAGCCATTCTGCCAGTGCTGGTGCAGTTACGCAATGAGTCCATCCTGTAGCCTGCTGCCAAGTACCCCATCATGCTTTTGGCACTCTCCTCCCTGTGGCAGTAACCCTGTGAGTGCTGGGAAGTTGGCAATTCTTTGTTCTGACAAGTACAAGGCAGAATGGGAGATATCTGTTAAGATTCATGTGTCCAAGAGTTTTCTGTACTGGGTTTTTTTTTTTACTGGTTTTGTTATCCCCAAAAAGCCAGTCTCACAAATAGGACTTTTTTAGAACTGTATTTGTCTTTAGGGCCATATAGTCACATCAATGTATGTTATGCTGCAGCTCAAAAGCAGATACAGGGTAACGCAGGAAGATGGAGGGAGTGCCATATTGTCAGCAAGTGGAAGTGCTGCTCTCTTTGAACGAAAAAAACACAGAAAAGGTATTTTCTGTAGTCTCTTGCTTCTACATCTTGTTTTGTGCTGTCTATAAACTGGATTTAGGAGTGGTAAAAGAGCAAGAGAAATCTAAGGAAACTTGAGTCTAGTTTATCAGTGTAGAGGGCAGAATGGTAGCTTACTTCTTTCTTACCACAAGATGCAGAAGAAAGAGTAGCTAGCAAAGGATGTCACCTTTGGACCTTTTATAAAGGGAGAGGAGCTACCACAGGCTGAGAATGTGACAAGATTTGTCTTCCAACTGGCCTTTCAGGGGCAGTTTGTAGGACTTTCCAGCCATCTGGAACATGGCCAGACCCCAGTCGACCTCTTAGTAGTTGGCCTTTGTAGTGTAGCTGATGCATTCAGTTATTTTGTTTCTGTACTTTAAAACACTGTTCTCATTTTGGTGTTCACTGGAAAATGTATAAAGTTTATAATACCTTATTGGATATCCAGATTTGAAATGTATAAATGATTTGGGGGGGGGGGGCTAAATTCGATATCCATGTATGGTAATAAGCAGATGTTTAGTGTTACACAATGTAGGTAATTAGTATTTATTACTCTGATTTTTAACCTGGAAAGAGTTGCTTCCTTACATTTTGTGGTTGAGTGGGAAGATATGGCAAATCATATCTCTGTTTTTTAAAAAAGGACAGTAATAACATTGTTTGCTATAATGGCCACTGCCTATAAAGGAGTCAGTGAAAAATTATAGTAATTACTTCAGCTAGTTTAAAAACTCTAAGCCTGGTAAGCTTCTTGATTCTCTGTCTTCCTTTTCCTGGGCATCTTAGTGAAGCCTTGATTGCTTTTTCCAAATGTTTGTATTTAATATGTTCTACAATTTTTTTACAAATAAAAGTAAATGTTAACACCTGATCTGCTTGTGTGTTTCTTGACATCAGTAATAGTGTCTGGAAGACTTTTACTCACTGTTTATAATCCCTATGGGTATAGTAAAAGTGCAAGACTGACTCGTTTTGGTATTTACATTACTTTTTTTCCCTCCTGTACACAGCCTTCTTGAGACTTCCACTCTCTTCACCACGTTCTTCCAGGTGAGTTCCCAAATCTGCAGCACAAACACCTCTTGACAGCAGTCCCACAAGAGGATATTGGTTGTTGCTCTCTAATTTACTGTTCCTGGCCCGTCGTTATGACAGGGCATGTGGTGAATCCATAGCTCTTTATTTCTTTGAAATACCTTCTTTTCCACAGCAGACTGGTTTAGGGCTTAGTTAGCTGTAAAACTTCAGTGGTTTACAGACTGACAAGACTCCAGGCCTTCATCAGGGGGTTGTCAGAGGAAGCTGATGTAAGTGATAGATGATGATTCTTGGGGGCAAGAAGATTACAAACTTAGCGTGTGTGTGTGTAAGGAAAAGCCCCATTTAAATTCCCACAGATAACGTACTGACTTTCTGGTTTGACACTGTCTGCTAAGAGGGTAATTCTGGTGTTAGAACAATCAAAAAAAAACCACCCCAGATCCCACATCAAAACCAAAAACCCCTCCAACCTGCTGAAAATATAGCCAGTCATGCCTAAATAGCCAGATCTCATGGCCACTTCAGCTGCTGCAGAAGGCTGAGCTGCTTGTGCAGTGGGACTCTCATCATGAAGGCAAAGGTAGATGGTCAGACATGGGTTTGAGGGCTTCTCTTTTTGCCCTATCCTCCTCTCTTCCAGCACTTGTTAGTTTATAGACTGCTGGGAATGTGTGGATGTTTCCTAATGGGACCTCAGGAATTCAGCTAATTAATAACATCCTCCGTAGAAAAAAGTTAACGTGTGTGTGGGTGGCTTTGAGTGTGCTAGAATGCACCTTGTTCATAGGTTTGAGCTCATCTTCAGTGTAAGCAGGATGGCTCTGATTTTATTAATGTGTCTTTCAGGCCTCTTCCTATTTTTCTATGAAGCAGACTTTAAATTCAGTGCTGCTTGCTATGTGAGGCTTCAGTTAGTAATTACCTCCTTTCTCCTGTTATCCACAGCAGTGTTGTAGGTGTATGTGCTATAGCACTGGTGGGACAGAGAACGTGTAAAATATAATCCCTTATGAACTAGGAACTTCTCTGAAATTCTAGAAGTGGCTTCCCCCTGCCCCCAGAGGAAAACAGCAGTTTCCAAATGAAAAATGCAGCACTGCTTTCTCTTCCTTTTGACCACACAGCACCTCTCAAGGGCAATTTTAACTCAAATTGCATGTAAAAATAGTGCTGCAGCCATATGGTGCCATACTCCTGCTCCCAACTCTCTTGTCTTGTTTTATTCAGTATTAGATGTAACTGTTGTGAGGTCTGTAAAATAACAGTTTTGACTTGACTTCCATTGTCCTGTTCCACCATGCAGTAAACTCAGGGAAATAGAGGGAAATAGAATGTCCTTAGGTGTGCTTATAACCCAGGAAGGAGTTTGGGCTTCACCAGCAAGTTACAAAAGTCCTTCCACCTCCTTCCAGAAGGTTGTAGTGGTGGAGGAAAAATGATGATGGTCTCTAGAAACTATTAGACAGCATGAGGAAGCTGGTCTTGTGCTGTACAATGTTTCTGTAGAAATCCCTGGAGACACACAGCGTGAGACAGAGACGGCTATTCTCACACTTGCAGAGCTTTAAAGGTGGCTCTTGTTTTCCACGTGCCCCAGCTCCTGCGTGTTTAACTGTTCCATTGCTACGTTCACTTGCTGTCCCATATTGCTCTTCCACCCTTGCCCAGGGAACAAATTGTTCTTTATACTTCTTTGAATGTGTGTTTTGGTCTAGGGAATTGTGCAGGATGCATTTTACTAAAAGTGAGTAGCTTGTGAGTAGCAAGATGACTTCCTGGAGTTTCCATGTTGTTCCTAGTGTAATTATTAGGAATAAACATCTAATAATGTATGTGCAAGGAGGAGGTGCCTTTTGGATAGTGAACTTTGTAGCTCAGTCCTTGGAGGAGACTCAATTCTGCTTGTGTGAGCCAAACATATCTGCAGTAAATTGGGAGTAAGATTCACTTGCAAGCAGTCTCAAATAATAGGATTTTCAGCCCAACCTGCACCCAGTTTCCATTTTAGCTGAGGCAATTATGAATGTGCTAGTTTATACCCTTTAATCTAGCAACAGGACAAGGGGTAATGGGATGAAGCTGGAACACAAAAAGTTCCATTTAAACATAAGAAAAACTATTTTACTGTTCAGGTGAGGGAGCCCTGGCACAGGCTGCCCAGGGAGGGTGTGGAGTCTCCTTCCTTGGAGGTCTTCAAGACACGCCTGGACATGTTCCTATGCGACCTGATCTAGGTGACCCTGCTTCTGCAGGGGGGTTGGACTAGATGATCTCTAAAGGTCCCTTCCAACCCTACCATTCTATGAATATGAATACATGAAATAATGACAGAGAGACCATAACTAAGACATCCGAACAGCTTGATGTGCAAAGTGGTGTTTGCTGTCTTGTGTGTTCACACAAGCATATTAGCAAAGCACAGCTATAGGTCTGTGTTTACAAATGGACCCTTTGAAAGTCTGAGTTCCAATTCCCCTTATTCCCTTCTTTCTCTGAAAGTGAGGTTTTTTTAATGTACTGGATAGAGTGGATGGGATTTTTGTTACAATTTCTTGAACATTTTCTCTTTTTCCCCTCTCTCTCTTTTTCTTTAAGTAACTGCTGTTTATCCCAGAGCTCTTGAGTCAGGATAAGTGAGTGCCAATGTGTGGCTTGCAGATAAGTTATTTTCTGTAAATGTGTGGTTTTTTATGTTACAAGGTTCTGATTTCTCTGATTGTGTTAACAAACACAATTCTACTGCTTGTGCATCTGTCTGGTGGTGGTGGTTGTTTGCCAAGCGTGCTGTGACTTCTGTGGATGCTGTCATCTTCTGTGGCGTTCTGGCTCCTGTGCAGCACTGGATGTTTTGGAAGAGTGACACTGATCCGTGACAGTGTTGAGCCTGACATTTGAAAAATTAAAAAGGGATATTTAACATTTATTTGGATGCCAAAAAGCCATGTTGATCTGTGGACCAGCATCCTATGCAGCTTACTGATTGCAAACAAGTGTTTTACTCGATTTTCTCTACTCCTTGCTTTTTAAGGCAAGGTGGGACTTTGTTGAAAGCTTATGAGCAGGCAAAAATGTGCCCAGTGTTTAGAGAAAGTATGTGCTTGAGATGTCAGAATTACAGCTGTGTATATGCTTGCTCACTACATGTTTTTGCAAGGACTGTGTTTTGGAAGTCTGCAAGTCAGTCTGCAGGATGAAATTTCCAAGCTAAATGGCTTCTGTAAACCCTGGTTGTCTCAAAAGAAGGGGAAAAGGAAAAAAAACCCAAACCTGAGTGATATGCAAACTTTGTTCAAATCCTCAGCTCCTTTCAGACATGAGATTCTTCTGGTTTTAGGTAGCTTCTTCACTTGAAAATGTCTGTTTTGCAATGAGGTTCTTCTGATACCTGATAAAGATCTCCATTCCTCTGGAAGGTGGTGTGTGTCATGCAATGGTGTGTGTCCTCCAAGTGAAGCCTCATTTTTGCAGAAATCTGAAGCTTGGGCCTATTTGCAAGATGCAGAAGGTGCTTCTGTTGCTCACAAGTGAGCTGGTTGGGCTAGTGCTAGCATTTACCCTGGGAAAAAAAAATGACTATTCTGTTTGAGAACACTGAAAATCGCTTGCATGTCTGCAAATCCTGGAGGCTGTGCAAGTTACGCTCTCTTGTCTCTCAGCTGGGTCAGTCTGTATGACTCTGAAGTTAACTGTCAGCAGTGTTTGGGGGAGGACTGGTAAAAGGTTTGTCACAAGACAAGATCCATCAGGGTGTATTGTAGTAATGTACTAATTCACTGCAAGTGCATTTTAGGCTTTGCTGTCACTGGAAGGATCTTAGATACTCCTCTTCCTTAACTGTATTTTCCAGAGACTGAGATGAGGCTTCTGACGTAGAATCATTATGCTGGAAAACACCTTTAAAATCATTGGGGCCAACCACTAACCTCACACTGCCAAGCCCATCACTAAACTAAACCATGTCCCTCAGCACCTCATATATGTGTCTTTTGAATAACTCTAGGGATGGTGACTCCACATGTTCAGTGTTGACCGTGGTTTCCTGGGAGTGGGTCACGTTACATCAAGTGCACTGGAGGAAGTGTTTGTCTTGCAAGACCTTGTGTATTTCCAGCTGGACTTTTCTCCCTTAGAATCATCTATCCCTGGCCTGCACATAAATTTCCAAAATGGCACAGGAAGGGTTACAAGAGCACCCAGAATGCAGTGAGACAGGCTGGGAAGCTCAACAGTCCTTCTTGACTCAAAAATCTTGTAGTTTTGGCTTATGGAGAAGGCATATTGAGACACAGACACCTTTTGTCCAATCTGTAAAATGCTGGACTGAGAAGCAGCTCTGCTTCTGCTCCCAAATCTCCTACAATCTGCTGTGTGACTAGGCAAGTTGCTTCAGTTCTGGTTTGCTTAGTTTTCCCAATAAAATGGCGAAGAAACAAGTGTTACAACTTTCCCTGGTATGGCTCTGTGAAGCCCTCAGTGTAAAGTACTGCATCAATCTTGCATATTGTCAAATGGGGGATCAGCTTCCTACCTGAGAAGTGTTAAAATACCTGTGTAACAGAGACATTCTGAAGCTGAGAAATGAGCTGTGGTGACCTCTTACTTAACACCCCAATCCATCTCTATAGGAGGAAGTGCTGTGTTGCCCAGGGTGGTGATTGGGTGACGATGGGAAAAATCCAGGTCAGCTTTCCCAGGTATCAATTGCTGAATTTCAGTGTGAATTACATAAAGTGCAGATGTCATTGTTTCTATAAAAGATGGAGGGAAGCAGAAGACCAGAGCAATTCTGGTTGTGACTGTCCTAGGCAAAATTCATCTTGTAGGTGAATCTGTGAACGCGAAATCTAGGGTAAAAATTGAATCGTATGGATATGGAACATACCTGTGATGCCAAGAATGATGGGAGGCAAATGGGAGAGGAATAGCAAATAGAGAAAATGAAAGCATCAGAATGCTCAAAGGTAGTGTGCTAAAGACCTGTGAAACGTGATGAGGTGCTGAGGGGTATGGTTTAGTTTAGTGATGGACTTGGCAGTGATTGGACTCCATGATCTTAAAGGTGTTTTCCAACCATAATGATTGTGTGTGCTGAGAGATGTTCCAGGCACTTGAAAACAGTCTGCAGGTGGGAAAAAAAAAAAAGAAAAAGAGGGAATCTTTGCTGTTTCCTATGCTTTGGATGTATGGTTACAATGCTAGGAAAAAATGGATGTCCTGATTTTCCTTAGGCTTGTTCTAGAGAGAAAGTGCATATGGAGAATATATCTAGTGAAAGCTGCTCTGGCAGCTGAGAACTGGAGGAGGAACAAAATTAGTGTCTTGTTCGCCAAGGTGCTGCTGCTACTTTGGAACTGTTTCATGGGAGACTTCATTTCTACAGATGGCTTGGAAACTCCAGGCAGAAGAGGAAGAGACTCCTCCTTGACTTTACTTTTTCTCTAAATGCATAGTGGTTGCGTGACTTGCAGTCAGTGACACTTTTTGAGAACTGACCCTCCCTCAGTTTGAGTGATTTGGGAGCCTCACTGCCTTGAAATATGTTGAACTTCCAGCAGGGTTGGGGACTTTGCAGTGCCTGGGGTGGGCACATCGTGTAAAAAGGAAAACTCCCTTCAACCTTGAACCAGAGTAGATCTAAACTGCATTATCAGAGAAATCTTTCTACTGATGGTCTAAAGATCAAGGTCTCCTGCTCTTTCCAAGGTTGCCTCCAGTGCTGAGCTGGGTGATGAGGACTGTTTTAGTCCCTTCAGGCCTGCTTCCCTCCCTTCAAGACTGAACAAAGATAGTTGCTGAACTCTGCATTGTGCATTCATTCAACGAAGTCAAACAGTTTTATTCACTTTTAACTTGAAGCATGTATATCGAGGTGATTAGAAACTAATAGATGGTAAAATAACCCATCTGAGGAACCAGGCTGTGGAAAAAGTTGAGGTAAGAGCAGGGAGAGCATGGTTGGTGAGTGCTCTGAGGGTAATTTGCTACCTCTGATGGGAAACAATAATAGGGAGGAAGAGACCGTAATCGGTGAATCAATCCTCACAGCTCTTTTAAAAATACCTCCTTTTTTGTGGCTTTGGTTACAAGAATGCTTTGTGGGCTGCAGAAGAAAGGCATTAATAGTTGTTTTAACCAAGCCGTATTCTAATTTCACGTTTCATGAAGTTCTGTGAACCTCTGAGCAAGAGAATTTCCACCGTGTGTGTGTCACCGGAGAGGGAGGCCAAAGGGGCAGCAGTTGTTTCTAAGCAGGGAGTTGCAATTCAAGCAGGAGCTGGATAGTGGTGGAGGAGCTCCCTTGTTTGAGAAGGGACAGGATGAGACACTAGAAACTCAACAGAAGCTACCAAAGTGATGCCTGAAGGAAATACATGACAATGAAGATGCATGTAAGGATCATCTCCTCAGGAACTGCAACAAATATGGTTATGTCTACATCACATAGAGTAAAACCTGCGTGGGGATGAGGATGAGGATTGCCTGCCTGAGGGTCTCAGCTGGCTCTGCTGTTCCACACAGGGTATGCCCTGCCTTCCCAGAGGGCTGGTGAACTTGGGTGCAGCTGGGTAAAATGCATGGAGCTGGGCCAGGGCTCAGCTAACAGCCTCGCCCAGCTCAGGCTGAACTGAGCACCGCCCCATGGTATGGTTCCTTGGACAGCTGGATAAGCTGTAGCCCAGCCAAGTAGGAGCTGCTTGTGCACTGGTAATATTGAAAATGCTCTGTTTGGGAGAAGATTAGCCTGAAGACCTGGAGGGGAAACTCTAAACATCGAGTGCAATCCTAAGATAAGCCTTTAATGCACGTGTTCAGAAGTCAACCACGCTTTGGGCAGTTTTGCTTCTTAGACACCCTGCAAAGTGGAATGATCAATATTCTCAGTCTGTCATATGTTGTTGCAGCCTTAGGAAACAGGAGCGTCACATTTCAGGGGTGATTTTTATCAGGCCCTGCAGATGCAGAGTCATTCGCAGAGGGAAGTCGCAGCAGTCAGAAAAAGGAAGACCTCTGTTGTGATAAACGTTCCCTTCCTCCTATCAATAATCATTAGGTGAGGGTCACATTTTAGAGAGGAGTAATTTATTTAAACCACATTAGTGATGGGGCATAGCCTAATCTTAAGGTTTCAAAAGAACTTCCAGCAAGGTGGTGTGCTTAAAATCCTCCTGCCATCTGACAGTTCATACAATAAACATGACAGTTGTTTGACTTGTGCAGGTGTGCCCTGTGATCGTGTTTGAAAGCAACACATAAAATGCAATGGAAAAGGAAAGCTTGCAGTCATTGCATGATTTTGAGTCATTGCATTTCTCTTTTTCCTACAGTCTTCTAGAGCTTTGCACCAAGGATTCTCAGTTTCTTGCACTGTTGGAGCGTTGGCAAGTCACGGTGAGTGCTTGTCAAGACCCAGAATTCTAACAGCCATAACAAGATAATCTGATCTTAATGGGGTTTGTGATAGCCTGGCTCAGTAAGAAAAAAGCATAATGATGTTTTTAGGGGAAAGCCAAGCAAGGCTCTGATTCTGGTCTGTTGGTTTCCTGCTGCTGTGTCCCAGGGAGCAGGAGGAACTTTCAGGAACTGCATCTGTTTCTTGAGAATGAGGCAGTGAGGTAAAGGTTTTGTTTTGATTTTCTGTGAGAGTGGAAAAGATGGCTAATATTGCATGTAAATAGAAAATGAAAGGAGAAGGAGTCTTTCAAGAATTACATTGGTGGACTACTGTATCTCAATGAACCAAAAAAAAGTAAGGTTGACATGACAACTAACCAAACTGGTGGCTTTTAGTCTAGAGTGTACAGACAAACTGCTAGTGAGCTGTACTTGGCAGTGCAATGGTTACAGCATGGCTGTGGTGCTTCTAGTAAGGAGTGGGAACATGAGGAGACAGCATGAACAGAGAGGAAAAATTAGGATTTGCAGGCCTGGACTACATGAGCCCATGCTGGCATCTGATGTTCTCCTGAGCAGTGGGAAGCTAGGCCTGCCTGGCTTGTGGAGGGATGAAAGAAAGCCAAATATGCAGCTGGAAGATGATGTTGCAGATGGACAACCTCTGCTCTCTTAAGCTCTGAGTAGCTTTAATCAAGCATGCACCGAGATGAATGATGGTTCTGATTTCTGCAGGTGATAACATTGGTTCCTTTGCTTGTGCTGTTTAGTGGCACCAACAACTATGCTCATCCCAAGGCACTGGAGGCACGTGGACTTCTTGTTGACCCTGTGCACTGTAGCTTCTTTGTGCATTCATGAACTGGAGGTGACTCTGAGGCTTCTGTGCTACTGTCTATCACTTCTCCATGCTGGGACACCCTGTGCTGCCTTGCAGACCTTCCTTGAATGACCTCTGTGCTCTGGAAATGTGAATTAAAGTGTAAATGTGTAGATTGTGTGTTCCCAAAAGGATCCTTTTCAGCCCTCTCAGAAGCACAAAAATTATGAGATCTTGGTTCAAGTGGGCATTCAAATGGACAATGAAGTCCTCACCTGAGAGATGCCTCAGGGGTCCTGACACATATGCAGTTTTAATGGGCAGCATTTACCATTGTTCAGGAAGGACTGTGCCAGCAGGGAATTTTGTTCACAGAATCATTATGTTTGGAAAAGACCTTTAAGATCATCGAGTCCAACCACTAACCTCACACTGCCAAGCCCATCATTAAACCATGTCCCTCAGCACCTCATCTATGTGTCTTTTGAATATCTCCAGGGATGGTGACTCCAACATCTCCCTGGGCAGCCCCTTCCACTGCTTAACAACCTTCTGTGTGAAAAAGTTCTTCCTAAAGTCCAATCTAAACACACATCCCTCTTGAATGCTACTTTAAATGTGCACATCCCTTTTGAATACTACTGTCTGTCCTATTCAAGAAACATTTTAAAAAGGCCTTGCCTTGCAGCTGGGGAAGGAAACTTCATAATTCACGGCTGCTTGGGCAGCTCAGCAGGATGAGAGCTGCTTGTCTCTGCAAAGAGCAACTCCTGGCCCAGACACTTTACCCCAGTGATGTCGGGGAGGAAACTCCTCCCAAGCTCCCTAACAGCAGGATCTGGCTTTTGATGTTTTGAGTAGCAGTTTGTTAAGGCCACCAAGTGGCCATTTTTTTTTCTGTCTTTTTTTTTTCTCCCCTCAAGGCAGCCAGCTACAGTGTGTCCCAAAGCCTAACACAGAGATGTAACAGGATTTTGCCTTGCATAAGCTGAAATCCCATTGCTTCTCTACTTCTCATACCATTGCACTCTCACAAAGAAATTCTCCCACTTGCAAGGATTAAATACCTATGGAAGAAAGGGGTTAGGGAAGCTTTAAAATACCCAGCAGTTTTGACAATATGCTCGTCACAGCAACCATTGGCAGTGACTTGTGTGCTGCTCAAGCAGTCAGAGCTGGGGAGAACTGCAAGGAGGCTGTTTTAAGTCTGGTAGGTCTTGAATATTCAGAAGTAATAATAAGGAGGGTTGGGCCTGAGGTACTGCAGGAAAACTGGTGTCAAGTTATCCATACCAACCTGCTCTGACCATGGTCCTTTCCTGCTCAGTCAGAGACAGAATTGCACTTGGCTACAAACAAACATAAGACAGTTTTGGTGGTTTTTTTGGATAATGGGGACTGTATTTTGTGACCCAATCCAGAGAGGGGAGAAAAAAGAAAGGAGAGAGAATTATGTAACAAAATGAGTAACATTAAGTGGGTGAGGGAATTTCTTGGTGTTTTCTAGCACACAGCACCTTCAGCAGAAGTGTGCATGGCTAAGCTTGCATCACTGGCAATGTGAAAACCTTTATTTTGCTTTAAAAGGGAAGCACTCGCCCATGCTAGTAAGTCACCCTCAGAGTATCCTTCCTGTTCGTGCTAACCAGGGGTAGCCGTGCATGCAGAGATTTCTTTATCTTTTTGGTTTGGTTTTTTTTTACCACTAGAAAAGAGCAACCTGGTACAAAAGTTAAGGAGTTGGGCCATCCAGGCTGCCCCAGCTGGCAGCAATCCGTGTAGCTGTTGACTCCTCAGAAGGTAGTGTGGGCCAGCAGCAGCTCGCAGGTGGAATTCAGAGACCATGCAGAATTTTCCTGAGGGAAAGGGAAACAAAGCAAGGTGGATAATACATTTTAAAAGACAAGTTTTCCCCATGTCACTAAAACGAAAGCAGCACTGCAATCACCACTGAAAATCACCCCCATCCGCCTTGCAAATCTCCCATTGGTGCTCAAAGTGTTTTGCTTCAGCTATTGTGAAGCACGTTAGTGTAAACCCAAACACAGAATCATAGAATGGTAGGGGTTGGAAGGGACCTTTAGAGATCATCTAGTCCAACATCCCTGCAGAAGCAGGGTCACCTAGATCAGGTCGCATAGGAATGTGTTCAGGTGGGTCTTGAAGACCTCGAAGGAAGGAGCCTCCACAACCCCTCTGGGCAGCCTGTGCCAGGGCTCCCTCACCTCAACAGGGAAATAGTTTTTCTTATGTTTAAATGGAACTTTTTGTGTTCCAGCTTCATCCCATTACCCCTTGTCCTGTTGCTAGCTACTATAGAAAAAAGGGATGTCCCAACCTTGTGGCACCCACCCTTTAGATATTTGTAAATATTAATAAGATCTCCTCTTCTCCAGATTAAACAGCCCCAGTTTCTGCAGCCTTTCCTCATATGAAAGATGTTCCAGGCCCAATGAATAAACATTGCACAAAGAAAACCCTCTGCATGTTTCTGTGCATGCTCTTGCTTGTGCAGGGCTTTCTGAGGTCTCCCTGGCAGCACCTATGTACCTAAACTTCACTGGGTCCCAAATGTTATTCTCCTGGTGAGACTATTGTGAATGCAGTGCTGCAATTGCCACAGCCCTTCCTTACATCCAATGCTGATGTGGTCTGGAGTGGAGTAACGTATAATATATTGTTACTATAGTTTCATGTATTCATTCTTTGGGGAGACATTCCCATTTTTCTAAAGTGGCCATAAAGTTGTAAAGTTTCCTCCTGACTTCTGACAGCATTTCAGCTCTTGTGTATTTTCCCTCACATTTAGTAGTTTCATCCTCCACCACCCAGGTGTTTGCTTGTTCTTTGCAGATTATGGTATGCTCTCAGCATCTTTGGAAATAAGGCTTTAGGAGCCCTGAGCTGTCAGGCTCTCCAAGGAAGCAGCAGCATCCCTGAGCCTGCCTCGGTCAGGCTTATCAGCAGTAGGGGGTGAAACATGCACAGCAGTCAGCTGAGGAGCCAAGAGCTCTTTGGAAAGCATCTCACCTCCATCTTTCACCTCTTCCCTGGCAGCTTTGCATGTGGCCAACTCCTGCCTGAGGCACAAAGCAAGGCAAGCCCTGGGGAGCCTAGCTACAACCTTTTTGTTCTACCTAGCCCTATGGCTGGGGTGGGATCAAGCATCAGTGAGGAGGAAAAGCCCAACTGTGCTGCCCTTTCTACCCTTACTCCAGCTATGCCAAAGCTGCTCTTGGCCAAAAGCAGTTGACACTCCAGCAGAGATGGGTTACCTGGAGAAATTTAGTACAACTTCTTAGTGTTGAGCACTCACCACGCTCCCAATTCCCTCTCATTCATAAAGGAACCTGCAAGGAGGACTGTAAGACGAATGTCTCAGAAGTCACAGAAGGATGATTTTCTCCCTGCCAGAGCTTACTCCAGAGCCCCTGCCTCGGGCATCTGGCCCACTCTTTGTGCTGTCCTGTGCTCCAAGCACTGGGGCTGAAGCTGCTGAGGATGCAGTGCTTCATCTGGTGCTGTGCTGCAAACCCATGTTTGATTGCATTTGGTGCTGTAGCTAAGGAAGGTGTTTCATGGGTCTGAAAACTTTCAGAAAGCATTCACTGGTTTATGTATGTGCTAGACTGATCATTGATAGCAGGAGAAATTCTGACTGGCCATACTTGCTCTCCCTTCTTCTTGCCTTCCACTGAAATTCATGTTTACAAAGCCTTGTTTCTTTTTAAATCATTCTTCTGCACATCTAATGGGGCTGACCCGCTTCTTTTCAAAGTGAAATACCACAGTACATTCATTTAGGGCTCACATTCAGTCCCTCTAGTGTACAGCCAAACTTGCATCATGCTGCTGTGAATGATGAGTCAGGTCTCTCCTCAACAGAAAAACACAGGCAGGTTATTTGTATTGCTACCCAAGGAAGAGCAATTCGTAAGTGGAGCTTTTTTTCTTTAAATAATTTAGATTATAGCCCCCCTTTTCACTAAATGTTTTTCCTTTGGGGCTGCGAGTTCCTCTTTTGTCAATCAAAAAGAAGAAGGTAGCATAAACTGCTAGACCATCGCCACCACCTCCTTCTCACGACCATCTGCATCTCCTCACCATCTGCTCAGTAAGTCCAGGCTGAGGATTTACCCCTCACTAATCAAGATAGGATGAAACTAATTTATGTTTGAAATTTTGCAGGGCCCATTATACTCACAGTCTCTGAAACACTTCCTTACAAAGGGATGTATGTGCCCCAAGTGATTTTTACCCTACCAGGGGCCACAGACAAGAGGAGACCCAGTTTCTTGAAAGCAAGGAAATTAAGTGGCAGCCACATCTATGGTTTCTATGAAACTTCTCAAAACTCTCTCTCTTCTGAGTTCTTTTCTCTATCATTTAAATTCCTGCCTTGCCTCACTTGTCACAAAGATGCTTCAATTCAAAAGTCAGAACATCCAGACAGTTTTACATTTAATGGAGAATTGTAGCAGATAGTGGGAGCAGAATGGGTGACATCCATGCAGTGTAGAGCTTGTGAAGTTGTTTTAAGTGTTCAATGTTTAGTCTTCAGCAAATGTTCTTCTTATGTCACCCTAATCCTTTCCCTTTCCAAGTCATTTTCTGATTTGTAACTGGGCTCCTTGTAGCTCAGTTTCTTTGAAGTGGAACCTCAATCCCAAAACATACAAAAACCAAGTTGGTCTTCTGAACCCAGGAAATTATGTGGGTTTTAACTTGGATATCAATGAGGTCAAGCACAATGCTTACCTTATGCTGGTGTGAAAGCCAGCAGAGGTTGGTTAAAGCAAAAATATTTGAAGTGGTCACATTGATTGCCTCCTTTCCCCTGGGCACTGGGCTGTCACAATGTGATGGGAAGTCCAACTGTTGGACTGTCATCCAGCCACAGACTCTAGAGAAACCCAAAACCTGGAATCAACCACCATGCCAGCTGGCGCTCAGTGCTCCCCAGATCCCTGGAAATATGCTTCTTTCTTGCTAGAGGAAAGGCCTGAAGAGAGTGTTGCTGGGGGGAGTCCTGCCTCAGCCCACACACCCAGCTGGCAGCCCCCCATCACCAGCTGCATCCTCCTCTCACAGCAGCTGGCCCTGCCTTCTCCCTGCATGTCCTGCAGTCTTGAAACACACTCCAAAAAGGGAGTTTTTCTGAGGTGTGCTGCTTTTGGCTGGGATAGAGTTAATTTTCTTCACAGTAACTAGTATGGTGCTATGTTATGGATTTGTGCTGAGAACAGTGTTGGTAACACAGGGATGTTTTGGTTATTGCTCAGCAGTGCTCACACAGAGTCAAAGCCTTTTCTGCTCCTCACCCCATCCAACCAGCAAGTGGGCTGGGAGGGGCACAAGGAGCTGGGAGGGAGCATGGCTAGGACAGCTGACTCAAAAGAACCAAAGGGGTATTCCATACCATACAGTGTCACACTCAGCATATCAAGCTGGAGATAGAAGGAGGAAGAGGGGGATACTTAGAGTGGTGGCATTCATCTTCCCAAGTAACCATTCTGCATGCTAGAGCCCTGCTTTCCTGCGGATGGCCAAAACCCTGCCTGCCTATGGGAAGTGGGGAATGAATTCCTTGATTTGCTTTGATTTGCTTTGCTTATGTGTTAGCTTTACCTATTAACCTATCGTTGGGCTTGCTTGCCTTACTGTATGTTGGAGTCTAGTGCCAGTTGGCTGCTTTTTGTGTTCACTGTGCTGCTGCACTACTGATCATCTGACCCTGCTGTGCCCAGGAACACTTTGATAACAGCCATAATGATGTGCCTGGGCTGGTGGATGGCTGGGACACGGCTGCTGCACTAGGCAGGCTGGAACTTCACTGTCAACTCAAGGCGAAAGGAATGTGACCTGTGGATGAGCCCACATGGGAGCAGCACACCTCAAAGCATCTGTGGCTGTGAATAAGCCCATGCCAGAGCAGGTAAATCTCAAAACATCTGTGTCCATGGTTATGTCTATGCTGCAGCAGGTTTACCTTCAAAGGCCCAAGGAGAAGGTACACCTCAAAGCATCTATGGTTGTAGATAATTCCATGCTGCAGCAGGATGCTTTTATTGAAGCATCAGTGGCTGTGCATGAGGTGATGTGGAGCACTTCAAAGCACGTGGCCATGGATAAGCCCACAACAGAGCAGATACACCCCTGGAAGGACTGCAGCCGTGGGTAGGGCCGTGTTGGAGCAGGTTTACTTCTGAATGGAGTGTGGCTGTATGTAAGGCCATGCTGGAGCAGGTCTATCTTTGAAGGGATTGTGGCCCATGGAGAAGGCCATTCTGGAACAGATGCACCTCAAAGTGAACACTGACTGTGTATAAATCCATGCTGCAGCAGGTGCAGCTCTGAAGAGACTGTGGCTCTTGGGTAAGGGTCAGCTTAGAGCAGGTACAACCCTCAGGGACTGCAATCTGTGCAAAAGTCCAAGCTGGAGCAGGGGCAAGGGCAGCTGTTCACATGCAATGACAGCTTGCCAATTAAAGGTGTTATTTCAAGCCATTAAATGCAGTATTCTAGGCAAAGCAAACATATCATTTGCAAACAATTTTTTATATCTCTTCAGAAGTTTTCAGAAACTCATTTTCTTAAGTGATGGCAACCACGCTTTCCTTATTTTCCATTTTTGATGACTGACTGCTGCTTGCCGACAGAAAGAGCTGTATTGGCATAGGCTGAACTGCTCTGGGGACACAGAGAGGGAGGATGATGCTGTATTTGGAAACGCAGCTAACATAGAAGAAGAAAATGAGGAAAGGATGCCACTCTGGCATAAGAAGCCACCCGTTGAATGCAGCCTTGGCATACTTGCTTGTTCAGCAACAAACTCTCAATATTGTTTTTATTCATACTATTAACTGTTTGATTCACAACACTACTCCCTCACACGTTTTCCTTTCCTCAGCTTGGTGGAATCATCAGCTTTGTGTGTCCAGCACAAACGTGACTGCAGGGGCTTTTTTTTGAAGTTTCAGCAAGCTTCACCTTGGCTTACTTGGACAGAGCTGCCTTTTGGCTTTTCAAGGAGTGCAGAGGGAGCTTTAAAAATACTTTGTAGCAAAATTGGAATTGTTAACCAGCACCCTGCAAAATTGGAATTGTTAACCAGCATCCTACAAAATGCAGCCACGTGAGTGTGTGTGTGGACATACAAAATCCAAGGGTTTGCTCCCGTATAAAATCAATCAAACTTTGAGTACCTCAAAGAGCAAAGCTCACTCCTTCTATTAGTTTCAGGCTGGCAATGTTCATGCTTTGTGGCTCCCAGTGGCCACAACACGTGATCTGGACACAGCTCCAATGTCCAAATCCTATCCCTCTCACTTTGTCTTCTCCAAAGGGATATCCTGTCTTTACCTTTCAGTTCCCCTGCACCCTCTCAGGGCACGTGGCCTTTTCCTCAGACAGCAGCGGTACTTACTGACTCTTGTACCTGCAACAGAAAAAAATACACATTAGAGCCCCTCCAGCAGCTTTTTCCCTTGAGGATACACAACTTAGCATGGTTATTCCCAAACCATGTGGCTTTTCACATATATTCTGCATATTGAAGAAAACAGGCCATAAATCTGAGCACAAGTTATTCCTCATTCAGAAACCTGGTTGTAAGACATGCTCAGCTTTGTATCTCCTTTCCCAGCCAGCAAGGGGAGTGTTGGAAGGCATCAGAAGCAGGTTCTGAAGAGGCTGTGCAATTGTACCCCTCTGGATTCTAGCTCAGCAATTCAGTGTGGCATTTTGTAAAATAGAAATGTTATTTGGGTACTGGTGGGAAGAGGATTCAAGAACGATCTAAGAATAACCAGAGATCCCTGAAAACACATGGAAATGTAAATTATATGGTATGGGGGGGTGTGGTGGTGGAAAAGAGTATGGAAATGCCTCTGATTTCTGGGACAAAAAAAAAAGCTTAGAAGTGCCATTGGGTGCAAATGTATTGATGATATTATCACCACCAGTCTCCAGCATCCAGCAGACGGCATCGCTCCCAGGGGAGCTCTGACTTCTGGCAGTATGAGGTTGATGGTATGACCTTTCCCTTCAGGTGCCTGATGAGACCTGAGCCCTTGAGGCACGAATGGCAAGCACAGATGGGGCAGCAGTGCTCACACTGCTGAAAGCTTTCATTCCCCAGTTCCAGCAACGTGGCTTTCCAGTGTCTGCTTTACAGTGCAACCACCACCAACCCAACGCTGGCCACCCAAGCAGCTCTCTGCTCAACCAGGAGGCCCTGAAGAGCAGGAAGCCTGTAAAAAAAATGCTGTTGGTTTGCAGGGATGAAGGTGTCAACCCAGGGTTTCTAAGCTCCTGGCCTAGTGACTCAGCATCGATCGGGTCAGGGGGCTCATGTGCCGTGTCAGGTGGATGCACATGCCAAACTTTTCTCCTCAAAGGAAAGCTGCAGGCTGTCTCAGGGGTTAGGACAGGCCGTGTTTCAGTCCCAGGCGCAGGCCGATGTACAGAGGCATGAAGGCAGCCTTGTAAAAGGCAGTTTGAAATATTCTTGGCTCCGAAGCAGAGGGGAAGTACGTGAAAAGAAAAATGAAATGTGCACCAAATCCACCCAAAATAATCTCAGCTGGACCATAAGACTTTTCTGCTTGCAAGCGCAGGGTCATGGCCACGCTTGCTGTTCTACTTCTAACAGTTTAAAATAACTGTAATGAGTAATATGGAAGATGTACGATACACTAATACCGTTTCAAGAGTCACTATTTTAAATGAAGGAACCGCCAAAAACTCTCCCAAAATGAGAAGGGAGCACTTTGCTTTTTGCCACCATAAGTTACCACAACAGAGGATGCTTAAAACTGCCCATAAGCAACTCGTGTCAGGCTGCTTACGGAGCAGGCGCTCTGCTGGAATTAATTGAAGCAGGTGTGAACCTGCCCCAAATTTCCATGGTGTCCCTGAAGGCTGTTGGTGCCATGCAGGGAGGTCTTTCTGCTGTGTGACTTGTGAGCTCAGCCCCATGCTTCAGGCAGCAGCACTGAGGTTGTGGGGTTTTAAGAGCAACGTTTCCTGGGGCTGGAGCTGCAGCATTGCTTTGGGCACAACTGGCGATTCGTGATGTTCAACTGGGGATTTGTAAGGACTTCTGAGGGTAGAAGAGACCCTGTGGAAACTAGTGCCAACAGCAAGGTGTTGAGCCATTCAAACACTTCTGTCTCAGGAAAGGGATTTTGGGGCAGGTAAAGATGCAGACAGGTAGCTGTGGGCTTTTCAAAACCACTTGTAGGGGCTTAACCCGCTTCTGAAAATGCATTTACTGATGTCATTTGTCAAAGGCTTCAGCATGAGATTTGCTGGCATTCTGAAGAGCTTTGGTCAGGGCCTTCTCCCAAGACTACAGCTAGATTGCTTGGGGCAGGGGCTCACTCCCTGCTGCACTCCTGCTCGCCAGTGCCTCTGCTCTGGGCTGCAATGGGTGCGTGGGTGGCCCAATGTTTGCTGCCCACTGGGACCTGCTGTCACGAGCATGTTCCCATCAGCTCCACAGGCAGATGGATGGCTGGTGCACTTAGGGCAGCTCCCCCAGCTCTGGTGGGATCAATGCAAGGAAGTTGGTGTCCCTCCCTCTTAGAAGATTTCTCTTCTGTGCTGAGGAACTCCCCCTGTGCCAGTGCTCAAGGGGATTTTGTGGTCTCTGACGTGGGGAGAGCCCCTGAATGAGCAGCAATCCTCACAGGGCCTCTGCTGCCAGACATAGTGCCTCTAGTGTATTTCCAACAGTTCCTCTGGCTTAGAGGACTGGTTCAACCAGTGGGGTTTTTTTTGGGAGGCAGGAGAGCCTTTAAACTTAGGACAACAAAGGGCAACCTTTCTGAAGGAGAGGAGAGGAGAGGAGAGGAGAGGAGAGGAGAGGAGAGGAGAGGAGAGGAGAGGAGAGGAGAGGAAAACTCCTGAGTGCATGAGTGAAATAAGTGTGCCATTTGCCTCAGCACTGCACTTTTCCATAGAGATCCATTTCAGAGAGCCCCTGGCAGCCAATCTGAGCTGACTTCTCTCTGCTTTTTTTGCCTGGTGTGCAATTCCCAGGTGAGTCAGCTGGGACTTCAGAGGGGTTTGGTGAAAGCAGAAGCCAACTTTCTGTGTCCTGAGGGCTTGTGAGTGGCTGTTGAGAAGAAACAGTCACTTTTCCTGGCATGCCTTTACTCAGTGTGACATTAAGAGTGTGAAAAACAGGGGGCCTGGTGGTGACTGCTGTGGTTAAAGAGCAGCAAGAGCATTTTCACAAAAGGGCTTCAATTCAATCACCAACACAGAAAACTTCCATGAAGGCAGAGAAGCTTTTGGGTAAGGTTTGTAGGGTCAGGCACACACGATGGTGAGGAAACCACTAGAAAAAGACGAACAGTGTTGAGGTGGTGTCAGTGATCAGCCCACCAGCAAGGCTGGGTAGGGAGGAATTGCCTCTTCACATACGCAAAAAGCACCCAACGAAAGTTTACGCAGTGCATTGCTGCAGTGTTTAATGCAGACACCACAGTTGTGTTATTGATCAGTTTGCTACTTTACAGACCAAAAGGGTGGTCCTACTTTTTTTTTTTTCTATCTTAAATGGAAATGGCCAGAAACCTGAGTAACAAACTCAGCAAAGCTAATGAGATTAGCATGTCTTACTCGTGAGAAAGCTTAGTTGCAAAGGCTGAGCGTGCATGTAGGGCTCTGGCTTTAAGCATCCCCTCTAAAATTGAGGCAACTGGAGATAGCAACTCATTGCCTGGATAGATGATGTCCCATATATGCACTTGTCCAGGATTTTCATGATTGACTTTGTCTTCTCCTAAAGATTTCTGAACGTGTAACCCATCTGTCTCTCAATCTTGTACATGGACTTCTTTGGACAGGAACAACTTTTTTCTTTTATTCCCAAATATTCTCCAGCATTTTGAGAAAGATGTTTGGGTTTAGTTTAGGGAATTTTTTCCCCCTCTTAAGGATCTGACCTAATGGAAACCAAATCTGCATGTTACACACTGTCCTAGAATTTGCTGTTTTTAAAAGAGCTGCAAAAGAGAGGCGGCATTAGAGGAGCTCATTTTATAGTGACATATTTCAAGACAGTTTTATACTTAATGAAATTACAGTTGGCACCCTGAGTACCTCACAGTCTCACCCCTAGGAATCAAAATTGGATTTTTAGAAAGCCTTTCAGATGCCTTTTGGTAAAGCTGTGGTTGCTCGTCTTGATTTATGGCGGTCGCCTCCAATCTCTAAGATGTATTTTAATGTTTTGGAGGTGCCTCAAACTCAAGGCTGTAAAGATTTCAGGTGGGCACTGCCAATTCCTTTTTAGAGGATGGACGGATGGTGTGTTTTAAATCCGGTGCCTAAAAACGCCTGCGCCTCTCACTTCTCCCTCAAAACGTGGCAATAATTACATGTAAATTTCAGAAGATGGCGTTGAAGATTTGCAGTGACTATCCCGGGCTCTGCCCGTACCCTCGCCGCCGGCCGCCTGCCAGCGCGGCGCGCGGTGGCTGCTCTCTTGATCTGATACGTTACAGCCGAAAGGATGTGGATGTGTGTTGGAGACGTTAAAACAGAACAACAACAAGAAAGTGCCGTGGCGTGAAACACGTGTTTGAAACCCCGAATGGCGGTAAGAAAGACTTTCATGCGAGCCTGGACCTCGCTCCTCCATCCTTCCCCGGCTCCCGCCACGTTAGGGCTTTGGTAGGCAGGCGAGAGCAGTGGCTTGCCCAGCCTCAGTTCTGGTTCTTAAGGCGAGATTTCCCGGGGCAGCATCCCCGGGGCTCGGCGGCGAGGGGGAGGCTCCCGACCCTGGAGCTGCCCCCGGCTCCCGCCGCCGCCGTCCCGTCGGGACTCGCTGCCCGCGGGCTCGAAGCCGCTCCTGCCCCCCGCCTTGTATAGCCCCAGTTCACACCCGCCGGGCCGCACGGGACGAGGCAGGCTCTCCGGGGGAGTTCCTCGCTCCCTTCTGCCATCCCGGCTCGGTTGCCCGGGCAAAGCTGAGTTGAGGGGCAGTGGGTGAGGGCAGCGGGTACTGGCCCCAGGAGCAGCGTGGGTGCGCGGGTGGGGGGGAGAGGATGCCCCCGCCGTCTACCCGGCCGGCGCCGTCTAGAACGTTTCTGGTGGGTGTAGCTGGCTGGGTCTTTTACAGTAAAAGCCGCCTGGCTATCATAGGTAGGAGTTTCCCCGTGCTATTTATGTATATGTGCCTGTCTGCATACATTTAAAAAAAAAAAGCCCAACGCGGACTCAGAGAGGGCGCCGGGCTGCGCCCCCCCAGCCCCCCCGCCTGTGTTTACCAGCAATGGGCATATGTCACTGCCTCAGATGTTTTCCAGCTCGCAAAGTCCCCGCTCCCCTCCGCCGGCTCCACCTCCGGGCAGGGGCCCGCCTTCCCCCCGCCCTCCCGCACCCGGGCACGACGCCCTCCATCATATAAAGAAACTTCCCGGTGCCGCCGGCCCAGTCGCTGTCCGCCCCGTCTCGGCAGCCGGCCCGGCGACCAGCGGCTTCTGCCCGCTCCAGCGCCGCGACAGAGGTAAGCGGCGGCAGAGCAGCCCCCTACCCCGGGCAACCCCCTCGTCCCCCCGGGCAACCCCCTCGTCCCCCCGGGCAGAGAGGCTGGGACCCGGCGGACTTGCGGGCTTGGCGGGTGGGCGGTGCGGGCACCTCGGCTTTCCCGGCTCTGGGCTTCTCCCGATGCCATCGACACCTCATCGAGACATTTCCCCCCATCTATTTTTCTTTTATTGGTAATATTCCCCCCTTTCCCAATTTAATGAAAAAATAATAATACTCACCCTGTTATTTGCTCCCTGGGAGGGTCGAGGGAAAGGGTAGGAGGAATCTACTTCATGTGTTGTAAAGGGGGGAAAAGGACCTTTTTGGGGTCTTTACACGGGCTCCTGCGGGTCAGGTGTGGGGGAACCACAGCCCCCGCTGGCCGCCCAGGTACACTGTGCCCAGAGCAGAGCTGAGGGACACCGGGTTTGGTGTCTGGAGGGATGCTGCTGCCTGAGAAGGGGTGTAAGGGGTGAAGAGCTGCCAATTTGCCTACGGCAGTGTGCACCTGCCTAACAAGGGTCTCTGAGAGCTTCCCTTGGTACAGAAGCAAAGACCGTGGGTGAGGTACTACTTTTTTAATTAGATGCTATGGTGGGGGAAAAGAAAAAAAACCCCACCAAATGAAGCTTGGTGGCATTTTAGTGCTTTTTCAGATCGGGGGGAGGACAAACCTGGCCTGGCTGTGTGCCCAGTGCTCTCACTGGGTTGGTTGATTGTGGGCTCTCACATCCCTGGGGACATGGCCCTGCTGCCAGGCTCCATGGGCTGCTGTCTTTTTAGGTGTTAGCAATGTATGGATGTGACTGTTACTATATGTGCATGTTGGGAGCAGTTGGAGGGGTAGATGTGTGTAGGACATATGTGTTGGAAGGTGTCTCGCTTAAGTGAGCATGTGGAAGCTGCTTGGCTGTTAAGAGTTAGATGCTGTGTATGTCATAACTGCACACAGAGCCCTCCAAACCATATGCGTGTGTCTGACGTTACAGACATGGGCTGTCATGTGCAGATACAGTTTTGTGCGTTTCTTTTTTGATTAAAAAGTAAAATCCCAGTTGCACTCTGAGCGGGACAGGGGAGTTATGCCTTAAGTCACCTGCGGTGGAGATTTCAACAGCCTCCGTATGTTCATGCAAAACAGTGTCGGGACAGGGGGAAGTCTGTCAGAGCCCGCAGCTTAAGTGGTGCCCGGGGAGGGCAGTGGGGGGCTGTGCCTGGTTTCCTGAGGCTCTGTACCGTGTTTCCCGGCCCCCCCTCCGGGCCCTCCCTGCACGCCATAGCTGCCCTTTAGCACGATACCCGTGGCACCAGGGACTGGGGACTGCTGGCGGGTGCTCTACGTGGCGACTGCAGCCACTGCCTGACCTCTGACCCCTATCCTGCCCCTCTCCCCCTCCTCTGCAGCCCCTCAGAGAGCCGGTGCTAGGGTGAGTGTGGAGAGGCGGGCTTGGCGAGGCAGGGCCTCTGACACGAGTGGCATGAACTTGGAGCCGGGTGAGTGCGGGATGAACTCAGTGAGCTGTGGCAACGGGAAACTCCGCCAGTGGCTGATCGACCAGATAGACAGTGGCAAGTACCCAGGGCTGGTGTGGGAAAATGATGAGAAGAGCATCTTCCGCATCCCCTGGAAGCACGCCGGCAAGCAGGACTACAACCGCGAGGAGGATGCCGCCCTCTTCAAGGTAGGGCTCAGCCTGGGCTAGAGGCTGTGGGACACAGTTGGGGCAGGAGGCTGCCGGGGAGCTTGGCTCGGCTCAGCTCTGCCTGCCTGCTGGCTGCCTGCCCGCTGGTCCTGGCTGTGCCCCGGTGTCCCCTGTGCCTGTGCGATGGGACCAGCCGCCCTTCCCCACTTCTCCACGTGGAGCTAAATGCTTGTGGGACTGTGGCACATCTATTTCCACATTCATCTTGGATCATTTTCTCCCTTTCCTTGTGCTCGCTAAACTGTTTTTCCTACCTTTCTCTGTTGCTTTTTTCTCAGCCTAAACCTGTGGGGAGTAAATTCATGCACATATAAGCACACACACATATGCTATTTCAGTCATTGTGGACTTGCACCTTGTAGTTGATTCTTTTTCTTCTCTCATTCTTTTGATTATCTGAAATGTTTCCAGGCTTGGGCTCTTTTTAAAGGAAAGTTCAGAGAGGGCATTGATAAACCAGATCCCCCTACCTGGAAGACAAGATTAAGGTGTGCTTTGAACAAGAGCAATGACTTTGAAGAACTGGTGGAGAGAAGCCAGCTGGACATCTCAGATCCCTACAAAGTGTACAGAATAGTGCCAGAAGGGGCTAAAAAAGGTAAAGTGTCTCAAATCCCCCATGTAATGGAGTGTGAAGCATACATTGCAAGCATGTGAGGACTGAAGCGTGCTTTTCTGCAATGGCTCTGTGGTGTTTGAAAGTCTTTTAAGGAGCCAAAATGCAGGGCTCAAGTGCAGCTTGTTCTGATGCCCGAAGGGTCTGTGTCTGCGGGAGGAGCCCTGGCGCTTGAGTCGCAGTGTTGAGAGGGAGCCCTCACAGAAGATGCAGGCGGGCGCCCTGCGCATTGCTGGAGGAGCTGCTCATGGAGCCTCCCTGCCAGCTCTGTGTAGAGGGAGCCAAGCAAGAGGCTCAAGGCACAGGCCAACCTCCCCACTCCAGAAAAAAGTACTTGCTGTATGTAGGTTCTGAATATGGGGAAGAGCAGAAGTGGTTTGAGCCGGACAGTTGGTAGCTGCTGGAGGGGTGAAAGAGCTGAGGGAGCAAGAGATGCCCAGCCTGTAGCCTCCTAGACAGAGACTTGAGGCCGTGCCTGATCTCCAAGAAGCCTCTGGTGCCAAGCAGAGCTTGTGGGAGGCAAAGGCTTGTCAAAGCCCTGGGGGGACATGGTGGCACACTGAATATGGCTGAGCTGTTCTCTGCAGGACAGAGGGGAGCCCAGCAGGACAGGCTGCCTCTGGGAGCTGTCTGAAAGGGATAGGGGAACTGGGAATCCTGTCCCAAGCAGGTACTGGAGGGCATTTTAGTCCTCTGCTTGTTCAAAGGCAGGTTGTATGGATTTGCCTTCAGAGTGCCAAATTTGGATTTCCTTAAGATTTGATTATCATTATGTATTTTCATCCCTCTGCTGAATATAGGTGCAAAACAGATCAGCATGGAGGAGCAACCATTAATGATGAACCATCCCTTTCCTGTAACATCACCTTACACTTCACTACCATCTCAGGTATGACATTAGTTGTGCGTTTCGCTCGATGCTCGTGTGTTGAGCAGCATCATTTCTGTGCTGTGTGCTGTGTCTGTCTTTGCTGGCATGGCTCTCTGGTTCTCTCTGGGAAGAAACTTTATTATGAAAACTGAAGCAGCTTCTCTAATGTCATATGAGGCCACAGGGCAGTTGATTTCCCTTGATGTTGTTTGTCCCTCAGTAATAGCTCTTTTCTGTTGGATGATGGTGCACTGCCATTCTGCTGGTGCCAGAATGTAAGCACCCAATGAAGCTGTGCTCTTCCAAGCAGACATTTACCAGCAATGCTTTGACTGCCTTTTGTTATTCCACCCTGCTTGTTATTTACACCAGTGATGAGAATTTCATTTGAAAGCCTCATTTGGTGGTGGTGGCAAAGTGCCATCTGTGTAGCCCGGGCAATGCTTAGACCTCCATGGGCTTTGGCAGAGCAAATCAAGGAGCTGAGACGTGAAAGCTGATGCAATGCAGACCGTTAAGTTTTGAGAGCTATTGAGTAAAAGAATTATCTCAAACTGAGCAGATACCGAACTACATGGTGCCCCACGAGCGGAACTGGAGGGAGTTTGCCCCGGAGCAGCCGCATCCCGACATCCCTTACCAGTGCGCCAGTGTCCCCTTCACAGCACGCAGCCACCACTGGCAAGGGCCTGGCTGTGAAAACGGTAAGATGCTCCCGTTCAGGGTTCCTGGCTGAGGCTGGTCACCCAGAAGGACCACAGATTTCAAGTTTTTTATTATGTGGCTTTGACTGGAATTAACGGAAGTGGCTGGAGAGGAGTGCTGGGTTCAGAGAGAGCCCTGGAGTCCATGGCAAGAGCCTTTGTACTGGCTCTTGCTTTCACCACCACTATATGTGTGGTGTCGGGGCTGTGCAGTCCTCTGAGTTGATACAAGTAATCCCCCCCTCTAAAGTTCTCTGCTGTCTCAAAGCACTGGGTGATAAGAAGGGAACCAGTCTCCTCGCTAGAACCCTGCAAATAGGAACATGTGTTCTTTGGCTTTGCTTGCTGATTTTGGACCTTTTGAGGCACGCATCAGTGAGGTTTTCCCTCCAGGCTTCTGGATTAGAATGGCATTATTCTCCCGAGAGGGAAGCTGAAGTTATTACTGTATTTTACTGCTGTGGCTACAGGACAACTTGTCATGGATTGAGTCTCTCTTGGGGCTGGTACAGCAAAAACAGAATAAAGGGATGTTCTCTTCCCCAAAGATCTCACAGTACCAGAGCCTGACATAATCATGGCTTTCCAAGCTCTGCATCCTTAGGAAAAAAAGCCTGAATTGTGAAAACTGGCAATGCTGAAGCCTGCAGGGGATAAAATGGAAGAGAAAGGGAACCATGTGCCGTAGAGCCTTGCAGGGTAACTCACCTGAGGATGCAGGCTTTTGTTTCGTGAGGAGAAGCAGCTGGTTCAGAAGGGCAGGAAAGGATGGGAAGCAAGGAAGGACTTCTTAGAGCAGATGCTGCATTTTGAGAGGACAACTCTCTAGAGATTTTGGTGCAGAGAAATCTCTGGGTCTGCTAAAAAGCAAATATGCACTGCAACGTATGCCTAGCAGTATGTTGGAATTCTGAGGCAGAATCCTTTGCTTTTAGTTGAGCTGTTCCTGAGGTAGCAAGCTGAGTGAACTGCCCTGAGTGAATTCCATCCTCCACAGCAGTTAAACGCACGTTTGGATGCTCTGCTGAAATTGGAGGCAGCTGTTAGGGGCTGGCATTGGGTTTCTCATTGGACTCTGAGATTTTTCAGGAGCTGTGGGTGTGTTGTACCCGCTCCAGCTCCTGATTGAGCTGTTGGGAAAGGTAGTGCATGTGCTGGTCTGCAAATCGCTTTGCATCCCTCTCCAGAGACTTTCACTGACATTAAGAAACAGAGGAAACCATCAATTGCCCGTGTTATAATCCACTTACTGCAAGGCATCTCTCGGAACACTGTAATAGTAGTCCCGGTAATAAAACCTTAATAGTCTCCTGCTGCACACTTTTCTTTACCTACTTTTTAAACAGTGTTAATTCCATCTTTATTGTTACACCTCTCTGTGGTAAAATTCCTTTCACTGAATTGTTTTATGCAGGTGACTCTGAAGAGCACTATAGGCTAGTTAAAAATATAAATCATTTCTGTAATAGAGTCACTCATTAGGTAAGGAAGGATGACTAGGGACAATACTGAGATGCTCAGGCAGTATTTCATGCAGACTCAAAAATGTAGTCCAAGTAACATCTAGAGAGACTGGTAGAGTTGCCATCCCTATAAAAATGGGGAAATAAAGACCTTTTTTAAGAAGGAAGGAAGAGAGAAGGTTCCTGGTGGTGCCCAGAAAAACTCACTTTTGCATCACTATGATCTCTGCCCAAGCTTTTCTTTTAAGGATTTTAGGCAGCTGTCACTGACTTTTGTTTGTGAAAACAGGTTGTCAGGTGACAGGAACCTTTTATGCTTGTGCCCCTCCTGAGTCCCAGACTCCTGGCATCCCGATTGAGCCAAGCATGAGGTCTGGTGAAGCCCTTGCTCTGTCAGGTAAGGTCCGTAACCCCCCGGGCTTCCTAGGGAGTTGTTAAACTCTTTTGTTAAGGAGACTACCACTTCTACCTTTCCACGACACCATCTCTCCTTTCTGATGGAAACAAAAAAGAATAAGAAAAAGAAAAGAAATCCCTTCAGTGAATTAATTTGGCACGTGGGCTTAAGCCTGTGTTTTCTGGGATACTTAAGCACTTGTAGCCTCAGCTCCAAGGGATGGAGGTGGTTCAAGTGAATGGAAGGGCTTCACTGGCTGCTGGTGTTAGTGCTGTTTTGCTTTGGTGAGCCACCAAATCAGGCCTTCCTAAGGGAGTCTGGAAATTTGGGGGAGACTGTGACTTTTAGTCAGTTTTTCATTGGGGAGGATCTGCCTCCGAAACCGGTGTTACCTGGGTACCTTGCTGTGATCCTGCTGGTGCCATCTGGCTTTGCTTTGCTTCAGTATTCCTGGTGGAAAAAAGGCATTCGGGAAAGAAAAGGAGAGTTATTTCAGTCAGGTTTGCAGACATCCAGTTGCTGGGGGGGTTTTGAGTAGCTCTGGGAAAAGGTGTGGGAATGCGCTTGTCACAGAAGTAATGGGTTAACCTGGAACGCGATGCTTGGCAGGTTTCTTGAGCAGGTTTGTATGTTCTGTATGTGTGTGTGTTTCTATATATCTATAAACATATATGACACACACACACACACATATATATTCAGTGCTGTGAGAGTTCTCAGGGACCAGCCAAGTTGACCAAACAGCCATTTGAAAGCAAGACTAGGGATTTTGGGTACAGCTCTGTTGGAGCTGGAGCCAGTAGTTGTTTCTCCTCAGGCAGCTGAGTGTGAGTTTGCAGGTCCCCTGTGCGGAAGCCTCTTTTTATGCAAAATCTGGGGAGAAACACAGCTACTTCCTGGTTAAATCTGAGGAAGTGGTACTGAGCCAGGGGGTTTATTTGTGATGTGAACGGCGAAAGTGTGACAAAAAACAACTTTTAGTGTGCAGGCTTTTCCTTTTAAACAGAAATGTGAAGTTTGTGGGATGTTAGTTCCCACCAAAATCCCACATCAGTAGCCCTTATAATAAAATGAGAGGCCACTAATGCTACTGTGCCCCAAAAGTTTTAGTATTTACATTCTTTACATGTTTATTGTTAATGTGAGCCTGTCTTCTGGGTGGTAGGGCCACCAACCTCAGGAATCTCATGCAAACTTGTCCCTTGGTCTTACTGCAGATCCAAAACATAAAATATTCATGGTAATGTGCAACAATGAATTATTTTTTTTACTTCTTTTTTTCCCCCCTCTCCTTGTAGATTGTCGACTCCACATCTGTTTATATTACCGTGAAATACTGGTAAAAGAGGTGACAACTTCTAGCCCTGACGGTTGTAGGATAGCCCATAGCCAAAGTTACGAGGTCAGCAGCCTGGACCAAGTTATCTTCCCTTATCCAGAGGATAACGGCCAGAGGAAGAACATAGAAAAACTACTGAGCCACTTGGAACGAGGAGTAGTGCTGTGGATGGCACCTGATGGCCTCTACGCTAAGAGACTTTGCCAAAGCAGGATCTACTGGGACGGGCCTCTGGCTCTCTACAGTGACCGACCCAACAAGCTGGAGCGGGACCAAACGTGCAAGCTCTTTGATACTCAGCAGTTTTTAGCAGGTAATTCCCTCTATGGCTTTGGTTAGATTCTGGAGACAGCAGCCAGTCACTCTCCACATCAGCTTTACGGGAGTGCTCTCTTCATGTTCCCTTATGAATTATGGTAAGGATAACCTGTTTCCTCTTCTGGGCAAGCACAGTCAAGGGATAGCTGACTCCTGAATAATCCTCTCAAATTCTACTCTCTGTGCATGTTTGATGCCCCTACACAAACCAGCTGGAGTGAGATGAGGCTCAGCTGGTGACACCCAAAACCCTACATCCCTTTAAGGAGCGTAAGGAGGAACCTAACAAAGCAGTCTTTCCACAAATTGAGTTACAGAGGAAAGTAGATCCTGATTTTGGATCTGCTAGTGTAGGTCTGTGGTCTGCTCTCGCACTGCTCTCAACTTGACCCACAGTGAGCCTGAGATTGTACAATGCCAGTATGAATTTCAGTAGAAAGCTTTCTTTACAGTCTATGCCAGTGTTTAAAAGATATCTTGTGGATAAAAAGGATTTCACAAGCTCTGGTGTTTCAGGGTTGCCTGCTACTCCGAGCAAGGAGATGCATTACCTCTCCAGAGCTCTGTGGGAAGGTCTAGTTTTGCACAGGTCAGTGCAGCAGGAGAAGGACGTGTCAGGACCATGCCTTCTCCTTCCAGCCCAGAGAGGGAAGGGGCAAAGCCTCAGCCAGTCTCAACCTCGCTTCCCAGCACTTCTGAGAAGTTAGAGGGAGGAAAAGTGTCCACCCAGAGAAACTGATGGGAGACAGTCATTGTCCCAAAGGACAGCTTGGGCAGCAAGAGCACACATTGACCCTTTTTTGAGATGTGTGGCATCACTGTAGGTGAACTGTGTCCCTGTGGTTTTCCCATTAGACCAGGACATCAGCACTGGCATCACTCTCAGAAGAATAATGCCTTGCAAAATGAAAAAAACCCCACCACCATACCCAAACCAATAGCTTTAGCATAATTCATGTTCCAGGGTTGACGCGCTGTCCTGGAGAAATGATTGAGCAAGAAATGCATTTAAAGAGAGAAATCTCATATGGATGTGGGACGTGACAGTTAGAAAGGGGAATTTGAGGTCAGGGTATTGGCTTGGGCTTCAATCACATGCTAATTTAAAGATGTATAATTCTGTTTCTGATGATGGCTTTGGAAATCCCTTTCCCTTTTCTCAGGTGTTTTTTTTTTAGATGTGCTCTGGGTTCTTCCAAGCGGTTGACAGGACATCTCTTTTTAGATGCCTAACCCCAAAGATAAGCCCAAGCAATAATTATTTTTTCCCCCTCTCCTAAATTACTTATGCACCAATGCCTGGGCAAACCCAAGCCTGTGGCTGAAGTCAGTGCAAAGTGGGTTTTTGCATGTGTCGCTGCTCAGCTAGATTTGGAAGTGCCATGCCATGAGTGTATCACAGCTGCATCTTAACTGAATGTACTGAGGTCCCCGACTGCAGCAAGCTTAGGCATTCCCACTGTAGGAAACTAGACCTTCACTGAATCACAGAGTAGTTGGGGTTGGAAGGGACCTATAGAGATTATCCAGTCCAGCCCCCTGCTAAAGCAGGTTCACCCAGATCAGGTCACACAGGATGGGTCTTGAAAACCTTCAGAGAAGGAAACTGCCCTTCCTTTGGAAGAGAAGCAACAGGCTTCTATCAGGAGGGGAAATTACACTGCCATGCAAACTGCACTGATGCACTGAGGCCTGTGTTGAGCAACCTGTGCTCTTGAGAAGCCTAAAATGTTAATAAATCAGAAACCAGGTGGATGGTCTCTGACAGAAAAGGAAAAAAAAGAGTAGGAAGAAAAGAGGAAAACAAGGTTTTGAAGGAGAGTCTGGGGATAACTGTACTTTATTCCATGTTTTAAGTGAGCTGCACATTGATTTACTCCTATAACTGACCCTCTCTGTAAGAACAGCAGTCTCAAAACAGGTCTGGGACACTATTGTAGCCACTGAATCCACACCTTGGTCTGAGTGGTTAGAGTAGAAATGACAGGGGTGTATTTTGGGAAAGGATACATTTGTCATGCCAAGTTTGATATCCGCAGTATAGCAGGGAGTGCTTCATGGGACATTGGCTTTGGTATCGATTTTGACTTTTTCCAGAAAGCACGAATGGGCTTGTAAATTAAAGTGAAATCTTTACCAATCAACTATGTAGAAATACTGCCCATAATGCAGATTTGAATGGGAATATTGTGTTAGATGGGTTTTTCTCTTGTCTAGAAGGAAATGCAGCGTCTAAAACACAACATAGCGATTTTTTGTTTTAGTGTAAGTCTCTTACAAAGGCCTCCCCTGCTACCTTTTGTACTTTGACTGAATGTTAGCTGAATATACTGAGGTTAATGAGGGCCACTTTGACTACTGGAGTAACAGTACAATTTGACCTTTTCCCTTTGTGCAAGAGTGTGGGTTAGTGAAGGGATTACAGGAGTGCAGAAGACGCAGGCTCTTTTGCTGGCTTGGTACATGGCATAAATAAGGTGCTTCAGCTTTCCATGCCTCTCTCAGTGGTGATGGTGGCTTCATGACTGTGTGCAGCTGATGCTGAATTTCATGCCTGGCAGTACTTTGAGCCTCTGGCTCTACTAAGCCCCTGGTTTCAGTGCTGTTGTTGGGCATCTGCTTGAGTGGATCCCAGCTGCTGCTGACGTCTACTCTAGGAGGTTCCGCTGTTAAAGCCCAAGATACTAATTGGAAGACATCCCAGTTTGTGCATGTGAAAGGACTCGTCAGGCAAGGCAGGAAAGAGAAAGATTGCAGTGTTGCAACTAGCTCCCTCTGATCTCTGGGAAAGTGTCTTCTCATTGCCTCTTACCTGTTCTCTGTCATCCTCCTCTGGACTTACTTCATGTTCTCCCACTGTGCTTCAGGGTCCTGCATTTGAAGCTCAGCCAGCCACAAAGTCTTCCTTACCAGCCTGTACTGGTTTTGTCTGGGTTAGAGTTATTTTTCTTCATAGCAGCCCATGTGGTGCTGTGGATTTGATCTGTGATCAAAACAGTGCTGGTCACCCAGAGATGTTTTAGCTAATGCTCAACAGTGCTTGCATAGCATCAAGGCTTTCTCTGTTTCTCCCTCTGCCCCCACAGCAAGTAAGGCTGGGAGGGGAAACAGCTGGGACAGCTGACCCAAGCTAACCAAAGGGTTATTCCCTACTATATGACCTCATGGTCAGCAGTTAAACTGGGGTGGGAGTTTGCCAGAGGTTGCTTTTGTTTTGGGGGGTTTTTTGCATCACTTGTTTTGTTTTGCTTTATTTTTACCTATTAAACTGTTTCTACCTCAACTCACAAGTTTTCTCACTTTTGCCCTTCTGACTTTCTCCTCCATCCCAGTGTGGGGAGTGAGCTGGTGCCTGCATGGTGGGTGCCTGCCTGCCTGCCGAGTTTAACACACAGTACGGCCTCTTCTCTCTTCCCAGAGCTGCAAGCCTTTGCTCACCATGGACGTCCGCTGCCAAGATACCAGGTTGCTCTGTGCTTTGGGGAGGAATTTCCAGATCCGCAGAGGCAAAGGAAACTAATTACAGCCCATGTAAGTAGGACTTATGCCTTACCTAAAGGAAATGTATTCCTCAGAGGATATGAATCTGCCAGTCAGGCTTTTCCGAGTGTACAGTATATGTAGCTTGTGAGGGAGGCAATAAATCCTTGAAAACGCAGCACCATCTAGATCAGAATTGAATCCCCAGATCTGCCAAGGCCTGAGTGGTGACCCTCAACAGTGCAGAGCACCTGATTTCCCTCTCTTGTAGAGCATAAGTGTCACCTCTGATCTCTTGCAAATCCCTTCCCCTCTGAAAGAGCTGAAAGGTACCCTGGAAGAGCTGAGCCATTATCACCAGCCCAGCTGTGCAGCTCCTCAGGCTGCCAGGACAGTGCAGGATGCAGTGGTTTCACACTCGCTGCACTTGAAGCTGCTCCAGAATCCCAGCCTCCATCCCAGGGACCTCAGCCCTGGAGGGGCACAGGGGCTGCCTATGCAGCTTTGAGGTTAAGGTAGCTGGCATGCTCGTGGGCTGACTGACCAGAGTTCGCACATACTCAAAGCTAGTGTTTCGGGATGCTGCCTGAGAGAGGGTGATGACAGAGACTGAGACCAGGTAGTTTCTAAATTGGCTGTACTGGCCCATAAAACCACAAGAGAGGTGATAATGCACACGTTAGCAGCAGGGCTTAGCTTATTGCATCCTGGAGAATAAAACTACTGCCTCTTTTAACTTTTTGAAAGCCCTTTTGGTAGCAGGACAGGTCTCAAGCCAGGCTTTTGTCATCAGCTGTGGCCTCCCCTTAGCTGAGTAGCTTTTGTACAGCTACACCTCTGTTTAGCAAGTCTCTGGGTTGGAAGGCGGGAAGCTCACAAATCCATCCTGAGCTATGCAATGGCTGGTTAGAGGTGGTTCTCGATCCCCATCTCTCTTTGAGCTCTCTTCCATCCCCATTTTGTCTTTCCATCTTCCCATCACTCATGCCTAACATCCCCTTTCCAGCTCCCTTTTCCTATCCTGGCAGCTTCTCTGTGAGCCTGTACCTCCTGCTCTTTCCAGAGCTTCGTTTCCCCCTTACCAGTTGTACCTCAACCTCTCAGGCTGTCCTGGCTCATGGTCTGGTGGGACTCTACCCTCCCACCAAACTGCTACTCTCGGGGAGCTCTCTGGCTCACCCACCCTGCTCCCTTCCCCATGGCAGGATGGAAGGTTAGAATGCCAATGAGAGAAGGGAAGTGAGATCAGCGAGGCTGTCCTGAGGCAACAATCCCTTCTGCCTCTGTCCCTTCCCAGAGCTGGGACCCACAGATAGTGTATTTTTCCTTCAAAATAGTGTCTATGTATTAACATGAAGGAACTACCTGACCAGAGGGAGAGGGCTGTGGAGAAGAGCTGTCCAACCTGTCTGTCCCCTGGGAGTAAGGAGAGATTCAGGTGTTTGTTTTCAGTGTACAACTTAAATATTTGCAGTCAGAGCCCAAAGCGCTGAGGGGGAACAGTGGTTTTTGAGGAGGCAGAAGTGAAGGCAGTTCTAAATCATACAGATCCCTCTCAGTGGTTGAACAGATTCCTCATCGCAGCTTGAATGAGCTGAAACAAGAGTAGTCTTGGTGTTAGGTTGAAGTCTGTTTTCAGAGTCATTTGGTGATGTGTCTCAGTCTATCTGAGGGCTCCAGTGTTTCAAGTTAAGTCCTCAAAAGTACTTTACAACGCAGATGAGACCCTTTCAGCTCTTTGTGTATGCTTTTGAACGTGTCGTGTGTCCACGGATGTGTCTGCCCTGTAAGGCATCGCTCCCACCCAGGGGCTGGCTAAAGGGCTGCAGTTGCTAAGACATCATTTGAGTCACTTGTATGTGCCTTTCTAAAGGAAGGCTGTGGAGGTAAGGAGTCTGTGCACTTGGCAGCCAAACAGGCAAACCCTGGTTTAAAACAGAGATTAGTGAGACCGCTGAAATCCTTTGGCCATTCTCATAAGCAGAACTCTTTTGTCCTGCCTTGTTTTTAACTTAAAAAGTAAAGAGCTAAGATGAGGAGCATGAATTGTTGTCACATATCTGATTAACATTTTGTCTGTTCTTAAGGTTGAACCAATGTTTGCCAGGCAGCTGTATTACTTTGCTCAACAAAACAGTGGACATCTTCTGAGAGGCTATGATCTACCAGAACTCGTGACTAGTCCAGAGGATTATCACAGATCTATTCGCCATTCCTCTATCCAAGAATAAGATGCTCAGCAAAAGTGATTATGCACAGTGGAGGAGCAGATCTGGTTCACACATTTGGAGATCCCACATCACAGCTGGATGTGTTCAGGGGTTCAAAGACAGGAAAGTGAACTAGGACAACCATGTTGTATAATACAAATGACGGGTCTTCAGCGTTTGGATGCTACATCTCACATAGGTTCCACTGTTGCTGTGGGTAACTCAAAAGTGACAAAATGATCGCTGTGTTTACATTTGCTTGATGTTCTCCTGGGGTTTCGAGGACCGATTCTTACCGAAGACTTAAATCCAGAGTTTACACTGTTACACTGGCAGGGCTATTTATTTTGGGTTACTGATCTCAGGGAAGGCACATAAATTTGAGGTGTTCCCAATTTGAAATTGTAGCTACTATTAGGTGGGTAGGAAATGTAGATGGTTTATTGAGAATAGCTGATACATGTAAGTAGTTACAAATTTAGATTCCCAAGTGTGATGCCTATATTCTTGTATAGAACATTTCAGTGTATTTTTAAAAAACAATGCAATTCTTCAGAGACGTATTTTTTTAATGCCTGACTGACATTCGTCCTGACAATGAATTTTGTTGCTGCCACTGTTGTTATTGGATGAGCCCCCATAATAGCAGTTTCTAAGGTGATGCATTTATGGTACTGTGTTAAGAAAAGTGACCATTCAGCTCATTACCTGTGGATTTAGTGGATTGACCACTCGAATTCTAGAGTCCCAAAGAGCAGGTTTAAAATTAAGTTACATTTTTCTTATGACTGAAAGCTACTATGCATTTTATATAGATATATGAATGTATGCATTAGAATCAAGTTGGCAGACCCTGAAAATAGCACAGAAATGGTCTTGCTGGCCCTTTTTCAATGTCACATGCATGAGCCAGGTTAAAACAAGCACCATCTCTGACTTATCCAGAGCCAGCTCTGCTCTTTGTGTGCACTCACAGCTTCCTTCCCTCAGTACTGAAATGAATGTGAAGGGAGAGTTCAAGGAGAGCAGCATTTGGCCTCCTGTATCAAGAAAGTTGATAAAATACTTGTTTTAACATTTGTCTTCAAATATTTTACCGAGTTGCAATTGGATGCGATTTGCAGCTTCTAGTGACAGGGTGCTATTCTAAAGACAAAGAGAAGAGGTCTGTTGGGTATGCAGGTCGGTGAAATGTCCTCACTGGCAAGCAGACCGTGTTATCTTAGTAGCTTTAACTCCAGAACATGCCCCCTCATCATGCTTTAGCAGACATGCTTCATTTGACTTTCTAAATGAGAAAGGAAAACCGGTACTTGGTCTGGCAGCAGACTTTTGTTCTAGGGACTTTGAATTTATACATCTTAAAGATGCATACTGTTTCGGGATATATTATCCCCCTCCTTCTCCACAGTGCCAAGCTGAATCAACAGATCATTTTTTTACTTTTGTGTTCTTTGTTACTTGAAGTGTTTTTCCTGGCTTAAAGGTTTTTGATAGGGGAGAGCTCTTTCTTAGACATTCAAAGCACTGCTCTAGGTGGCCGTCAGAACTTCTGCATATGCTTTTGGCCCGCGCACACATTTTACCCAAAGGGAACTTTGTGTTCAAACTCAACTGGTACAATACAAATAGTTGATGTGGTTTTCACTTTTTTTTTTTTTTTTCCTAGTAGTCCTTGCTTCATATGCTCATTGCTTCAGCTCACATCTTAGAATAAAGTCCTTATTCCCTACCAACTTGATTCCTATGTGTTGTTTTCAGTAGTGGGGCAAAACTGGCGTGCACAGTTCTGCACTGTGGAGCTGAGCAGCACTGCTGGCTAGGTGTATGGGGAACTGTGTTCTAAGCCAAAAGTGCAGGGAAAGGTCAGAAAGGTAACTCTTTTTTTTCTTATGAAAATGTCTGCAATATTAGCTGTGATTCGTAGGAGAAGGGAAAACAGGGAGATTGCCCTTTGGCTGTTGGTTTCCTGGATTGTGGAAAGGCAGCAGAGACCTGTAGCTGGGGATCTGGTGCTGCACATGCCTGAAGGCTCTGCCTTTGCCCCTCCATGGCCTCTGGGGCTGCGGACTGGGCTGAGGATCCCCCTCGCCAGCCCAGAGCTCAGGGACCCTCTGACCTGGTATCTGCCAGGCTGGCATCTGGAGCTGGGGGTGGTTACTGCTTGCTGTAAGGGTGAAAAGGTGGATGACAAGTGAACCAAAATAGTGAAGTTAAGAATGGGAGTGGATTTTACCAGGTGGCCCCTGTTTGCTGGAAATCGGGTCCTGAGAGGGGGCTTTGAGTGAAGTAGCTTTCAGACAGAGCAAGGTGTGAAATTTTCTCTTTATGTGGAGGCTCTGTTGACTATCAAGGAAAATTCTCATTTTTTACTTTGGAAAGAACTTTTAATTATTTTCCTTGAAGGAGCATGACTTAAAGTCATGTGAGGAGAGGGGAGAGTACCATCTGTGTTCTAGCCAAATGCAACTTGCTCAGTTTGAATACAAAGAGGTGCAGATGAACAACTTATTTTAACCTAGCAAAGAGGATGGGATATTTCCCTTGGAAGGATGGGGCAGGGGAAAAAGTGGAAGGAAAATTAAGCTGTTGATTGTACCCTGAATTATTTTGCACACGAGGACTTTAAAGCTGTGTCTGACTTCAGCGACCGTCTCTTAGTGTTCAAAATAACCAATGGATACGTAAAGTGGAAAAAACCGAAAAGCAAACAAGGAAAAAAAACCCTGAAAACATTTTCTCCTTTCAGTATCTTCTTTGCAGTCACTATGTGAAAGCATTTGAAGTACTTCCTACTTCTGTTAACTTCTGTTTATAGTTGCTGAGGTCTACTTCCTTCCTGTTATGATTTCGGTGGCGTTACAAATGACACGTTTTACTCCCGTCAACACCAAAGGCATAGCTGGTATTTTGTTTCAAATGATTTCAGCCTGCACTTTGTGTCAGTATGGGTTTCTCTGATTTTAATATGGCCACACTTAACAATTCTTTCTTGAATTCTCTCTTGGGTTTTTTGCCAGAGCTCTGCAGCTGAAGTGCCCGTATTAAAAATTCGGTTCTGCTAAGTGGTTTTAGCCTGCTGCTGTGAACTACGTTAGCCTTAAAGGGGTTGTAGGTTAACCAGAAATGAGGAGATATATTTTAAGCTGAAATACAGTGTAACAGGGTTTGTGGAAAAAACACAGGATTCACGTGAAAACCCCCGTGGCCTTTTAGGCGGGCATATGCCTGCTGTTTACATCAGCGTTTGTCAGCAGCGTGGAGGTGGGGAAACACCACCTTCAGCAGAGAGCTTTCAGGAAAAAGTAAAGCATTTTCTCTTGCACGCTCTCAGATCGTTGTCTGTGTATATGTGTAGAGAGGCAGCAAAGGGGGGAGGGAGAGAGAAAGACTAGTTGCCAAAGAAGAGAAGCAAAAAAGCCAAGTAGTTTAAAACAATCATAAAATCTCCTTTCCCAAGCATGTGTCAGGTTTAGGCAAACTCGGCGAGATTTTAAAGATTACCAGGGTGTTTTTTAATCTGAACTCTGATCTGGCTAGTAGGAGGCTAAGAGTTATTTATTCATGATCAAGTGCTGGTGAGTTTGATCATCTCCGAGGAGAAGTCCACAGGTCCCCGTGACTCGGAACTGTTGGGAAGTGGCTGGTGTGCAGCTCATTTGTGTAGCCAGGTAAGCACATCATCTCTGCATCCCAGCGGAATGGTTACAGCCACTGCATCCCACGGCCACCTCCACTGCTGGGCTACGAGTCCCAGCTGCCCTAATGCCTGCAAATTCATAGAATCATGGAACGGTTGGGGTTGGAAGCGACCTGTAGAGATTATCCAGTCCAACCCCCTGCTAAAGCAGGTTCACCCAGATGAGGTCACACAGGAATACATTGAGGAGGGTTCTGAAAGCCTCCAGAGAAGTAGACTCTACACCCTTCCTGGGCAGCCTGTGCCAGGGCTCCATCACCCTCACAAGAAGTTTCTCCTTGTGTTTAAGTGGAACTTTTCCAGCTTATGTCCACTGCCCCTAGCCTTGCCACTGGGGACGACCTGCTTCTGCAGGGTGCTGGACTAGGTGATCTCTAAAGGTCCCTTCCAACCTTACCATTCTATGATTCTATGATCCTCCCAACATCCACTCTTTAAGTACTTGTAAGTGTTGATAAGGTCCCCCCTTAGTCTTCTCTTTTCTAAGCTAAACAGCCCCAGGTTCCACAGTCATTCCTCATAAGAAAGATGTTCCAAATGCTCAGTGCCTTGAATCTGCTGAAGGGACGGTCAAGGAGGAGCTAACTCGTGTGTCTGAGAATAACGTGCCTTGAACTATAAACAGGAAATAACTGATGAATGTGCTGATTGGATGGGTTGCTGTTGCCTTTTGGCAACTGTCAAGAAGGTAAAGCAGTCATCTGTGCTCAAGTGGATATTGAAAATCAGGCCAGATGCCTTGGTTCTGGGCTTGGATTTGTTTTTCTGTTTCGAACTGGCAGAGTTTGACCTGGAAGCTGATGTCTGAGTGCCTCTGTATAGGGTGATGTGTCACAAAAAGGCAGTAGCCAAGAAAGAGTAGAGCCCAGTCCATGTTTTCAGCTCTTAAGACAGAAGTAGCTTCATACCTCCCAGACTTCAGCTATCATTTTCTGCTCCCTTCAAAAGGCAGTTTGTGGATTATGCACAATTTTGTCCTCTCAAGCTAAGAGAACAGGCAGATTTAGGTGTCTTATTTTAATGAGCCACAGGTAATGTGTTCTCTGTATTCCTGGGAAGTGGTTTCCTCTTTGACCCTTGGGCTTGCTCTGTTTTAGTTTCAAGACTGGCTTCTGCATTCTTGTGCTGAAACTCAAAAACTTGTGGATTCTGGTTGATCTGGCTTCTCATGCCAGCTTTGAGTCCCTTTTCTGGCCAGCCAGAAATGATGTCCATGTAGTACTCTGCCAGTGGGAGTTCTGTGAATGTCCACATCAGCCTGGTGAGGTTAGGGCAGATACTTGCATCTTAGTAGCTGAAATATGCTTGCCAAGCTCTTTCAACTCCATCAGTACTAGTGCAATGCGTGCATCATATGTATCAAACACATCTCGTCTTCTCCTCGCCATGTTGTCCACCTTGCTCGTTCTCCCTTCCTGATGTTGTCCACCTTGCTCCTTAATGAGGAGCAGATGTTTAAATCTCGACCAGACAGCTAGAGGAATGCCCTGATTTCTTCAGGTCTGCAAGGTGCAGAGTGTCTCTCTGAGTTGGGAATGGCCAGCACAGCACAGGGGGAGGTCAGACATTGTCAGGTTCAAGTACTTTTGTTGTTTGTCTCCAAAATGCATGAGCCTGCCACTGTCCATGGGCAAGTCCTACTCATCTATCAGTGGACTATTTATGTCATTCAGTCATATGCCTTCTCCTCCTGGTCTAATACAGGTAACAGCCTTGGTAACATCGTCATGAAGAAATGTTTTTCTTTATTGGTGGTTGCAGCCATCTGGTAAATGTGCATTGCTAAATACCTTGTTGTGAGTTCAGCTAACACTTCTATCTCTCTCTCGGGTCCTCTCTCCATCTTTGTCTATGTTGACAGCCAGATCTAAAGGCAGGCAGTGCTGCTTGTGATTTGCACGGTGCCAGGCGTGCTGGGGCACCACCTTTGAAAGTGAGCCTCCAGGAAACACCACAACGCCTATAATTGTGAACAGACTGTTCTGGGGTCTTGCCAGTTGTGATTCTCATTCTAGAAACTGTGCAATGCTCAGCAGAATGAAATTGTGGCAATCATTTACGCTAGGCTTTCCTGTAGGGAGCTGGTGTGCAACTGATTTCAGCCTGAGCCACCACATTCAAATGACTTTTTCTTAAGGAGGTGATTGAATCAAATGTTTCTCACGCTCCTGTTACTGTCAATCACTGTTCTCTTGTAAAAGTGAAGACTGAGCATTTCCAGTTTCTAGCAGATTGTCTAGCTTCAGATAAAATTGCTTTGAGAGCTAGATGCCCTACCTTTTTCTTTTCAGACTTCTCCTAAGTTTCACGATCTTTATATCCTCAGAAACCAAAGTTATGGGTCAGGTCTAGTTGCATCTCCAATAACTCATTTTCATTTCCTTTTTTCACACATGATTAAGAGGTTTAGCCCTCTTCATGACTGTCCCCTCCCACAGAAAAAACTCATGCGAGGAGTAGCGAGAGAGAAAGACTTCAAAAACAGAGTGAGTGACCTCATCATGTATCTGCTGTAGAGATGTCAGTCTCCAAGAAATATGAAAGGTCAGAGCTCTTTAGGGGAAGGGTTTTTCAAAATGGAGCTGAAAAACCCAGACCAGGTCTGAAGAATTCATGCTGTCCTCATCTCTTGTCCTTTGCCCAAATATTTGGAGACCTTCTGTCCAGTGGAGTAGCTGCTGTGTGATTTTTGACATAGATTACTGTCCTGAAGCCCTGGTTGTTGTGGCTTTTGCCAGTCTTGGACTGTCCAAAAGAAAACAGTGAAACAAATGTCAACCATTTGTATGGGAACAGGATAAAATCCTACTTTTCCTTTTAAATGAAACAGTTTAAAAAATATAAATTCCAGATCTTTTCCTATCCCTCGATGTAACTGGTTCCTGAAAGCTTTTGTTGCACCACTGTGACAATTTTATTGTTTGCACTAATTATCCTGGCTGGGCTTTGTGCATTGGATGGCAGAGAGGCAGACAGGCCTTCTCCATGGTGGAGGGAGCTGCAGGATCCACATCCCAGGCGCTGTGGGCCAGGATGGGCTTTGCCCAGCATCCCTGAGTATGGACACAGGTCACCTGCACCCGTGCACGAGATGACGCCGGCCCGAGGGGTGACTCTGAAGTCTCACTTTCCTTTAAAACCGTCACTCTACGAATAAAATGGCTCACCTACAGTCCCCACACAGGCACAGGCACCGTTTAAATATAGCAACTGATGTCTATCTGTAAATTACAAGGAAATTAATAAATCGAGGCACCACCGACCACAAAAAGGAAGTTTGAAAGCAGCCAGGAGCTGTGATAGGTCAGCTCCCCCGAGGGACCCTGCCCAACCTTCACCCTGACCCCGGCCCGCCTGGCCTCCCTCCATGCCCACGTGCTGCCACTCGCCAGGGCTCTGGCCCATGTCTAGCGGTCTAGACCTGTGCCCACGCTGAAGCCGAGGGTGCCCCGGGCACACGGGATCCCTGCCATGGGGACGGCACGGCCTTTTCGGGAAACCACTGAGCTCACTTCTGGGAGGTGGGGGTAGGGGGGTGCTTCGGAGCATAGGAGGGTTGCAAAGAGTATTCGTGCAGGAAGTTGGGGGGAAAGGTTTCCTCTCTTTTTTTTTTGGTCTTTTAATCTTTTCTTGTTTCATCTGAAGCACAGTTTCTGTGCTGTTTGCCATCCCACAGCCTGCTAGGTGCAGCCTCTTGGAAAGGTTATTGGGCTCAGCTTCATCTATTGGTATGAAATCTGATTTTATTTTGTTGTCTTCATTGCAAAGTTTACATTGAAGCCAGAATCATTAAGTAAAACATGAAAGTTTTGCATACAGCATGTGTGTGTATGTGTACAGTTAGCAAGCCACCCTCACCCTTCTAAAATGATGTTCTGCACATTTGTCCAAGTTCATTCCCATGTGAGTGAGGGAAAAGATGCGAATGATGTCCTAGAAGTTTGATGAAAATATCGGGCTGGGGAGAGAAGAGAAAGGATCAAGTGAGCAAGTGTGAATGGGCATCTGCTGCAGATGCTCAACACTTATTAGACACTTAATTTTTTAGACTCCAGCTGGGAGGGAGTGTCCATCCATCCCTCGTGCTTTATTAAACCGTGGAGACTGCACCGCTAATCGTGCTGCTTCAAAACTCCATCCTTACTGCAAGGTCATACAGAAAACAAACCACACACTCCGAGGGCCTCAAAAAACCCATTTCTCCTCTTTCCACATGCTTGTTGTTCACAGAACCAAGACTGTAGCTCTAGTACCAACAAGTTGGTGAAGAGTTTAGAGCACAAGTCTGATGAGGAGCAGCTGAAGGAACTGGGGTTACTTAACCTGCAGAAAAGGAGGCTGAGAGGAGACACTCTCTACAGGTACCTAAAAGGAGGTTGTAGTGAGTTGGGAGTTGGTCTCTTCTATCCATTAATGAATTATAGGACAAGACAAAATGGTCTCAAGTTGTACTAGTGGAAGTTTAGATTGAAGATTAGGAAAAACTTCTTCTCTGACTAGGTCAGTCACTGGCACAGGCTGCCCAGGGAGGTGGTGGAGTTCCCATCCCTGAAGGTTTTTAAAGGCTGTGTGGACAAGGTGCTGAGGGACATGGTTTAGTGATGGGCTTGGCAGTGTGAGTGATTTGACTTGATGATCTTAAAAGTCTTTTCCAACCAAAGTGATTCTATGATTGTCTGAAATAACCCCTGTCAGCTTCCGACAGGGAAAGATGAGTGCTTGTGTGCAACCTCTCCTTCCAGCCTCTTGAGAACATCTCTGCAGGTGGGTTCATACTGAAATTAGTCTGGCAGGATGCAAGGATTATCAGCATTGCTCTTTACCATACCAGCTAAACTGTGTCTCCCTCAGGAAAAGCTCTCCCATCTTTGGGTAGATGAGGCAGGGCAGTGTGGCTGCAAGCATGAGCCCAGTGGATGCAACGAGCAAGTGTGGAGGACAGCTGGTTGAATTCAGTTGCCAGATTTAGCTGGGGATCATGAGGGCCATTTAATATGTGCTTCTAAGGCGAATTAATTTTGCATTTCACAAGGGAAGGGAAAAGCAGGGCTGGAGTGGAGAAGTGAGTTTTGGGCAGGAGAAGTCAGCTGTTTCTCAGAAATAAAATAGCACATGCAGACATGGGGAAGAAAAGAAGCTAAAACTGGCTGGAAACAAAGGAGGGCAGGGATGAGAAGCTGCCTGTGGCTGCATGGGGAAGGTCAGTTATGGGATGGAGGGAAAGGGAGCTTGTGATGGGGTCAGGAAGAGGTCTGTGAGGAATGAGAGAGGGACAGCATAAGGGAATAGGCCAGGAGCAAGCCTAGAGACCACCCCAGAGGAGGACAGAGGAGGGAACAAGGAGCAAAAGGGCTCCCCAAGGGGCAACAGTGGACTCAACCATAGGAGAGGGTTGCAGTGAGGCTGCAATGTGGAGGTGTGAGTGGAGGGTGAGGGAGAGTTTGAGGAATAGTTTGTGCTTGGAATAGGGGAGGAAGCTTGAGGAAGAGGTTGGAGGCAGGGAAGGGGTAGAAGACAGCACAGCAGGAGGGATGTTGCCAGCCACTGGTGTTCTGGCAAGCAGGAGGATGGGAAGCTGGAGTAGAGAATGCTGGGTGGTGGTGATCAGAAATAAGGAGCTGGTTGCATTTAGAGGAGTCAGTGCTGTGTGGATAGGTCTAGACGAGCTGGAGGACAGGGTTATTAGAGGGCTTTCAGCCACTTCAGGAGAATGGGAAAAAGTGGATCTTGAATTGAGATAGAGCTAACCAGGATGGATCTAGTGCTGGAGAGAGAGAAAAACAAGAGACTCAAAGTTGGAGAAGTTCTGAAGGAACTTAGCTGTGCAAAGGGAGGCCGAAAACAGCAGCAAAGCCATGGTCACAGACACAGACAAGGTCACAGCAAGGCCAGGCAGAGACAAGAAGATGATGCTGAGGGAGAAAAGGTGGCCGTAGAGAAGGAACCGAGAGCCCAGAGATCAGATAAGGAGCAGCTTGTGGCCTGAAGAACGTTTTTAAGAGGAGCAAAAGTTAGCAAGTAGTCCTGGTGTGGTGAAGCCTTAGTGAAAGTGGGATGCTGAATAATTCCTCAGTTCCTCAAAAAAATCAAGTGAAGCTTCCTTGACTTCAGGTAAGCATCTTCCCACAGCCATGCATGTGCTCCTGCTCCTGCCCAGCTTTCTCTGGCTCCATGTTCATGGGGGAGCAGGCAAAGTATATTAGTTTTGGAACAAAGATAACAATTCCTACTCAGTCCATCAGGGCATCCTGTCCAGATTGAAAAGGGTTTCATGGTTCAGGAAGGCTGATTTTGAGTAGTGAACAGTTAAATTAATCATTAATTTTATTGCCAATGACACAGAGGTGACTCAAGTCAACACTTCTTTTACTGGAAAGAGCCAACCCCTCGGACTGGCAATGCCACGACAGTGTTCCCAACAGATGGCATTGCTGTGAGCTGCATGGGTGCAAGGAAGCATGGGCGGAGGTATGCAAGCACTCAGCACACATGGGACTGCTCTGAACCAGCCAGCCCAGCAGACATAATTTGTTCCTCCTCTGGTCACTCTCCACAACTACCCAAAAAGAAGTTGTAGTGATGTGGGAGTTGGTCTCTTCTCCCATGTAACAAGTGACAGGGCAAGAGGAAATGGCCTCAAGTTGTACCAGGGGAGGTTTAGATTGGAGAAAAGAAGAACTTTTTCATGGGGAGGGTTGTTAGGCACTGGCACAGGCTGCCCAGGGAGGTGGTAGAGTCACCATCCCTGGAGATACTTGAAAGCTGTGTAGCTGAGTTGCTGAGGGACATGGTGCAGTGGTGGGCTTGGTAGTGTGAGATTAGTGGTTGGATTCAATGTTCTATTCCAACCAAAATGATTCTATGATTCTATGTTTCCCAGGAGAAGGCAATCAGCCTCCGCACATTGTTTTCATCTGCCCCCTTGCCTCTTGCAGCCACTCTGTTGCCTGGGCTAGGGGCAACCTCTACTCCTCTGTCCCATGGGCAGAGAGAGGCCAAATGCAATGGGCAAGGGGCATCTACATGATGCTTGAAGAGGACTCAACGCTGTCGGCAGCACCTGTAAAACCTCTCCAAGCCCGCAGCCCCTGTATTTTGGGTCTTGTAACAATCATGGGGCAAGGTCCTCTGTCTGGCAAGAGCGAAGGTTATACTTCCCTAGGTGTGTGTGGTTCACGAAGGGACAGATAAAAGTCTATGCTAGGTCCAGAGTAAGTCCGTGATTAAAGGTTAGCCAAAGCCACCTTTCCACCTCTGAAATAGTGCTGTGTTTATTTGTGAGAACTTGTTTCAATCTGCTTTTAAACACATTGGAAGCAGGTGAGTTTTAAGATAGTTAACGTGCCATTTATCACTTCTCCTGCTGATGATTAAAGCAAAGGTTTTCTTTTCTCTCCAAGGAATATTGTGAACTGTGCTCAGTCATGTTAATGACAGCAGTAACAACAGCAATAAGAATTATTTTTGTGGAATCTGAGATGTTGGTGAAATGCTTATAGTCTGAGAAGCTGGAGTAGGGCAGGACTGGGGTGGGAGACTTGAAATCCTGATTCCACCGACTTTGTGGGCTGAGATTTCACCCCAGATAGTGAAGTCTGAGTTTTTGAAAAACAGAAATGACTTCAGTTATTTGGGAGTGGGTCTGTGGTGTTACCTAACTGCTGAGGACATCCTATGAACCGCAAGCTGCCCATGTTTTGATGGCCAATTTGGAACCGAAGCGGGTGGTGCAGTGGAAATAATTATCTCACTGTCTGATTTAGTCACTCCAGCAAGGTGTTTGCAGAATGTAGCTGCTTTGTATAGGATAGCAAAAAAGCAAGGGGCTGGCTAATTCAATTAGAAGCGAATAGCTACAGCCTAGGCACTGACAGCATGTGGGAGGAAGTGGTGTTGTTTCCACTGTGACTGGCAGTGAGTGACTAGCAAAAACAAGGTGGTTTGAGGAACACTTGCGTATTAATGGCATTTCCCTGTTCTGTTTGTCAAGCAAAGGTGGGAATATAGAGTCAGAATTTACTTGAATCTGTTCCTTTACAAGAAGAGACGAGGGGCCTCCATGTGCCCAGACCCTGCCTGCAAAGCAAGCGCCTGTGTGGCAGGTACTCAAACAGAGGCTCTGTGGGTGAAACAGAAGAAAATCCCCAATATCACTGTGCACAGGGTATTCTGGAGATGGCCCTTTGTCTGCCAGGAGTGTTGAGTTGCTCTTGCTCTCTTTCTTGGTGCTGCAGTAGGGCTCCAATCACCTGCTGACAGCTGGTGCCTTCTACCTAGAAAAAGGCTGCTGGTGGCATGGCTGATTCACTTCAGACTCGTGGCAGTTGCAGGCCCACGTGGCAGCCACGGGCTCAGCAGTCTGGCTGTGGTGTTGGACTGGAGAGTTTCCTGAAGTGAATCAGACTCTCTGCCTGATGGCTGCATCAGACGTGATAACCCAAATGTGTAATAAGCACCTTCCTCTGACTCTGCCTCTCTCTGCTCCTGTTCATCTTCCCCTTGTTATTAAGCTGAAAAGGCCACCTGTAATGGCAGCCTGTAGGATGTTCATTGCCTCCTGACCACCTCAGGTGACTTTGCGTGAGGAGAAAATATTTCTCCATCAAATCTCACTTTACAAGAAAATTGGCCATAAATAATTAATTTCAGCCTTTCAGCAGCTTAACCTTTCAGGCAGATCCAGAGAGAGAACTGAGGGGCAGTCCCAGAGAGGGGAAGTTCCAGGCCTCTGGCCACTGCTCATGAGAGGGTGGCAGCCATTGCCTCTCATGGGGGGTGTTTTGTATTCCCAGTGTGTGCCGCCCTCCCAAGGAGCTGGCTCCCTCCTTCACAAGTCAAGGGGGAGACTGGCAGGGACCTTTGTTTTGGCAGGGGGTGGCTCGGTGATGCATGGAGTGGTGTAGGTTAAGAGAATGAAGTGACAGGGAGACTGTGGAGTCTCCTTCTCTAGAGGTTTGCAAAACCACGTGGACATGTTCCTGTGTGACCTGATCTGGGTGAACCAGCTTTAGCAGGGGCTTGGACTGGATGATCTCTAGAGGTCTCTTCCAACCCCAGCCATTCTGTGATTCAGTGTTCTGGGAGAGAGCGGCCTGAAGGCCAAGCCTGCCTCACCGCTTACCCACAGCGTGAGGGGCACTGCAAATGGCAGGCAGTCACCCTCTGCCCCTCAGACCCCAGGAGAGCAGCACACAGGGAGGTCAGGGCTGTAGCTAGCTGCCTCTGCTACGTTTGCAGAGAACTGAGTATGTATGTGCAGAGGAGGGGGCAGGATTTGCTCTTCACACATTTGGTCCATATTTGATGAGACACCAGCTGACAAGCGTGTGATGCCTCCTGCACTGGAGCAGGGATTCTGCTGCAGCTCTGTGCTCCTACTTACAGCTCTTTACCTAGTCCAAAACCTACCATGTCTGACTGCTGGTACCAAGCTCCTTGCTGTAGGTCAGCCTCAGGTCTCGTTTCTCCTCAAATGCAGAACAGCAAAACCAAAATAAATATGTTGATTCTTCCCCTCCCATCACAGCTGATGTATTTTGGCAATTTAAACAAAGGGGTGATGCTCTGGACTTAACCTCAGTCATTTCCAAGATTAATACACTGGGGTGAAGCTGGAAAAACTCGTGCTTGAACTGGTATTACCTCTGGCCTACCCTCTGCCCACATGTTGGTTTTGGTGATTTTTTTTTTTTGTCTATGTCTTGGTTCAAATTAGTCTACAAGCTGTTTGATGTGTGCATTTCTCTATCACTGAGAACCGTGTGTGGTGCCAGGCTACAAGGACTAGCCACAGTGGGAGAAGGTAGCAGGGTGTAGATAACAGACGCAGCCAAGAACTAGCACTGCTATCGCATGAGCTGCTGGAAAGTATGAGTTACACACTTGCTGACACACCATAGAGCACAGTCCTCCCAGACTTGCTGGGTATCTTGGAAGACAGCACCTGGAAGCATGTCCTGCAGCAGCCTCTGCCACCAGCTGCCCCCAGCATCACCAGAAGAATGATGAGAGCAGAGACTCCTGTGCAGTCAAAGATGCCTTAACACTACTGACACAAGTGTCCAAATCTCTTGAAGTAGTTTTGTGATAAAAAAATATTGTAACCCAAGGATGTTTTAGCAAGAGCGTGGCCATGCCATTCACGTGGACGCACTGCATGGCTCCAGCCACTCTGGGGCTTTGCTGTCCTGTGCTCCCAAACCATGCCCACAGCTGACTGTATCAGGCATTTTGTTTCTCTGAAAGAGTTTCCATTCCCACCCCTGAGAAGGACAGTTCCTGCTGCTCAGTAATGGGCACACCTGGGGAGGGACCAGGATGCTTCACCTCCAGGTAAAACCCTTGTAGCTGCTGTGAACCAGCCCTAAAAGCAGCTACTAGACCACATTTATGCACATAAACACAGTCCCTTTTGTTCTGTGGTTGGCATCAGGAACTTCACACCAGTGATTTTTTAAAACAAAGTTGTTTTCTCTTTCCAGTTTGAATGGAGCTACCTCCTGCTCTCCCCTCCTCCACCCCCATCTTCGTTTTTAAATTCTCACTTACTGCTTCTGCTTCCTTGTAGTTTGGCAGCACTGTCTGAGAGGGATGGGGCTTGGGCAGGGAGGCAGGCAAGATGGCTTGCTGGCTTTATTTTGCAGCAGTTGCATTGTCACCACCTGTGCTGGTTTGGCTTTGCATTGCCTCTCACATGGATGGGAAAACAAACACCATGGCATTGCATGTCCTTGCACCACCCTTAATCCCTTTCTGGCCCTATGAGATGTGAAAAGCCTTTGTCCTGGGTGATGGGAACATTCCTGGTCCCATGCTCCACAGCTCCATAGCCTGACCCATGCTTGCAGCAGCAGTATCATTCTTGGGAATTGAGATACATCCCATGCAGGACAATGTTGGTATATTTTTTTTCTTTCTTGTTTTGGGTTTGCTTTTTTGTTCCCCACTGCCGTCACAGGTCTGTCTGCTTTGCCTCTGCCTGTCAGTAAGTTGAGGCTGCTCACAATAAGAATTCTCTTTTGCAGAAGCAGCAGTGAGTTTTGTGACATTTGGGGTTTGGGGTTTTGGATTTTTCTTGTTGGGTTTTTAAGGGAGGGGAAAGCAAAGTTTCTTTAAGATTTTTCCTGAGGAAAAATAAACCCTCCAACAATCAAGGAAAAATATTAAAGAAATAAATGATAAAAAAGCAGCCACTCAAAAATCATAGAATCATAAAATCATTTTGGTTGGAAAAGGCCCTTAAGATCGAGTCCAACCACTAACCTCACAGTGCCAAGCCCATCACTAAGCCATGTCCTTCAGCACCTCATTTATGCATCTTTTCAATATCTCCAGGGATGGGGACTCCACCACCTCCCTGGGCAGCCTGTGCCAGTGTCTAACAACCCTCTCAGTGAATAAGTTTTTCCTGATCTACAATCTAAATCTTCTCTGGTGCAACTTGAGTCCATTTCCTGGTGTCCTATTGGTCATTACTGTAGAGAGATCAACACCCACCTTGCTACAGCCTCCTTTCAGGTAGTTGTAGAGATTGGTCATGTCTCCCCTCAGCCTTCTCTTCTCCAGACTGAACAAACCCAGTTCCCTCAGCCGCTCCTCATCAGACTAGTTCTCCATACCTTTCACCAGCTTTGTTTTCCATCTCTGGACATGCTCCAGCATCTCAATGCCCTTCTTGTAATAAGGGGCCCAAAACCGAACATAGCACTTGAGATGCAGCCTCACCAATGCTGAGTACAAGAGGACAGCACTCCACACCAGCAGGGGAGTTGGAAATTAGGTGGGTGCTGGCCCAGCCCCAGTCACCTGCCTGCTCTGGTGTGGACAGCTGTGCAGAGTGCAGGTGGTTCAGCAGAGGCCAAGGCCAAGCAAGGGAGGCTTAGACTCAATGGAGGAGAAGCTCAGTGGTGGGGAGAACATCCCTCCATCCTTGCCAAAAGCGGCAGTTTTGAAGCTTGGCCCTGCTGGCCCAGCTCTCCATGGGAGATGCATCCCTAGGAGCTGGGGTTGGTCCTGAATGACAGCAAGAGCCCTGTCTCAGGTGCTCAGTCAATGAGGCAAGGGCTGCAAGGGTAAATCATGCCTTACAAGCCATGGCAGTGCCGCAGGGCCGAGCCAGCTGCTTCTAAAAACAGACCACTTACTCAGAATCAGAACCGAGGAGCTACTCGCCTTTTACTCCAGCTCCTTTACATATAGTCCCCATTTCTCCTGATTTTACCTCAGCAGTTACTATATGAATGGCAGTGCAGCAGTGGTGGGTTGGGGGAGGGGAGCAGGGGTATCTGGCCACACTGGAGCTGCTGGTTTGCTGCAGGATATGGGGAGGTCCTTCTGCAGTGGCTGTGTCAGAGACCAGCCTTCACACAAAAGGCAGCTGCTGGTGTACCTGTGGGGCTCATGTTACCCTAAATGAAACCTATGTCTCCTCTTTTTCCCCAGGGAAAGGCCATTAGCATTTTCATTGGAGCTTTTCCTTCCTTCCTTCCTTCCTTCCTTCCTTCCTTCCTTCCTTCCTTCCTTCCTTCCTTCCTCTCTCTCTCTCTCTCTCTCTCTTTCTCTCTTTCTCTCGTATCATTTTTTCCTTTAAGCAGCCTAGCCAAGCTGCAAAGCTACAAGAGCTGTTACCATATGCTCTTGGATTAGTCTCCAGCCCTTTCAAGGAAGGTGCCCAATGCCACCACCAAGCAGCATGTCAGCTCGAAACTTACACTCAAAAGGAAGGAAAGAGTGCAATAGTGGTTTGACCTTACCTCCAGGCACCTTGATGTTGGAGATGGCAACAGGCTGCTTTCAGTTTGTCTGTCATTCAGAAGAACCTCAGACCCATCTACCAAATATCTTGAGGAACCACAACGTTCCTATTACCCTTTCCCCAGCATGCCTCACAATGATGTAAGTTAGAGCTGCATTTACTTCATGGATTTACACACCAATGAATCAAGGTCTCTGCTTATGACAGCAATTCAAAACACACATAAATAGGAGGCCAGTTTCTTTCTCTCTTGGCTTTTTTACAAAGCTATGGCAACATAAACAGAGATTCATAACAGATAGGAGAGAGATCACTGGAGCGTTTTCCTAGAAAAGATTCACATGGGCATGAGTCTTTGGCCCACATTGTTATAATCAGAGATAAACAAAACTGACTCTTTTTAAACACTGAGACTGCCCTACTCAGGGAAGTTAAAAGTTAGAGACATCTTCATGTAGTGGTCACTTTAAGGAATCAACCTGATTTTTTCTTTTTGTGATGGTACAGTGTAACTCCTCGAAAAGCAGCACATCTCTGTCTGAAATTTCCCACTTCAATTAATAAAAACAGCTCACACACACAAATCAGGTCATCTTCATGTTGAATGGCAAAGTCAAAGCAGACCCAAAAAACCCAAAAGCAACACAAACTCAGAGGTTTATCTTCACTGAAGATGAACTTGAGACTGTCTGAAAAGAACTTTCAGACATTTGAGTGTTCAGTTTTTAACACTTTCCTCTGCTTTACTGTCTAGACACCAAACCAAAATGAGGTTACTTGGTGCAGTGGCATCTAATAAGGGACATTTCTTGTTCTCAGAAGTTCTGTAAGTACCTAAAGGGTGAATACCAAGAGGATGGAGTAACATTTTTGTTTCTGCTGTGTCCAGTGATAGGACAAGGGGTAATGGACAAAAGCTGGAACACAGAAAGGAAAAACTTCTTTGCTTTTCAGATGAGGGAGCCCTGGCACAGGCTGCCCAGGGAGGCTGTGGAACCTCCTTCTCTGGAGGTTTTCAAAACCCACCTGGACACATTCCTGTGTGACCTGATCTGGGTGACTCTGTTTTAGCAGGGGAGTTGGACTAGATAATCTCTAGAGGTCCCTTCCAATCCCTACCATTCTGTCATTATGTGATTCTGTGATACTATCATTCTTGTCTAAATCCATGTGGTGAGTGGCAGGAGAATGGAAGCATTGCTAACTAGATTCCCTCTTCCACTGTCACCTTTGAACCACTGCCACCTTTGAAAAAGAATTATACAAAGATAAAGCTGATAACTAAAAATAAATAAAGGTTTTTATAATAAAAAAAAGAAGAAAAAGAAAAAATATTGAAGGCATGGATGGCATTTTTTGAATGGAGTCACATGCCTTAAAGTGCTGGAAATCACAGCAAAAACCTTGTTGCAGTCTCAGGCACCAGACCTGCATTGTCCCTGGGTACTCAGGGCTGCTGTTATCAGCCCTCCAGGTGCTAGCCCCGGGCAGCACCAGCAGGAAGGAGCCAGGGAGAAAGGAAGGATCAGGTGTACATGTAGCTGTTGGAAGTACTGATGGGATGTTTTTCCAGTCTTGCATTGACAGTCGAGATCTCCACAAGTGTATAGAGATGTGGGCTTGGTGAGGAGCTTGTGGAGTCGCTTTACAACCTGGGAATATCCCACAGGCCCTGAGGTGCTGGCTGGACTGATGGTGGGATGGAGCATTGTGTGCTGGCAGTGAGAGGCAGGTGTAGGCTCAGGGTTGCTTTTGAACTTGCTGATGATCATGGGAGGAAAACTGGCAGCAAAGCTTGGAATTAAAGCAAGCTCTCCTGCATTCTTTCAGTGCCATAATAGAAAGGTTTCTCCACCATGCCTTAGACATAGAGGCCGTCAGGGAAGGACCAGTATGGTTGTAGGGATGAAAACAGACCTATCTAAAGTTAAACCAACCAAACCAAGACCCAAACAACCTTTTTTTTTATGAGTAATTGTGTTCATTATCCTAAAAAGAAGGAAATCCCAGAATTCTGGACAGGGATTGGGGTTGACTGGAGGAATTATGCAGCATCTCCTCCTGGTGGCATCTCAGTGGGTGGAAAATGAGGCTAAACCAGTTGACAAATACAACTGCAGAACATGAAAAGTCTATCAAGCTAGGAATGGAGAACACAGATAAGGGATGGTTTTGGCACAAGTCTCATAAAGGCCTCATTGCCTGTGACTCAGAGGTGCTGGTCACCACTGTAGCTCTATTGGAAGAGGTGGATGTTCAGCTTTTCAGAAGGTCAATCCTTTATTTTACAAATGCACTCATCATTTACAAGCCTGTTTATTTACAAAGCCTGTTATGAAGCTGCCTCGTCTTGAACTCTCGTAGGAAGTCTCTTTAATCACAAAAGTTTCAGGTCTCTTAATTGCTTTTGTCTTGTTTCTGTTTTTCTTTTTTATTTTGCACTTCGTGTACCATATTATGCAGACAGGGGAGAAAATGGTAAAGACTACATGGGCAAAAGTATTAGCACTGGACTTGTCTGTGTGATGTTTGTGTGCCTGGGTATGTGGTTCCCTTAGCTTAAGGAGGCAGAAATGGAAGGAAGAGAGCAAACTCCTGCAGCAGGAGAAGATTACTTTATATTGGACTCTGGCCTGCTGCTTCTGCTTGCAGAGGTACTCTGCCATCCTCATGATTAGTCCTCAGCCAGTATGTCCCCCATGCAGCAGGGCTCAGGTGCAGGCCTCTGGGGGCTTACACAGAGCCACAAGATTGAAATAAAGCATGGCAGGAATTAGCTGTCCAGCATTAGCGAGCACTTGTGAGCAAGATGATTTATCTCTTCAGAGGCTTTATAACTTGGCAACATTTTGACAGAGGTGTTTTTCAGGCAAGTGGCACATTGCTGACACACAAGCCAAAATCCTGCCACATTTCAAGTCCTTTTCCAAAGCCTGGAGGCACAAAGAAAAGCTCACTGAATTTCTTGGAGCATGAGGGGAAAAAAAAGAGGGTATTTTCTTCCAGCTAAGTGATCAGCAACCACTTAAAATTTCCAGGCAGAGGTCTACTGGGGTAGGCTCCAACCTGTGATATTCTAGCCCAAACAGCTGTCATTTTTCAAAATTACAAGTGACCATAATTAGGAAGCAACAGGCAACTGCTTGGATTCACTGATGCCCCATTAAAACATGTTTTCTACATTTTTCAAAGAATGAAAGCTGCTGTGCAGGTGTATTTGCTATGGTTGGGAAGAAACAGCACTCCACTTTTCTTTCCTCCCCCAACCCCCCCCTTTTCTTTTCTGAATGAAAGTGTTTTACAAACGAAAAATGAGGTTTCCTGAAATGAAGAACTGCCTCCTATTCTGAGCTGGCTTCCATGAAATGTATTTGAGAGCCTCTTGTCCTTATCTCTGAACTTGCTGCAGGGTGACAACTGACTGTCCCAACTGGGTCAGCTTGGCCAAGGAGTGTCTGGGCTGGGCAGAGTCCCATGGACCTGGACAGGGTTCCATGGCCCTGGGAAGAGGCATATGATGAAGTTGTAGACATTTCAAGGAAAAGTTTTCCCATGCACTTTGCTGCTTGTCCCCACATTCAGAGTCCAACCCCACATACTTTTGCCTTTCCTCCTCAAGGCTGATGGGGTGTCCTGGCTCCCTGGGGGCTGCTGGCAGACTCTCTCACCTCCACACTTTCTAACTCATCTCCATCACTTCCCACCATGTCTTTTGTCTCTCTTTTCTCATCAATAACCTCCTTTTGTGCCCTAGTCCATCTTCTTCCCCTTTGTTGCTACTGCCTGGGCACTGCTGGGAATGGTGGGAAGCAGTAAGGGATGTGTAACAAGTCTCAGCCCCGTGGATTAAGAAAGCAGAAGCACCTCCAGAAATAGAGTCTGATCTGCACAATGCTCATAGGTGAGCAACAGAGAGAGAGAGGACGTGTCAGGCACATATTGGAGACAGGGCTAAATACTCCATGACTTTATCCAGGAGCAGCCAATATATGAGAGGAGGCTCTGACACAGGCACAGTAGCATCCCAGTACACTCAACTGTACTTGGTCATACAGTAAGCACCAGCCTTGCGAAGGAAAAGCAATGTGACTGCACATGATGAACTGTTCCAGAATCACAGAATTACAGAACAATAGGGGTTAGATGGGATCTCTAGAGATCATCCAGTCCAACTCCCTGCTAAAGCAGGTTCACCCAGATCAGGTCACACAGAAACATGTCCAGGTGAGTTTGAAAATCTCCAAAGAAAGAAACTCCACACCCTCCCTGGGCAGCCTGTGCCAGGGCTCCCTCACCTGAACAAGACATAAATTTCTCTGGAACTTCCTGTGTTCCAGTTTGTTCCCATTACCCCTTGTTCTGTAGAAAAAAAGACTGGCCCTGTCCTCTCAACACCCACCCTGTAGGTGTTCATAAGGATTGATAAGGTCACCCCTCAGCCTTTTCTTCTCCAGGCTAAATAGCCTCAGGTCTCACAGCCTTTCCTCATAAAAGTGTTGTTCCAGTTACATGTAGTTCTTTGCATAGGTTAGGATAATAGTCTAAATGGCTGTCCTGGTTTAGGCCCATAAGGGAACAAAACACCACGATTAGCCTCAAGTACCAAAGACCTGAGGATTGCCAAAGGGCAGGGAGAGCTTAATTGCTGCTTAAGGTCCAGGACAAAACAGAGCAGGCTACCTGGCTTGGGGAAGAAAATAGAAAATAATTTAATGCAACATCAACTAAAACATAACCTTAAAATCCCAAAACATAACCAAAATAAAACACAGAGTGGTACAACAGTGAAGAGTCTGACCAGCCCTTTAAGACCACCTTCTCCCCACTCCTCCCCTCTTCCCAAGCTCAGAGCCCTGATCCCGGTGTTCTTACCTTCTCCCCCCCCCGAACGGCTCAGGGGGGCAGGGAGTGGGGGTTTCAGTCAGTCTGTTCCTGATGGCTTCTGCTGTTTGTCTCTCCTCAGGGCAGGTGTGCTCTCCACCAGTCCTCCCTGAGAGTCTGCGGGGTACCTCACACACACGGCAGCCCTGCACAGGCTGCTCCAACGTCCATTTATCCCAAAGGCTGCAGCTCCTCTCTGCCTCTCGTGTGGGGCTGCTCTGCGGCGCGCAGGCTCCAGCACGGCCTGCGCCATGGCCGCCTCCCCACACAGTCCCTCGCCTGTCCGGGCTCACTCACACGGAGCTGCTGGTGGCTCTCAGTCCTGTCATGGCCCTGCATGGGTTGCAGGGGTACAGCTGCATTCTCGCCACGGCTTGCAGAGGGGTCTCTGGTGTGGTGGTGCTCCTCCTCCCTTTCTCCTTCTCCTTCTCTGACTGTGGGGTCCACGTGGTCGCCTCCATCTTGTATCACTCTAACACCTCCTGCCAGCGCTTCAAATTCCCATCCCTAAATAGTGATGGCAGAGGCGCCAGATTGGCCCAGCCGGGCTGGAGGTGGGTCTGAACCCAGGAGCTGGGGGAGAGTCCAAAAACTCTTTACCGGGTCTTCACTGCAACCCGCTCCCCGTTACCAAGCAAAAGCTGCTCCTTGCTAAACCGTGACAATGGCACATGGGCACAGACAGGAAAAACTTGTAGTTGTTCACTCTCTCTACTGTGAACCTGTGGACTCACTGCCATGAAGTATTGCTGAGGCAATAGCTCCACAGAAGAATTAAAAGCCTAGTAAGTCAACCCCATCCTCCTCATTCATAAAGCTGATGGGAAAGGCCCAGCAGCTCAGCAGAGGAAAAAACATCTTGATACAGTCTCATGCAGCCATTAAGAACTGCAGGGATGCTGTAGGGAAATCTTCTACCAGGCAGGTAGGAAGGATGGGCTATGGACTTTAAAGCTGGGGCATACATTTTTCCTCACACTTGCAACAGCATTGTGCTCTTTAGTGTTCTCTCCCTGCACAGCAAACGTAAAAGCAGAAGAGTATGTTGTGTCTGTGAACAAAGATAGATCTAAGGGGGAAAAGATCTGAGGAGACCAAGTCTGTTCACTCCTGTCTATCTCCTGCCAGGGTTGCTGCTGCAGTGTCAGCGCTGTACGGTCTCTTCTGTTCCAGGGTCAAAACTGCACCATTTCTTATGTCACATAACAGATCTCATAAAACAGATTCCCTTTTGCCAGAGAGACAATCTTCATTACGCTGAAGTTAAGATTGAAATAATATATTGGAGAGAAGTGCAAATTTTTTACAAAAGACACTGCCACTGCAGAATGTCTCTCAAGTAACATTCCCCCGTCCAATAAATCAAATACATAAACAATTCCTTCCCAATAAAAGTCCAAGCAAACCAAACCAAACTGAAAACAAATGAAATGCAAACCCCAAAAGGACTGACCAGGCCCCAGAAGTCTCACAAAAGGACAGCAATTGGGTTTCAGTGGAACATGGTGAATCGGGTAGATGAAAACCTAAACAAAATGCAGATATGAGAAGTGGGAAAAACAAACAAACCAATCAAGATGAAGAATAGAAGGAAATAAATGCCTGGGGCGTAATTCCAAAAAGCCTAACATTTTGTGGTGTGGCAAGGCTCTTCAGATGATGCTCCACCAGCCCCGTGAGGCTTTGTTCCCCTCCCTGCTCTCTGCAGCAGGATAAAAGCACAGGAAGGATGTTTGATGGCAGATTGGCCATCAGCCACTTTCAAAGGGGAGTCATTTAGTGAGATTCACTCATACTCGTATAAGCTGAAGTAAAAAAACCCAAACCAACAACATTGGTGAAGCAACCTGACCGATCTTGCACACACACTTCACATTGGCCCCGGCTGATGGGAAAAACACTCTGTTGTAGAGAATGTAACATTATGAATACTGATAACACCTCCCAGCAAGCCTCAAACACCTATTTCCTGACGAGTGCTTACCACCACGTGGTCAGTAAGGGCTGACCATACCGTGTACAAGTCTGTTACAGGCCTAGTGTTGTATGGGTTTTACTGTTCTTTAAATATAGGCATGTACAATGTGTATGTGGGGGAGGGGCGCTTAACTTGTTCTTCATTCTTGTAGCACACCAGAGCTGTCATGCTTAGACCAAAACTTGTGAGCTGTCAAGCCAAAGTGGCCAACCTAGTGAAAAAGGGTCCCCAGAACAGCAGAACCACTTTTAACAGTGAACGCTTATCATTGACTATCCTTGGTCAAAAGCCAGCCACGCAGACTTCAGGCCCTAAGACAGAAACCACGGTACTTCTTCAGTTATTTGGGTGATATGCTGCTCCCTGAAAAGTTGAGCAAGCTTTTGAAGCCTGGATAGTTTTTCATTCATGAGAACTTGGGAAGGTTTTTTGTTTGTTTTTGAGGCTTTTTTCCCCCCTTCTCTTTAAATCCATTTCGCAGATAAAACTTGACACAATTCACCACTGGCAGGAAACCTTGGAGGGTGCGGTCTGCTGGGTAAAGCAGAGGCCCAGGGCTTTGCATGTCTCATTTCCATCCCTGCCCCTGGCTGCCTGGCTACTCACTGGCTGCCTGGGGGTGAGTCACCTCCTGCACCCAACCTCCTAGGCAGACTATGGCATATGCTCCCAGGGAGATCATAATGTAGCCTCCTAGGGAGAGTCTGGCATACCTGGTGGGACAGCTCTTCTATTTCAGTTAGCTAGCACCAGGCTCATGATTTTTGGGACTACTGAAGCTGATGGATGGTGTTTGTTGCCTTTCACAGGTTGTGGTGTTTGTCCCTGCAAAATGCACCAGGAGTTGTGCTACTAGGAGCTACACTGGATTTGTAAATTGAGTTTTCAGTATGCTGATGGATTGCATGTGAGCGTGTCAGCTGAGTTAGAGCAATTATAGAATCACAGATTGACACAATGATCAGGGTTGGAAGGGAACTGTAGAGATCATCCAGTCCAACCTTGCTGAGGGAACAGAGGGGCACTGTTAGCAAGTTTGCTGATGATACTAAACTGTGGGGAGTGGCTGACACCCCAGAAGGCTGTGCTGACATTCAACGAGACCTGGACAGGCTGGAGAGTTGGGCAGAGAGAAATCTAATGAAATTCAACAAGGGCAAGTATAGAGTCTTTCATCTGGGACAGAAGAACCCCATGTACCAGTACAGGCTGGGGAATGAACTGTTAGAGAGTAGGGTAAGGAAAGGGACCTGGGGGTCTTGGTGCACAGTGGATGAGCATGAGTCAGCAATGTGCCCTCATGGCCAAGAAGGCCAACGGCATCCTGGGCTGTATTAGGAGGGGTGTGGGCAGTAGGTCGAGAGAGGTTCTCCTCTCCCTCTGCTCTGCCCTCGTGAGACTGCATCTGGAATATTGTGTCCAGTTCTGAGCCCCTCAGTTCAAGAAGGACAGGATGTTGCTGGAGAGAGTTCAGTGCAAGGCCACCCAGATGATGATGGGAGTGGATAGGACCAATGATAGGACAATGTTAGGACAAGGAGCAGTGGGTACAAGCTAGAACATAAGAGGTTCCAAAGAAATACAAGGAAGAATTTCTTCACTGTTCAGGTGAGGGAGCACTGGAACAGGCTGCCCAGATGGGTTGTGGAGTCTCCTTCTCTGGGGACACTCAAACCCCATCTGATCAAGTTCCTGTGTGACCTACTCTAGGTGGTCCTGCTCTGGCAGGGGGGGTTGGACTAGATGATTGTAGTGGGTCTGGGATGGTAGTGATTTTCCACAGCAGCTCTTGCAGTGCTGTGCTTACTGTTGGTATCAATATTATGGCTACTGCTCGCACAGCATCAGGGCTGTCCCTCCAGCATTCCTTCCCCCACCTTCACCAATAGCTGTGGGTGGGCACAATCTTGGGAGGGACCACGGCCAGAACAGCTGACCCAGGCTGACCAAGGAGATATTCCATCCCATATGACATCAGCTCAGTAATATAAACTGGGGGAGAGGAGCAGGAAGGGGAGACAAGATTCATTTCTGCCTTTCCAAAAGCAACCGCTATGCGTACCGAAGCCCTGCTTCTCGGGAGGTGGCCGGACATCGCTGCTGATGGGAAGTGGAGAGTAACAGCTTTATCTGCTTTTTGCTTCACTTCTCGCTAGTGCAGCTTTGCTATTTCTTTATTAAGCTGCTTTTATCTCAACCCATGAGACTCTCATTTTCTTCCCTTCCCTGGCTTGCTGAGGAGGTTGGTGATACAGTGGTGTGGTGGGCACCTGGCATCCAGCCAGGGTCAAACTACCACAATGATCTTTCAAGGTTCCTTCCAACCCTTGAGATTCTGTGAGTCTGTAAAGCAGGTTCACCCAGATCAGGTCACATAGGAATGCATCCAGGTGGGCTTGAAAACCTCCAGAGAAGGAGACCCCCACCCTCTCTGGGCAGCCTGTGCCAGGGATCCCTCACCTTCACAACAAATAAGTTGCTTCCTTGTTTAAGTGGAATTTTTAGTGTTCCAGCTTATGCCCATTACCCCTTGTCCTATCTCTGGACACAACAGAAAAAAGTGTCACCCCATCCTCCTGACATCAACTTTTTAAGTACTTATAAGTCTTAATGAGGTCCCCTCTCAATTTTCTCCAGGCTAAAGAGCCCCAGATTCCATAGCCTTTCCTCATAAGAAAGATGTTCAAGTCATGCCTTCACTGAACTGTCAAAGGCTTCCCATGTGTCAGACAAGAAATACTGTGAATTTGCTCAAGAAGGACTTCCAGGTTCATGTCTCTGCTCTGGCATCAATCAATGCATGTGATCATCACAGGGCCAATCTCAAGCCAGGAGGGGAACCCTGGACAATTTGTCTTACCTCAAGCAGGGCTGTCCTTGGCCTACTCAGCTCTGGACAGAGTGTTCCTTGTCCCTAATCCCTGTCCTCTTTGTGCACCACTCCTTGTGTTTTGGCAACCTTCTGCTTAGCAATCTGATGCAATTGATTAATTTGAGGGAAAGGTGGAGGGCTGGGCCAGGGTGGTGATGCAGCCATCTTCTTCTCCTCAGGGCTATATGTTGAGGACAACTTTGCAATGCCTCAGTCCTGCAGCAGAATCTGTTTCTAGAACTTTAAAAGAAGCACCTTAACAGTTTATCTCTGGAGCACATAAGCTGCATGAAGAGGCACCTACATGAGATGTTAGGAGAAGTCAGAAGTTATCTTTAAACATTTCTTAGTGACAACCAGTGGTCTTCAATTCTGAAATGTAGGTCTTTCTCTGTCCTTAGGTCTCACTTTCTGGCAACCAAACACCACTTTTCTTCCTCCTTCTGACCAAATCTTGAATTCATAGTATCATTTTGGTTGGAAAAGACCTTTAAGATCATTGAGTTCAACCACTAAGCTCACACTGCCAAGCCCATCACTAAACCATGTTCCTCAGCACCTCAGCTACATGGCTTTTAAATATCTCCAGGAATGGAGACTCCACTCCCTCCCTGGGAAGCCTGTGCCGGTGTTTAACAATCCTCTCTGTGAAGAAGTTCTTAATCTCCAATCTAAATCTCCTCTGGTGCAACCTGAGGCCATTTCTTCTTGTCCTATCATTCATTTCTGGAGAGAAGAGACCAATGCACACCCCTCTACAACCTCCTTTCAGGTAGCTGTAGAGAGTGATCAAGTCTCCCCTCAGCCTCCTCCAAGCTGAACAACCCCAGCTCCTTCAGCTGCTCCTCACCAGACTTGTGCTCCAGATCCGTCACCCGCTTCTTTGGCCTTCCCCGTAGAGCTTAAACCATGAGGATGGGGACTCCCTATCCCAGTAGGGGTTGCTTTTTAAAGAAGTCAGAGAGGAGGGTTATTCTTTCTGGGAGGGTGATGGAAGGAGTGGGATGAGAGAGAAGTGACCATGCGGACCCCAAGGTCAGTGAGAGAAGAGAGGAGGTGTGCTGGAGCACAGACTCCCCTGCATCCCGTGGTGAGACAGCAGCTGTCCCTCAGCAACCCATGGAGTGTGATGGTGGAGTTGAGATCTGCCAGCAGCTCGTGGAGGAGCCCACACCAGGGGTGGCTGTGCCCGGAGGGGCCGAGATTCTGTGGGGAGGCAGGACTGGAGAAGAATGTGCCTGGAGTTGTGCTGCCATGGAGGAGACCCACGAGGAAGGTCCACACTTCAGTAGCTGCTCCAAAAGGATAACGCAGGCAATGCTGTGCAAAAGGGCAAGACGTTCCTGCAACAGACACCTTCCTCAGAGATTAGGCCAGTTGTGTGGCTGCCTTTTGAAGTTTCAAAATGCCAAATAGATTTTATCCTTGTCAGACAGAAAACTTTGCTGGGGTTTGTTTTATTCGGTTTTGTAGTATTTTAATCATGACAGACAACCATCTCACCTCCTGCACTGAGGTATCACCTTCTCTTGCTCTCCAGCACGGGTGGGTGGGGATGTCTGAAGAGACATGGATGGAGCTTCCCTTTCCTGAACAGGCTGTACTGAAGAGGGTTATAACAGGTATCTGCCAACATTTTTACTCCAGTGCTTCAGAGCTCTCTGGTCTCTGCTTTTTAAACCTATGTCTGCCCATATTTGTGTCAGGTTCTAAAAATAAGCAGCACCGTTAACATTTTGAGTTGTAATTATCTACAACTATCTAAAAAGACAGCCTGGAAGGGGAAGCCCCTCTGTGAGGAGAAGTACAATTTAGTTAAATGATTTAAATTTATCAGAAAAAAATGAGTAATGAGCAGTGAGGAAGACTGCCTCATTTTGCTAATTTTACTTTATAAATGATCTGATTTGACATTCTATGCTAAAAATAAATAAATAAATAGCACTGCTTACGAACTAAGCAAAGCAAGGGACTCCACTTGGATGAAACACAATCTATGGCCACAGAAAAAGTCTGCTGCAGTTAGTACTGTGAAACCCCCTGCCACCAAAATGAAGACTCTTGTGGTTGTTTCTAGATCATTGTGTTATCTAGAAACTGCTAGGTACGCTGGTCTTTGGGTCTGAGTCTGTGCAGAGCCTGCTGGTTATCTGCAGTCCTATCAGAACTGCACCCAATGTCACTGCACAGGTGGCACTGATGCACAGAAGTGCTAGGCAAAGTTATCCTTCCTCCTACCTGCACCCCAGAGCCTGTTTCAGGAATGAAGGAAAAGATAGTTCTCCATCCTTAACTTGTATTTAACGCATTTTTAAAGAGCTCTAATGAGACTATAAGCCCGTTTATTTAGGTACTTTTGCCTGTGATTGGCAAGGCACTTTGACTACTAAAGTTATTTCAGAAGAAAGAGGCAAAAGGGTGCCAAAAGAAGCTATAAAACTAAGCATGTGTTAATAGCATCTGTTACAAATAAGGCTAGATTCCACTTTCCATTGTCTTACTCCTTTTTCCTCAAGTTGTTTAAATTTTCCAATTCAAAAGGATTTTGGCTGAAGATTTCCCTTACTTGGTCTTGACCTCTAGGAGGGCTGCTTGCAGAGGGCTTGTACAAAATCTATTACAGGCCTTTAAACGGTGAGGGCATGAGAAAAAAGGAACACAGACATCTTCTGGGATGTTCAGAATCGACAAAATGAGGTGCAACAAAGGAGCCTCTCCAGTCTCCTCATTTGATCCCCAAAATAAACCACTGCAGATCTGTTGGTGCTGCTATTCCAAAAGCAGCAAGCTCCCCTCGGTGTTCTGCGCAATGATGAATGTTGCAAACTGTGCAATTTACGTTACTCACCAACACACATTATTTTAAAGGACCTCAAGGGTGCACTGATGACTCTCCAAATGAAAGTCCCCTTGGGCTTGTCAAGTAATACTGAAAGAAGCACATAATTCACATGATAAACACCTTGTTCTGAAATATACCAGTTTTTACATACTCTCTTAATATCTTCATTAAAGACAAACTTTCAGAGCTCTGAAGCTCAACCAGCATGAAGAGAAATGGAGCTGAATTCCACACATCTCCTCTTTGACTGACACCAGCACTATACAGAACTTAAAAAAGATAACGGCAGAAACGGCTGTCACACTCCATAATGAAACTGCATTCCCTGTTATTCCCAGTTTTCCCTTTTATTTCATGCAAAAAACCCACTCCTTCAGTAGATACTGCAAAGTTAGAAAATAAACTGTCCACCACATGAGGCCAAAATGATCTTAACACGAAACAGAGCTTGTACCAGATTCTTTTTGCCTCTAATTAATGTTCTACCACTCCTTTATGGCTACCTTCAACAATGTTAAGTGAAACAATATCACGTGTTATCACTGTAGAAGCAGTCTTAACTCTACAAATGCCCTAATGAGTGCATACAATACCCACATCTGATGCAGAAGGGTAGGAAAACTGCCAGTGAGGACAGAGCAGGTAAACTGAACCATCTCTTCATTAGCATACGGACAGGATGGAATGCAACGAGGCCTAAATGCTCAAGCGGGATATGTTATTATTTTTCCCCTTGAACTCTAAACCCACCAGATTCTCTCCTAAAAATCTTTTAAACAAATCTAAAAGTTACAATGATTTATTATTTTCTTCTTTTTTTTTGGTTTTTGCATAAAGGTTGTCACCCAGAACTCCTCCAGCTGCAGGGCTAGGCCAGGAATGCCAAAACCCTGAAGGACCAAAGTCCATCATCGTGTTTCAGAAATCCCCAATTCTTTCAACCTACCTGTAAGCCTGACAAATTCAAAACATACATGTGTCTTGTTAAATAATTAATGTGCAGTTGCCTGTTTTGGCAGTAATCAGAGCTTATTACTAACTCCTGACTGATGCTGAAATTTTAAGTGCCATGCAGGAACTACTGCTTTCCTAACACAAACAGACTGCAGATGCTCGATACCTTGTGAATCCCCCTTTCTATCCTAGGGTGTGATGCACCAGATCAATCAGATCCTAACCTCAATTCTGAACCTCGGGCTTCAGCAAGAGCACTGCATTCATTTTTTTCAGTCTTGGTGCATTCCAATGAGGTTAAGGATCTTCTTCTACTTTTTACAGATATTATAGACTGAAAAGAATAAGATAGCTGCATGTTTATAGTAAAACATGTAAATCTCCTCATTGCTGGTGAGTTCAGACACCTATTTGGACATAAAGATCAGTATTTCTGTCCACTGATACAATCAATGTTCTATTTCTCAGGAAAATCACAGCACTTCAAGAGTATTTTAGAAGGGCAGGCCGAAAGAAGTTGGTTGGAGTTGACTTAAATATGGTACAGCAGTAGTTTGTAAGTATAAATCCCACGTGCATCAATGTCTGTGATAATCATGTGTAACCATAGGAAGATTCTTGTCTTGATGTTTCCTTCTTTATAAGGCCAAAATTGTATCTAGGAAATTGCACTTTTCTAGCTCCTCTTGGATTGCAAACAGAAGACACCTTTCACTAAATTCAAAGTTAAAAAGGAGTTCAATTTGTGGATATTTTTGATGATATATTTCCTAGGGTTTATGCCCAGCTCTTAGACCTTCGCAGGTGACAGACTTCCTGTCATCTAGCAGGGTCAGCAAAGAGCTCCATGAAACATTGCTATTGTAATAATCATCTTCCTTTATATCAGTAATCAATTCTTATGCTGGGTTTGTTATCTTTTTTTTTTCCTCTCTGAATGTGCATAAGAGTATTTTTAATTACAGTAGAATCAGGATAAGCAATAACTGAGTTTATCTTTTTTCCAGCTCCGCACTCAGTATGTTCTCACACTAGTTTTTATGGCTCTATTCTCTCTGCATCTCTCTACTTACCAATACAGCCTTAAAAATACACCACGACTTCAGAAATGTTTCCTTAGTTCTGGATGGCAAAAGGCTGTCTTGGTAGAAAGCAACAAAATCTCACCTTCAATATAAAGAAACCTCTCTTTATATTATATATATAAGGGAGATGCAATAGCATTGGCAAAGGTTGGGAGACCGGATCTACTTTTATAAGCCAACAATCACACGTTAGCCTCTACAAAGCATAACTGCAGCATGGATTTCCCATTTCCTTCTCTGCTGCCATACAGTGAAATTAAACTGCTTGGAGTCCTGGATCTTTTTATGCATGCAGAAGAGTTTCACCCACAGGATACATCTTTCCTGATGTGCAGAAGACAGCCACATGTGTGCAACATTTCAAGATCTCCTAAGCACATACTCTGACGTCTATTCATATGCCTGAAATTCAGCACATGCTTGAAACTTATCAGGACTACGGCTCTTTTTATTTTAAAAAGCTATAGGAAGGTGTTCAGCAGTGACTGGCTATGAGCACATTTCAGAAACATTTTCTGAAGAATATCAATTTAAAAATTAAACATTTTGTGGCTGAGAAGGACCAGGATTTCTCTGCTGTTTCATGCTACTTGTTTTCTATTTTGTAAACACCCAGTTTCTTGCAACTTGTCAATTTTGTTAACACACAGCTATGTAATGAATTTTCCCCTATTTTTTTCCCCCATCAATTTACTGGAGGCTCCCTCTCATTACATTGATAGATCATTTGCTTTTTATTACTTCTTTGCCTACCGCTTCAACTACTCTTGACTATTTAAAAAAAATGTTTGAAATAACAGCAAAAGGCCAATGCCTCAACATCTCAAGAAGCTGAGTATCTCCACACAGCACATTTCAGCTGATTCTCCTATAGGTCTTTTAGCTTTTAGCAAGATATATTTTACAGCCTTACTTCCTATTTTTCTCTCTTAAATGAGAAAAAAAGTTTTTATTTCAGTGTTAACTGTCTTTTTTTCCCCTCAGTCTGTATTGATTTTAGATTTTTCTAGAGGTTCAAAGTTCATGTAAGAATTCACTTTAGTTTCTTTTGTACTGTTTTCAGCATTTACCTTTTGCTTTAAATGTCAGAGCCTTTCACTTCTCTTACTTTGATTTCCTTGCTGCCTCTCTTTCCTCTGCAACCCCTAACTGATTGTGTCTTTTGGTGTGGTCTCCACATCTTTTTCCACTTCCAATAATGTTTTTTAAACCTCACAGGATCTTTGAACAGTTTTGTGTGTGTTTGTTTGAGGTTTTGGTTTTTTTTCTTTTGCAAAAACCACACACTGACCACTTCTTGTTTTTTGCAATCTTCTTTTCACAGGAATTGCAGCCTGCTGTATGTTGTCTATGAAGTCTTAGCAGTCCCCACTCTCCTTTGACGCCAAGGGATTCCAGTAAATCCTATTGCATCACAAATGCTCACTGACTTCCTCAGTCTCACCAAGCGGATCCATCGAAATCCAATGCTCTGACTTGACTGTGAGCACTTCATATCGAATTGAATTCAAGGACTATTTTGATCCCTTACATACTATTCTCCTGTTTGCTGTCAATGATGTGTTCTGAAGTGTTACTTCAGAAATGTAACTAAACACAAACATCTGACTTCAGGTTTTAAAGACAAGCAATAAGCTCCTGCAACAGAAGATGAGTAAGAGCATGATGTTACAATAAAGAGATGCCAGAATATATTAATTCAGTCCAGATGATGAGATATGTTTTCAATAATCGAGTACGTGTCTGATACAGATGTAGAAAATGTAGCCTTGCAAAACTCAAAGAAATCACATTTCTTAGAAAGTAAGGAATTCAAGAAGAGCTTATTATTATTTTTCTTGGTATTTTATTATTCCGAAGTGAAATCCTTTACAGATCGAGTGAACTGGACGACTATTTCAGTTAATACCAGCAGATGAGAGTAGGACCAGCTTAGAATGGACAACACTTAACAAAACAACATTGCTCCAGGTGTTTAAGAGTTCTCCCTGAAAGCCAATAATGATGTATGTTTGAAGCTTCAGACTTCCATTTGACATGCTATTACTTCCTACACAGATTTATTTTTACGAATAAACACATGTGCGTCAAGCTGTTTTTTCAGTATTTCATATTACAGGAACTGTACATGGTATTTTTACTGAACTGACAAAAGAAAACAGTTGACATTAAAAAAAATGTTTGAAAACTCAGTGCACTGTTTCTGAAAAGTCCCACTCAAAATGTAAATTCTCTAATGTAAATGTAAATTCTGCCTAAATACAGACAGCATAAATCATTACTGTGTGATTTACTTGCAAGTCATGATTTCAGTTGGAAAATTAAACCCATCTTCACCCTCCAAAACAAGACCACTTTCTATCAGTTGCTCTCTTGTTATAGCTCCCTGCATTTTATATCAAATCCCAAAACGAAAGTCAGTGTCAAATCCTCTCTGTTGGGAAGATGGTTCTTGATCGTAGTTGATCGTTGTGTAACTATCCGTTAACGGCAGCAAAACTGTTCTATCCTCCTGCATCCCTGTTCTCCTCCACACAAATTCAGTAACTGAATGGTGGTGAAGACTAACAAGAGAGAAGAGGAAGATAGTGGCCATAAAACTTTAAGAACAAAAGACAAGAAGAAAGCAGCAAAACCAATGACATACTGTGCTCCTCCTTACTTCTATGCAAGGTGATTAACTATTGCTCCTTAACACCAAAGAATATTTTACTTGATCATTTTAAAACATCCCCTTCTACTACTCTTATAAACTTGGGGTGCTCTTCTGTTAACTGCCAATGAAAGATGAGCTTATTTCAATCATGAATCAAAATGCCAAAGAAGGAGGAAACAAAAGAGGCAGGAACATGTTTAGAAAAAAAAGAAGTACGAAAATAAAAGCCACCCAAGAAATCAGACTTAGGACCACTAAAGCTGTAGATGGTAACAGAAAAAAAAGTGGTAATTTAAAAATGCAAAAGCAGGGTCCTTCTCCATATTGTATCTCAACACTTATTAGTCAACTGTATACAGTAAATTTTGTTACATACTTCTCAATAGTTTATACAAGTTAAGTCTTCCAGTCACATCAGTATCACTCTACATCTAGAAAGTAACAGAGTGATACACTGAACAACATAAGTAATACTCAAATTTAAGGTGACATTTGCTAAAAATACATTTCAAGGTATTTTTAACAAATGAAACAGACTGCAGCACATCAATGAATATGTCTCTACGAACATACAGCCAAGAAGTGTGTATGTAAACAAAATGGACTTAATCTCCACAGAATGAAACACAGTAGACAGAAAACCATTTTATCTAGATATTTATGACCAGAAATCTCACTCAGCAGGATTCCTCCATATCATCACTCAATGAGTTGTGTCTCAATTTTTTTTTTCAGTGAATTTTCTTTAGTCTTCAAAGGAACTGAGGAAGCACAGAAAAAATGGCTGAGGTTTAAGTACATTTGTCTTTTGAGTTGCCTGCATTGTGTCCTTGTCTACGTTTTCATCATTGCTGATGAAGAAGCTTGAAAACAGGTTAGCTGCAAGTGCATGCTGCTTTTAAACTTGTTTAGTAACTCTTCTAGCAACCTGTAAAAGGAAAATAGTTACAACCTTAGCAGATTTTGAAAAGGGAACAACTACCAAAAGTTTTCTCTGTTCTGTCTGTGACTTCAAGTACATTGTCTGCTTAAATAAAGGGCCTAAAATTGGGTCTGTTCAAATTCCTGAATATTACAGATGTTTAGGAGTATACCAATGTGTCGGGGTATCTGTGGCCAGAGGAGAACTTAACCACAGAGATTTTATCAAGGTGATAAAATAGCCCTTCATATGGCTTTCCTTCCAGATAAAGATCATCTTCTTGAGAGAAACACATTTGCAAAGCACAACGGCAAAAGGACTGGTAGAGAACATCATCAGATACTTTGTAAGAAAAATTCAGGAACTGCCAGACTATATAGTAGAGAACCAGCATCCCTTATCAAGGTTTTGGCTTTTCATGTGTAGGTGATTTGCAAATTCCCATTCTCAAACTTGTCTTTGGAAGGAATTTTGTTGATTTTCTCTTAAGCATCACAGCTGAAAGATCAGAGGTGGTATGACTGTTTCAAGAGAAACATTCACTGGCAACCCTGTGTTTTTGTCCTTCATAGGTAAAAACCCTATGTACGAGCTCACTTTGGAGCATAACAATGGTTCATTTGCATATACACAGCTAACAGCCAAGAAGCTACTTGGTGTAGCAGGTAATATTTATTATAATACGTATGATAACCCACGAACTGCAGGTTATAGGACCAAGGGTGTTGATGGCTCTGTTGTAAGAGATGTTTATTGTATCAGTGGAGATGCATCATTAAGTTTTACAGTCTTGCCTGTGTGTTTTATTTTCCCCATATTCTAGGGATGAATATGTTCTCCAAACTTTTTGCTCAATTTCAAAACCAAGCTATATAGGGCAGACGTGTATCACCTCGACTTTTTGGCAAGCCGTGACTATTGAACAGCCAGTAACAGAAGAAATCACACTTCATGTTTAAAAAAAACTCAAACAAACCCAAGAACAATAACTTCAACCACAAAATCAGTATCTGCTTCCTCAGTAAGTCCTCTGGAAGACGACTACTGTCATATTCATCACTTAGTATCAGGGTAATGACTGTAAACAGAAATGAATATCTCTAAATCAGTGCAGAAATGTGTATTTTACACAAATATGTGCAGATTACAACGAGCTGTCTGTAATGAAGGCAATTATGGTGTAACAATCTGGGAAAAAGAACAAGTTTTGCACTGTCTAGGGCTCAGAACTCTGAGGCAAATGTAAAAATGATGCAGTTTTTCTTCTGTCCTATGAAGCTCAAATGCTTGTGACTACGTGAAAAAAAAAATGTCTACAGGTGTTTCGGAAAGTCTGAGTTGAAAGCACTCTCCTTACTCAAAACTGATTCCTATCTTTAATAAAGCATAAAGAACTAAATGTGGCAAGGAGGTATCTTGAGACTTGTTGTGGCTAGCAAGGAGTAGGTTTGAATGAACAGAAAGAGAACATCTGGAAGAAGGCACAGTCTGCAGACCGACGGCTGCACAAACTGTCTCTTCATGTGTCTACAAAATATTCTAAACTCTAAACATGAAGTGCAAACTGATTTGATGCAGTCCAGTTCCTGAAAGCACCACAGTACCCATATTAAGTTTGGAACATCTATACTTACCCTAATATACTCATTAAAAATCTATCCTAATTTTACTGTACTACTCTTCATTAAGCTATGTTGGTGAAGCAGACTTCCAAATAGTAGGTTGGATGCATCAAAGCAGCTTGCTTGTCAAATGTTGCTACAGTAGGGAAGGAGGAACCCAAACCTCGTCATTCTGATGTTAAGAATGAACCACAGACTCTTCTTATTTGTTCTAAAATGAATTAGGCTCATTTTGAGAGTTCCTCATATATCTGCTGGGAAATGTTTGGACTTTGTTCCTTGGTCATTTTTTTAATTGCTGCTAAATTCAGCAAAACAAGACAATGGATCCCACAGAAATTTGAGATTAACAAGATTAAGATTAATTTAACAAGGAAGGCTAAAATAGATTACAAACTAAATACAAAGCTACACCGAACTGCTAAGACCAAGATGGGGAAAAAAGAGATATGCTGCAAAGCCACCAGCAATTCTGTGTAATTTAATAGGCCATGATGAACAAGGACTTTGCTTATTCTTAACTCCGGCCAAAGAGGTTTCCGCTCTATAATTCAGAATGGTCAAATACAGCGAATGTTAACCTTCTTATGAAAAAGTCCTGATACGAGAGTAAAAAGCAATGGCTCCACAGATCAGAAAGGAGACAAAAAGTTGCATTATACTCACTTTTTGTCAGTTCCACTTGAGAGCTGAGGCAAGGCTTCCAAAGCTTGCTTAAAGCTTGAGCTGCAAGGAAAATAAAAATACTCACATTCCACTGGTACGGGTTTTAGCATTCACAGTTTCTCTGCATAAATTCCACAGAGAAAGGCCCCATTTTGCCCATTCTTTTTAACAAAAGAATTAACGTGACACCTGACCTTCATGTGCAAATTGAGCATAAATTGGTCAGGGGTTCAAGCAGGTCTCTTGACAGTCCTAATGTGACGTGTACCAGACATCAACAGTAAATGTTAAATCAGTTGCTGATTTAATACTGTGCTTGACATCCTGCACTCCTCAGGAATTACATATAGTTGCCAGCTTGTCAGTCACCATCCCTGGAGATGTTAAAAAACCGTGTACATGTGGTGCTTAGGAACATAGTTTAGTGGTGGATGTGATTGTGCTGAGTTAACAGTTGGACTTGATGATATTAAAGGTCTCTTCAAACCTAAACAATTCTGTATGAAGCACAGATAAAGCACTGATTTTAGCTTTCCGTGCTCAGTAGACAGGTCACTGCATTCTCCCCTACAGAAGGGAGCCTACAGAGCAAAGCACAACAGGTTTGCACTGAGGTAATGTAGCAGATTCATAGAACAATTTAGGTTGGAAGGGACCTCTGGAGGTGTTCAGAGCCAACCTCCCTCTCAAAATGGGCCCAACTTCAAGGTTAGAGGAAGTTTTTAGGGCATTATCCTGCCAAGTTTTGACTTAACTCCAAACAAGATGAGCTTCTACCCCTCTCGCTGCAACAGATGTGGAACAGATGTGCAGGGACAATATGCAAGACCTGCACAGATAGGTATAATCTGTCAGTAAAAGATGAATATGTTCACTTGAGGCAACGATTACTACTGACAAGTCGGGCAACAAAAAAAGCAGCCATGAAGCTCCAGCTTCCAGAGTTCAGTATGCTTTGCCCCTATGTTGATTAGAGACAATACCACTTCCATATGAACCAACTGAGCCAGTACCAAGTAGCTCTCAATAGAAGTCTTTACTATTGTCAGACAGACTAGAGAATTAAGTCTTTTGAAATGAAACGTAGTAACACCAGAGGACACAATCTGTTACACTATGAAGACATATTTGGCCCTCAGGCCCTGCAACTTCTCCTATAAAATGTTGAGCAGGTAAGATGACCAAATTGCCATCTGCAGAAGATACAATGCCAACCCTCACAGAAACTTAGGTAATTAAAATAACGAATGAACCTGCCCATATCCAACCCCTGACATAATCACACAGAAATTTCAGTCAATCAATTTTACTCAAAACTGCTGACAGCTAACAATAATTTGTTTTTACATGCCTTGACTGCATCAGCCACTGATGCTGCTGATCCTTCTCCCTTTATGTTCATGTGTCAGTGTGTCCCACACTTGGTCTGGCACCTCAGAGAAACGAGAAATTGCTGAAAGCCTTTTGAAGGCTTTCATTGTAAGAGTCGGTGTGAAACTGAATTCACTTTCCCTGATTAGGTGTGTGAAAAAGGAGTAGGGTATCATACAAGCTTGTGGAGAGTTCTCTTTTACCATATCCCTATACAGGAATCCTACCAGTGTCCAGTTCTTTAGCCTCTTTGATGTGTCTGGCAGGTTTTTTGTTGTGTGCTTTATGAGATTGCTGTGAAAAACTGGACAAAACACGGCAACATTTGCTTTTGTGTTGGATTAGCCTCATTTTGCTTAACAGCAGTTCAGTTGCTGAGAAGTTTACTTTTTTGAGTGGCAAATACTAGTTTCTGTGTAAAAATTCAAGTAAAAAAACCAAAAAGTATTTCTTTAAATGGATAAAACTTTGCTAGCAATCTCTTTTTCATATATGTACCTAGTATAGCACATATTGTATTCACAGCACAATTTCTTAATCCATAACGTACATCACCTGCTTTTGCATGTTCACCAAGAATAACCTTACACTGAAACAACAGACATTACAGCACATCTTACTTGCTTTCAGGTGTCAGGTATATGGCCACGGTATCTCTCAATGCACAGATTTCAAGTCTCGCCTAAAGACAGAAACACAAATCTTGAAACAGTGACACAACAGTCTTCCATCAAGCAAATACCAGTATCCCAAAGCTTCATCTTTTTTTAGAGGCAAAGGGTATTGCATGCTGCAGCTGTAAGCAGCTTTGGCTTTTAACAGTTTGTTTCCTGTATCTGTCGTTGCCACGCTGCTATGTCAGGTGGCTGCTAAAAGAACAACTTTATACTTTTGATTCAAGTCAAACTGTTTGTACGGTCACTATGTAGCAGTCTAAAAACATTGGTTTGTCTCTCAGTAACAGTAATAAACCTTCCATTCTGTTCCATTTTTTTCTGCACTGTGATAAAAATATAGAGGGATGCAGTCTTCACTTGTGTCTTTTTTTTCTTGTACACTAAATACCATGAGCTTAACTTCTCACAGCATGGCTTGGCCAGGGAGGAAGGAAACACAAGAGCGCAAGAATCTGTCGATACATGTTTTATTCTTGGTTTTCCTGTTGAATTTATTTGTTTGCATCGGATGAGGAAGAAGAATGGTTGTGCTCTGCTTCTTGTCTGTCACCTGGTGGGCACACAAGCTTGGGGATTTTACTCCTGCACTCTACTGTGTGTCCAGGTGCTTTTCACAAATGCGAACTATTGTGGAGAATGGACTCAAAAACTAAACTAATTTCATACATCATCCTTTAGACTTCAAAAAGCTATCATTGTCATCACAGTATTACATGAAATAGGAAAGTTCTCCATATGAACAATAATTTAAATCCTTTCATTAAAAAATAAAGTGAGCTTTGTCCCAATTTATATTCTTGTTCATCATAAAGACAAAAAATTAATAAATATAAACTTTAATTCAGGTAGCCCTTACAGAAACTGATTTACACTTAAATCCAACTAATATGACACTCCTCCCCCTCTGCTCTGCGCTGGTGAGGCCTCATCTGGAGTACAGTTTTGGGCTCTTCAGCTCAAGAGGGACAGGGAACTTCTGGACAGAGTCCAGTGCAGGGATACCAAGATGATCAGGAGACTTGAACATGTTTCTTAAGAGGAAAGGCTGTGGGAACTGGGGCTGTTCAGTCTGGAGAACAGGGGACTGAGGGGGGATCTCATTAATACTTACAAGTATTTCAAAGGTGTGTGTCAAGGGGATGGGGTAACATTTTATTCTATAGTGTCCAATGACGGGACTAGGGGTAATGGACAAAAGCTGGAACACAAAAAGTTGCACTTAAGGAAAAATTTCTTTTCTGTTCAGGTGAGGGAGCCTTGGCACAGGCTGCCCAGGGAAGGTGTGGAGTCTCCTTCTCTGGAGGTTTTCAAAACCAGCCTGGACACATTCCTTTGTGAATTGATCTGGCTTTAGCAGAGGGGTTGGACTAGATGATCTCTAGAGGTCCCTTCCAACCCTGACCATGCTGTGATTCCGTGACACTCATCTTTCACCACAGACAACTAATCCCAGTTATAATGAAAGGTTTTGGCTTTCACATCTTCCCCTCATCTCTCCTGTAGGTATGAAGCCAGCTGAAATACATGTTTTTTAGTGCCAGAACTTTCTGGCACAATATATGACACAGTCACTCACCAACTTTATATTCTTTAAGAAATGCTTTTTTCACCACAGAATGTTACATCTCTTTTTGTATGGGACTCCAAGCTGAATAGCCTTGGACTTTTTGAAGACCTATACATAAGACTCTGGAGTCTTTCCTACATTTTAGGAGGTAGTAGTACGCTGGGGAAGTGTCTCATTCTCAAGTACTACAGCCTAAACAAACATAGTGGAAGTTTGGTAAACTCTGTAAAACTGTGGATCATGGGATGTGGGAATACAGGTTTCAGGCTTTTCTTCAGGAATGGGTATTTTTGATCAGTCTAACCTGGCCCAGCTCCCCCTCAACACTGCTGCTTCCTACCAGACAGGATTTTCTACGTTTAGAGCAACAGAAAATGAATGTGAGTGACAAATTTACAGTAGGGAGAGAAAATCCTTTCAGTTATGGGTTTACACAGCAAGTTCACATGGTCTACTGAAACAAAAATTATATATGGGTAGCTTTGTTGCTATCCATTGAGTTTTATTTGGCTGTGATCTTCCTACATTAGTTCTCTGCTCGATGCAATTATTACCAGCAATTGGAAAATAAGGCTTGTGATTGGATCATTAAATCTGATATTTTAAATCTTAAAATATCACAAAATTGTTTTGTCTGCTAAAGTATTTTTTGATGACAGGCCAAAGACAGTACTTAATGACATTTCAGAATAGATTCCTTTAAGATGCTTTTTATCTCGTAGGATAAAGGTAACCTTGTATGCATTTCAGACACAAAGACAACACTAAAATGCAATCAAACCCAAGAACCAGTATCCCAAAGGGTATTCATCCATAAATCTGAAATACTAATCCTTTTTATCCTCTTGCTTTAACTGCTAATATAAATCACACAAATACACAGATTATACCTCTCTCTGTTATTATCAGTTTTCTAGATTAAGATGTCTGACAGTATGAAGTATTCAGGTACCTGTAAAGCTCCATTTTTGCTGAAGGATGAAACACACTGCATCAGTCGACTCAGTTCTTCAGAAACTGCTTCTACAACCCTTGACATTACCCGAGGAACTAAGTCTTTGGAAATGGTAAACACCTGATTTTTAGGAAAGAAGAACCACAATAGCTTTATTAACAGCAATATTTTCTACAGCAACATTCCAATAAAAAGCACTAAATATGTTGATTGAGAGGACCACTTCATATTTACCAATGAATATTTTGAATGTGTAACTGGAATATGAAGGACTTCTTTTGATGCTTGCCCTGTGCTTTAACCAATCACCTCTGTTAATAGCAATGTTAGCTATAAGATACATGATAATGACAACTTCCTTGCAATGCCTAAAAGCAGCTAGACTTCAAAACGTGTGCTCTCAGCTGAGGGATGCAGATACTCAGGCTGTTTTGTAGACAACACTTTTAATTCAGCATTGTATGACTGACTGACCCAATTACACATTCATCCAGTTTTTACCCACACATGTTACTATTTCCTCTAGAATCCTTTGTATCTGACCACTGTCAAGTGGCCAGTGTCTTTATCTGTGTCAGAGAGAAGCCTTTGAAAAGGTTTGAGAGTAGGAAAGTGTAATGGATTTTCATTTAGATTCTTCCACTGCTGCCCTTTATTATCTTCCTGGCAAAAACACTACCTCTTACTGTTTTTCCATGCATTAAGACCATCTTTTAAACTGCTTATTTGTACAACTTTTTGAAGTGGTATTTGGATCCTCCATTTGAGGTTCAAAATAGCAACTGCAATACAAGGGCAACACAAAATTAACTTAGATCTATGCCTGAAGGAAAGCATGAAGAAACCAGTCTTCCTTAAAGGGAACTTTAAGGAAGTGAAAAATTGATGGTGAATTAAAAAGAAAATTAAAAAAGTATAGTTTTTATAGAGAGAATTGGGGAAAATGCAGGCCAAGAGGTTGGAAAGTAGGAGGAAGTGAGATTATAGGTTAGAAAGACCGCACTGGGGTCAAGACTTAAAGGTGAATGAAGCTGCAGTAAAACTGCAAAGGGTGAAGGGGAGAAGATAACACAAGGAACTGAAGAAGGATGTGACCAGAATGGTACAAGAAGGAAAATAAACTTCATAGAGTTCTTAAACACTTCCTCCCTCTCACTGTCCTGCATTTCTGTTTTAAAATTATCTAAAAAATGAAGTAGTGGAATGATTTTTTTTAGAACACCTTTGCTTTATATGAAGTTTAGATGTCATGTCTCACAAGGAAATGTAGTAACTGACAGAAGATATTCATATACAAGTGTAAAAGAAAATTGAAGGAAGCAAAAAAAAAAAAGCAAGATTCTTAACAGTTTTCAGTAATTTAAGTAATGAGTCAGGTATCCTATATAGCTGACTTCCAAAAGGTAGGCCTGCACACTAGGTGAAATGCCCTCACCACATATACATCAGCTATCAGCTGCTATCACTGCTAATTCAGACACACAGTCTGTTTTAACTACTTTGACACACAAAAGCTAAGTGACATACTTAGCTGTACAGTAAGCAAAAAACACCAAACCAAACCAATAATGATTTGGGAAGGGATGACCTTATTCAGCAGCAAATATCGCTGAGCAATTAAACACAAGCATACCAGGAACACGTCCCAAAATCTTGTACTGAGAAAAGCATGTTTGTGCCCACAACGAGCACTCTTGAAGTTACTATACAGAATCCAGGAAAAAAAAATTCTCAGCAATGGTGAATCATCACGAATTTGCAATTAAGAAGACAATAATTTTATTTCAGTTAAATTTGAATTCAAAAGCAGAGAAACAATTTTCTTTCCACTTCAGTCCATGATCGCTGTACAGCTGATGGGTTGTTTTTGCTGTTTCAACCTACAGAAACTTGTAGCCTTGCTACCTAAACCCAACCCAGCTTACAGAATTTCACCAGAAAACAGTGGAAATGGGAGTTTCATCTTGACACATATTTTCATATTTCTGTAACATTTCACATCTTGAAATTTATGAGGCAACACTATTGGGGCCAAAATCAGTATCGGTCTCAATGAAGTCAGCAGGGCAGTGCACCTTTCTGCTGCAGCAATCTAACAAGTATGTGTGTTGACAGGACTAGCTCAGTAAGACACAAATGCCTTTGATTTTAACAATAATTAAAATGAGACGTTTTGCTTTAAAAATTTCTGCCAGATTGAAGAACAACATTAAAAACTTATGTCATGTTGGTACATATTTTTTGTGTTGCTTATTCCCTCATTTGGAAGCATTTGGTAAAAATCAGGAATGTTTCTGCAAAAACTGCTGTAAGTAAATACTGAAATTGAATAAAAAATATTGCAAGTGATATTTAAAGCTTCTGAAAACATTTTCAGTTGTATGAATTCTTGTAATTTGCAGAGCAATAAACAAAACCCTCAAGTGAATCTCATCAGAGTTTAAGTAGAAGGAAGAGCCAGAGCAGCTATACTACTGGTATTTTGAAAGGTAAGTGTGATATTAATACCAAAACTTATACCAGGAGAAACAGTAATCTGGTAACAACTCTTGACGATTAGAAGGAAGGAGTATGTGGAACAGAAGTTGTAATCTAAAGGACTACAGAAAATTGCTGCATATTATCACAAAAGGCCAAACACCTGCAAGTGTATTATTTTAATATTAGAATTTTAACTTTAATATATGCACACCTTATAATAATCCATTACCCACCTAAGCATTTCACACACAACTTGTGCTGTAAAGAGACTAGAAAACTTTCTGCTTTTAGGTTTTCACTTTTTAGCCTACGTACAAGAAGGATGTCTATTGCCTTTTCACTCTGAGTGGTATATATTGAACATTTCTCCCAAAGCAAAGCACAAGCTCATTGTCATATGTCGTGGAAAATAAAGTTAATCAGAGGAAGGCTGCATCATATCTATCTATATATTTCCCTCTCTATAAATTTCATCTGCATGAAAAGGGAAGAATTGAGCTTTACACTTTGTCTTTACTCTTCATCAGATAGCGGAAACAAAAAGGTGTAATGGAGTGTTACAGAGGATAAACAGGAACTGTTAATCTCCTCCTGCCCTTAAAAAAGTTAGCAGTTGCACATATGGCTGTCTAAACCTAACCTGAAGCACTTGGATCTAAAATGACATAGTGGTACAATTTTCAGGGGTGACAAAAGCCAGGATTATGCAAAGTACACTGAAATTGTTCATATGAATGTGAGCATGAAACAATCTCAAGTTTCTCTCACCTCTGCGTGCACAGCGATGATATTCACTAATGCTTCTTTCAAGTAGTTTCTGACACCTGAAACAAAACAAACAGGAAAACTAATTACTTTCACTCTGTTTTCTGAACACAGCCATAATATTCTATCATTCAATACTGCACTTTTTCTTTTCACTCTTTCACTAGCACTTTTGCGATCAGAGGCAGAAAGAGAAAGTTCCATAGCCACACCACCAGTCTATTTCCTTTTTCAAATCAAAAGGAGAAAGGCACATTTCCTTACAGTAAAAGGTTAAAAAAGCCAGCAGGTTCCTGTTTCAGTGTTGATCTTCCCTGGCAACCAGATTCCACCAACTTTGAAATTTAATGAAAACTTAGCACAACTAAAAAAATAAATTCTGGATGTCTTGCTGGAATACCCAATACCATGGCATGGAAATGCACTGCAGCTTGGTAAATCACGAAGAAAGGGAGAAGACAAGGTGTTTTGTGTGTGCAATGGTCTTCAAGAAGATATTATTACTTTATCAGTTTCTCTGACTGTAAATTATTATTATAGGTAGAAATGGCAAAGACACTTGTTTCTGTGAAAGTGGTTCAGAAGGTATTACTCATGGCAGTTTAGAGGAGATGTCATGCCTTAGTAAAAATTTCCTCTTTGGAAAGGTGGAGAAGTAAAATAAGCATTTTATTTACTAAGCACACAAAATGTTTGTCATTTTGAAGTAAAAAAGAAATTCTAATCAAAAGGACAACCAACAAAGTACACTTCAGTTAAGACAGGCTCTTGAGTTCCCTATGCTGCCGTGATTCTGGAGTAACTTCCCAGATCTGGATACCACTTCCGCAAGATCTAAAATAGGTAAACGTCTTACATTGCCCCCTTTGCTTTTCTAGACCCTTTACTTTGTAGGCAAAGACAAATTAGAAAGCATTTGACTCATGAAAGTATGTATAAATGTTGGAAGTGCAACAGAAAGCAATGAGAGAGGGATATCGATTCACATGACCTCAACTTCTGGTTTCAATTACTCTAGCACGGATCTGAGAAAGTACAATGATCCCATCACTCCCTTTGGTGTATTCAGTTGACAGTAAGAGATCAGTGTGGACAAGGACTGGTTAGACCACACAGCTCAGAGATCACAGTGTGATTAGGGCTGCTGTTATAAAAATTACAAAGTGAACCTTTAATCACTTCATCTTATTTGCCCCACCTTTCCTCAGATAACACCGATGCAGTGACTTAATCCTGCCATGTAAAACAGCTTTAAAATGAGTTACCTGAGGTCAACAAAATGAATTACTCTACGCAAGAACAGAGTCGTGTCTCACAGCTGCCATCTCAGTTGTGCTCACTTCCTTAACTGCTGGTCCCACAGCTTACCTCAAGATCCAAAACCAAAACACTTGTTCTTTATTACTTAGAAAAATGATGGGCAAAAGTTTTGTAAGGGTAGGATGAAAGGATGCTAAGACCTCCTCGCATGAGGTATGAACATTTTCATCACCTACACACTGTGACATGATGTAGCCTGGAGTTTAGATTGGAGGATGCTTTGTGGGGCATAGTGGGGCTCCTGTTGGAAGCAAGGGTGCTTGGGGGAAAGCGGAGGGAGTGACGGTGAACAGTGGCTGCTGGTTCAATGTGCAGTCAGGACGTAGCTGAGATCTGCACTCAGGCCTGCTTATCAAGACAGTCTCTGCTTCAAACACTGACAGCGAAGCAGTAAGTGTCACAGGAGATCTTAACTGCCCTTGCTAAAACCAGTTTTGTTTCTGAACGTATAAAAGAAATATGACCTTCTTAGAGGGAATGTTTTGTTTTCACTCTGGAAGACATGAAAGTAACTGAAAAAGGTAAAGAAAAATATAAATTTTCCCCCACGCATTCCAAAACACTTCTAATGTATCTCTTGTTTTATTATTTTCCTTGAAAAATCTCAGTCACTTTTTCCATTTAAACTAAACTAATGACAAGTCAAACAGCACAGTATTCGAGGTTGCAAGCTTATAATTTCTTGTTATCTTAGTGATCTTTTTCAACAAGGAAGGGAGAGAGGAATAGAACAATACCAGAAGTTTTTTAAAACTGACTTTTTTTCTTCTCCCCTGTAACCTGCAAAACAAAGAATGCTACACACCAGTACTTGAACCACACCAAAAGATCACAGGTATATGTGGAAATGCAACACCCCCTTCCTTTTTCCTCTTCTATTGTTTTCCTCCTTCTACTTCACTCTGCCCCAATTTAAATCCTCTGCAGGTGTCACATCACAGAGAAAAAGTCTGTATCACGTCCCACAAACAAATGCAACTTGACCAGGCACCAAACGGTGGTATGTAAATCACATCAAGAGGTAAAGGGTGAATTTGGGAGCTGGTTTGCAGCTAACCTCAGGGTGCAAGGTGTTGATTTTGGTCTGCAAACCATCGTGGTACTCATCTTTTCGTTGCCTACCACTGCACTTTGTGACAGCAGGATCTTTCATGTGGAAACTCTGTGTTTTTAGGTTTGCACAAATGCCCACCAGGTTAAGACTTTGACGGTCTCCCTTCTCCATAGATATCTGAGTACTGCCAGAGCATGTTCATTAGTCAACCAAAATTTCACTCATGAACTAAGGAGCATTTCTTTGCCCCAACTGATTGTTCTCTAACGAAATTTCTCACCATAATTAAAGCAGAGAGAGGAGGCTGCTATGTCAAACAGCGAGGGCAGGTGTGTGTCCTGCAGAGAGGAGACCAGCATGCCCAGCTGGGAAAAAGTGCTATCAAGGAGATGAGTGGAAAGCTGGTATGTATAGAGACCAAAGCAGGTGGGTTGTGTAAGAGCCACACATCTCACCTAAGCTCCCGAGGTAGCATGCCTCTTCTCATGTATTCATGCCACTTGGCTCAGCATAGGAGCTGCTGATTCTGCCTGCTGCTGCTGCTGAGAGCACCCAAATTAAACAACTTTTGACTGTGCTAATAAAAGTTGCCTATCAACCATGTCTGTGGAAACCTTTCATGACATATTTCTTAGTCAGTCAGTCACTGAGTTACTGTAACTAGGTATCATTAAGTTCTACAAGCATGAAATACGTCAGCAACATCAGCACCAGGTGTTAAATACCACTGTCTAGTTGTGTACAGCTAAGATATAAAATGGTCATTTATGTCTTCTAACTGAAGAATTCAGAATGAGTTGACTAAATGGGATTGGGATGGAGCTTGTGGTAAAAATGAAATGACAGCATAGCTTAGTATGGCGCATTGCCTTGAGTGTTAACTCAAACCTAGTGAAAGGGCACAGGCGGACTTATTTTATGTTGTATCCTTGCACCGCACACAAGGACAAATGGGTCATCTGAGAGTTCAAAGAAGACTATTTCTTGCAACCCTGGTAGCACTAATTAGGTGTTCCCGGCTTTTCAGAGTGAGTCCAGTCCTGCTATGAGTGCAGGATCAGGGGGTTTAGCACAAGCTCATGTATTTCCTCAGCTTCTTAGACAGGTTTTGCCATTTAAGACCAGATATTTCAAGGTAAACTGTGAAAAGCTATGCAGTTTAGAGAAGGTCCATGTACATGAAAATGCAGTTGCCTTAACTGCAGCATCTGATAGTTTTGAAAACCTTGTCGTGGTGAGCTAAACAAACCAAAAACGTAAAGAATACGCAATTGTGCTTCAAAAATGCCAGTAACTGGAACCAGACAGGGAGAGAAGGGAGAACTAGATAAACTGAAGAACAATACTGGCACAGGAAAGAAATGTGTAAATGAATTGTCCATCAGTAAACTTAGGCTGGAAATTAAAAGGTAGCCGTATAACAAGTTTGTTCTGATTATGACATTAAATGTGTGCTGTTGTGACAATCATTGCTGCTGGGGAGTTAAGTTTCCTATCACAAACAGGGCATAAGTAAAAAGAGTTTTTCCCCCCCAGCCCTTCTTTTTCTCTTGTTTGTGAAGGATTTTCATTTTTGCATGTGGAGACAAAGCCAAAGATATGTGAATGTCAGGACCTGCAGGCATAGTTAATAACTGCACTATATTTTGAAAAATTACAATTAAAAAAATATCCAATTTCTGATTTATATCACTGCGCTGTTTGTGGCAGGCTTTGTTGGAGGAAAGTATTACTTTTCTGGAGTATGATTCACTGGAAATACAAGCAGTGGCATCCAACTGTGAATTTGTTGTGAAATTCATTTCAAAATGAAAAAATACTGTCTAGAACAGAATTTTTGTGCAGCTTTCTCTACGACTGTTCAGCAGCCCACGCAATTACAGTTTTTGGGACACCATGCTGCCAGTCCTATTATACAGCACTGAAAGCTAATGCACCATATAACTGTAGGTTGCAACTATTAGGCTAATCAAGTGAAACATAACATTCTTAAGTCTAAAATACTTCTTATTTAGCATATTGAAGTGCAAATACAATGCTTTTCCATAGCTTCTGACAGAAATGTGTTAAAGAAAGTCTCAACAAGCTCTTGCAATTTCTCTCAGGAAAATGTTATTATTCTGTTACAGCATAAATGCATTCCACTCCCTCTCTTTTCTTAACACCAAAGACTCTGACTTGCTGGAATTCTAGCTGCCACTAACAAAGCCCCACTAATGCTCTAAAGAAAAACGGATGAGAAAACTGAAGACAAAAATGAAGGATGGTTTCAGCCATCAACTATCACAATTCCTGAGAGAAACTTTAAAATAGCACCTTCCAATTTTGGGCCCTCCACTGTACTTTTTACTGGTGAAACACCTAACAAGATTATCCATTAAATTTAATCTCCAGTTTACATCACCTAGCAATTTATTTTTCTTTTGCATAAATGAAACCTGTCAGGAAAATCTACATTTACAAGCAATCTTAACCATATCGTAAAGCTGCAGCAAGGATGACTGTGTGAACTATGGGAAAAGCAGAAGGGAAAAAGAGTTGTGGTTCTGAGGAGTAACAGAAACTAAACTTCTAGTTTGCCAATGTAGGAGTCATTTGGGAGATCTTCAGATGGCGTAGTGCTACCAGTTATCTCTGAGAACTATATGTGGGACATGTTTCCCCCAAGTACTTAGATGACAGCGCTCCACTATGAAACCTCCATAAGCATGCAAAAGCTGCAACTGCAATACCACATGTGTAATTTTAAGACACAGACAGGCTACAAAAACTTGCACGCACAAACAGAGCAGAAGTTGCACACGCAGCAAAGCTGAACTCATCACGATGCTTTTTCTATGCCAGTGTCGTGGTTTGGCCCAGCTAGCACAGCAGCACCACGACAGTCTCTTGCTTGGTGCCCAAATTCACCCCCACCCTCATTAGGATGGTGGAAAAATGGGAGCAAAATGGGAGTAAAAAGATAAGCAAGGTTGTTGTGGATTAAGACAAGGGCAGGGAGGGCTCCTGTCAATTACGGTTCTGGACAAAACAGACTCCAGTACTCGACTTAGAGAGGAAAGTAGGAAAGTTTATTCTACAGGAAACAGAATGGAATAAAAGCAAAAAGGGAGTAGGATGATGAGAAAATTACAACCAGCACTTTAAGATCTCCCTCCCCTATCCCTCCTTTCTTCCCGGGCCCAGCTCACTGCTCCTGATATCTCTACCTCCTCCCTCCTCAATGGCTCAGGGTGGCAGGGAATGGGGGATGTGGTCAGCATCTCACAGATGGGCTTTGCCACTTCTCTCTGTTCAGAAGAGGATGACTCTTGGCATTCTTCCCCTGCTCCAACATGGGGTTCCTCCCCCGGGACACAGTCCTTAACGAACTTCTCTGGTGTGGATTGATCCCAACAGCTGTGGCTTCTGCCGATACGGGGTACCTCATATGGGATGCAGTCCTTGGTGAATATCTCTGGTGTGACTTCTTTGCCACGGTTACAGTTTCTGCAGTTACAGGGTCCCTCTCTCGGGACAAGGCCTCTTCTGGGCATAAGTTTAATGAGCTGCTTTGTTGTGGGTTCCTCCCCACAGTTACAGCTATGGATATTGGGTCCCTTCCTCGGGACATGGCCTGCTCTGGCCACAGTGATAAAGGGCCCCTCCTTTGGGACACGGCCTCCTCCGGCCGTAGTTTTAAAGAAGAAAATCACTGCCCCTGGCTCGGGGTCTGCAGTGAAGTGATTGGTTCTTCTCCATGGGACACAGCCTCCTCCAGCCATAGTCACTGTCCCTGGCTTGGGGCCTTAACTGAAGTGAATCACTGCCCCTGGACTGGGACCAGCTTTAGCAAAAGAAGTCTCTGCTCCTGATGTGGGCTCATTATCAAAATGAGTCTCTACCGCTGATTCGGAGGCTTTAAAGAAATGAAAATAAATCTCAGCTTCACCGGGTCTCTCCATAGAATGCAGGGGAGTCTCTGCTCCAGCACACCTCCTCCTCTCTTTCATCACTGACCTTGGAGTCCTCTTGGAGTCCGTGTTCCTACTCCTTGCACCACCACCAGTCAGAAGAAGAAGGGGCAAAAGAAGAAGGAAGAAAATGGAGGAAGAAACCTCCTCTTCTGGCTTCTTAAAAAGTGACCGTGGAGGCATCTAATTGGCTCAGCCCCAGAAGTGGGTCTGTCTCAGAGCTGGGGGAGAGTTTCAAGCAACTACTTACAGGAGCCATCTTTACAGCCCCTTCCCCCTTACTAGAAATGGCTGTCATGTCAAACCATGACAGCCAGAAGCCTACACAGCTCAAGTGTTCCCAGTTCTTCTAGAGCAACTTGACAGAGAGAGAAGATATGAGTGTCAAACATTTTTACATCTTCTGTAGACTCAAAAGAGTTCAAAGAATGAAGTTCAGCTAGGACAACTGAAACACACAGGAAGCATTAACCCAGGCAGCTTGGGTTCAACATGCCTGAACTCTTGTGAGATAGGAACCTTATTTGAGTTAGACAACTGGGAAGCTAACCTCGCAGCTGCCTCTCACTGAACAGACCTTTCAGCTTGCCTGTTGTGCAAAAAAGGAGGATAAAAAAGGTCCTATGCAATCTGATTTAGGTGGACTTGCTTCTGCAGGGAGGTTGGACTAGATGATCTCTAAAGGTCCCTTCCAACTCCTACCCCTATGATTCTATGAAATGTTTAGAAAAAGTAAGTGGTGTCAGCAGGTACCTCTGCTTATTTGTAGTCAACTACACCAGACATGAGGATGAGAGGCTATGAAGGGTCAAAGGAAAAAGGTTTTGAGGCAAATTCAGAGTCAATTAAAAACCAGGAAGCAATATTAAAAGATGTGGAAAAAAAGTCATCCACAGGAAGTTCTACAGCTTGACATTTGTCACTCAATTCTTTTTTTTTTGTTTTGTCTTTTTGAAAGAGGCTTCACCAAAGAGGAATGAATAGCCCTTTATACTATAACCAAGCTACCAATCCTGTTTCAAGACTGAACTGACTGGCTTATTAGAAATCTGAGTTCTGAGGGACTGAAACAGAAATGAGCCTTGGGTAGGCACAGAGCCACCAATTTAGGAAACAAGAGAGAGCATTCTGGCCTCTGCAGGAGGTCAGTACTTGCATGGGCAGACAGCTGCTGCTGGTGGTAGCAATACTTCTTAGGGCTTCTGAAAAGAGAGCACTAAATTTCTTGGCCTTGAGGCTTGAACATAACTTGGTAGAACTAGGAAAACTGATGCCTGGGAGTTTGAGATTTCAATTTTTAAGCTCCTCCAATTGTATGTGATATTTTTACAGTCTATTGTTCTGTTTGGTGAATTATGCTAGTAACAATCCATCAGTCTGAAAACTTTTTTCTTTTTTTTTGTCTGATCACTTTTTAATAAAAACTTTCCTCAAAAAAATAACAACAAACAGAATTTGGTGATCCAAAGAGATTAATATTTTTCATACCTAGTCGCACAGCACTGAAGCACTGATACTTGACTGTTCCTTGGTGTTTCATTTGCTATGATGATAGCCAATTCAAAGGAGAACAAATGAAAAAAAAATATTTAATCTGCTCTATTCTTCTAAAATTATTTGAAATATATCCTTTTCAGTTACACTACACTCTACTGCCAGGTTTAACTGAATCGATATTGGAAATGTTCAACTCCAGGCTTCTGATATACAGTACCAAACTCGACAGCAAGTCACACTCAAAGTGTTTTGAAATGTGTGTCAGTTAAGCTCTTCTCTAAGTTTTTAACCTGCTATATGAAACTGCTGGAAAAAAAAAAACCCTGCACACGTCTGCTGCAAGTCGTTAATCAGTGCTGTGTAGTGCACATTAAAAAAGAAACTAATGAATGGTATCCACAAAGCCATGTAACTTCTTTAAACTGCCTGATTTTAACTGTTAAATTTCCTCTTGGGTTCTGGCTGCATCACAGCTGAAGCTATAGCAGAATTGAACAACTGTTTTAACTACTATTATTCTAGCACAATTTCTAGTGTGGTCAGGGCATTTTTTTTCCCCCCTCTGTGAAACTCATGTTAAAAAGTACTATGAGGTACCAGGATACCTTGTGGAATGGCAGTCATATAATCACAGAGTGGTAGGGGTTGGAAGAGACCTTTAGAGACCATCTAGTCTACCCCCCTTGCAGAAGCAGGTCCACCTAGATCAGGTCACACAGGAACATGTCCAGGTGGATCTTAAAGACCTCCAAGGAAGGTGACTCCACATTTGGAAAGGCAGACTTTGACACAGAATAGATCAAGTGAGCACCGTGCTGCCCTGCACGGTCTGCTCTGGGACTTCAAGGTGAGAGAGATGCCTCCTCACAAGCCAAGCTGCCCGACTGCCCGACACACACCACAGGATTTCACTTTTCAATCTAACCTAACCGATAACTTCCGACTAAAATCAAGCAATCTGTTTTTGAAAACTAAAAATATAAACAGGTTGAGACAGAATGGGTGGGAGGGGGAAGAGGCACTAAAAAGTGAAACACTGAGGTCACAGCAGGTCAGCAGAGTAGTCAGCAGTGTCTGCAGGCAGAAATTGCTAGAAGAATTTGTTTAAAACCCCATCATACCTGTGCAGACATGCCTCGGTAGACAAAGTTTAATTTGAGGGATCCACAGAATAGCTCTAGGCTTCCCATAGTTCCAGGTGACTGCCTGTAAGTGCCCTTCCAGAGCACGACAAAGCTCTATCCATCAACTACCTTATCCCAAGAAGTGAACAAGAGGCAGTACAGACTAAAAGTGAGAATTCAAATGAACATCAAAATATTTTTATTTGCAGTATGTAGCATTCCAAATAAACTGGACCTAGAGCTTATATGTAAAGTATTTCAGAGACTCAGGCTACAGAGGAGCCAATATAGCAAAAGCCATTTTACATTATGTTGGTGTTGTGAGGTTATTTGGAATAATTTATTTACTGAGTATTTCAGAGCATTTAACTTGGATGACAGGAAAAAAGGAGGTGGTATCTGTCACACATGAGGACCAAGAGCATGCTTGAAGCTACATGAAGTGCATTTGAATAAAGCCTTTGTCCCCCAAAACTGTTTGACAATCTAACATTTACAATCAAAGGAAACTTTATGTAACGGACAATCTGTTTAATTCAAATGTAAGAACTAAAAGAAATAATTAAAATTCCATTATGAATGAAAACTGTCTATTTCAAGAACAACAAACTGTATTTGCCTCATTACAAAATGCCCTTATTTCACATTTCTGGAAAATAACTTTAAAAGCTTGTTGTTATTTGCAATTACTATAATGAATGCAATACCTCATTTAGAAAAGTAGTGTTTTCATTTCCAAGAAGCCTACACCTTACAAGATAGTCTCCTGATTGTGGAATAGACAGAAACCTCACTTGTTTGCAGGCACGAGTCTTTCATGAACTCCAGCACTGGTATATGAGTATGTCATGCTATTTTACTGAAGTGTCCCCACCCACACAGTGATATCATCTAACCTGACACCCTGCAGATGTGTTTTTCTTTCTTTTTTTTTTTAAAGGTTAAAAAAAAAGTAGAGATGTGGCTTGGAATTTCCCCTTGGACATAACAAAGTAGCTCACCTCTACCCTTTACAACAGCACAAAGGTTTCTCTCTTCAAAGGCAGTTGATAGGAAATCGGCTTCAAATACCGCTACTATCCGTAGCCTGTTTTCTAAATTAAGGTAGCTAGACAAGCCTGTTTGTTTCTTTCTAATTACTAAAAAATGTATTTGCTATCAGGCTTTGTTGTTTGTCCTGGATAAAAACATATTTAGCACACTGCAGGATGCTAAGAACTGAACAGTACCTCTTAAAATAGAACTTCACTAGGTCACAACCTTTAACACCACTCAAGTTGCTTTATTTATTAGATCCCCTCCTCATTTGCACCCACAAATCATGCTGATTTTAAAAAGTTAATAATTAGCAGTTGCCAAAAAATGATTAACGAGCAGTGCAAAGAATGGCTGTCATTTAGTTATTGCTTCTGCTTTGCCCAGAGAAAGAGATATGGACACCACCTCTTAAAGAATGAAATGGATATCATCACCTTCAGTAAATTCTTTACTTCACAGTAGGATTTATGCAGTCTGATTCATAGCATTATTTTCACTACATCCAAACGTGATGATATGTATTTAAAAAATATGCCCAGCCCACTAACTAATAAAGACACCTCCATGTAAAAGACAGCTGGAGGAAGGTATTTAAAACCAGCCTAGAACTGAAGACACAGTTACAGTGTTCACAGACTTTTATGGATTCATGATATAACCAAACCAATTGAAATGTCACACAAGCGCTTCAATGTTATTGAAGCAGAAAAGGCCACTTACAGAGAATGACTCCAGAACCTCATTTGAATTGAAACACGAATGTAAAATTTTTCACTAGCCACTTCCTGCTATTGCTGGAAACATTCCCTCCTTTAAACGGCGATGGATTTCAAGGTACTGTACTTACTGTTGTTTTGAGAGTACATTCAGAAGAAAATGTAAATGTGTAGGCAAACTGGAAACTCTCTGGAGAGATTACCCACTTATTTAACCACATTTCCTGTTTTTTAACCCATTTGTCCTAAGTCAGTCCTTAGACTACTGACAAAAATAGATACAAGTGTGCTATAATTAGCTCATTAGCAGGTCTTATTGGTAAAACTGAAAATGTTTTGATAAATCTATTGTTCTTACTAGCTCCATACTAATTAAACTGTGAATTGGGTTAATGTTTCCTTGAAATTCTTCTCTGCATAGCTTATGGTAATCATAAATATACAGCACCTTAGGAATCAGAGAAAAAGTCGTAAGAACTGCTAGTAATTGAAATTTAATGAAGAAATTACTGGCAATCTGTGTGGCAAAATGCTTTTACAAAGCACAGTTCTGAAGCAAGGGAGGGCAGAGCCTGATTGCTGAGAGTCAGCATCTAGCTAAATATTTTGAGATCTGAAGGCTGGAGCACTACATCTTTCACTTAGTTGCCTTGCTCTTACTTTCAGCCATAATACTATGTTGATGTAATGCACTGAATGTTACTTGAAGGACTGACATAAGTAGCCACAAAACTACTTTCCAAAAACATTAAACATGAAGACTTTCGAGAATTATGGTACTTGTCATTTTGGAGCTACTTTAATTCAAGCAATAGAAATTACATCATCATGTTCAAAGAACCTGAAAGTTTCTGTGTTTCAGCTTGCTTGGAGTAGCAAGAGCTCTAAAGACTTCCAATATTGTGATTAATATCTTTGCCTATGCATGAACTTGAGTCTACAAGAGGAGAACACCAAGAAAATGATACTGCCTCTCTGCCCTTGTGCATGGTCTAAATGAAGATGTCTTTAAAAAGGAGATGGCTGAGAACTTACTGGTACTCCATCGCAACTGCCAGAAGTATCTGAGGGACAGCTGACAAAGTCTGTAATCCAAATACTTGATGCTTTCTAATCCTTACCACACACATAAGAATTTACTGCTTCTTGGGACAGGATATAATATGCTTTATCATTAAGAAGGAGCAAAACCTGTAAAGGCCAAAGATTACAACAGGAAATGTGAAGCCCAATAGTGCTTGTGAAGAAGAGATGTTTGCTAGCATCTAATACTTAAAAGATATGCAAGTAGCTGAAGGCCAATTTGATATGTATGTATTTCCTCAGGACAGTTTTGTTAAGAAACGGACTTCATTTCATTTCATTTCTTCCACCAAATACAGTAAGCATCATAAAGTGTACAGGACCTTTTACCAACACTGATCAGAAGGTCAACTGCAAAGGATGCTGTATATCATACTGAGAACTGAATCATGGTATCTTAAGGGTTGGAAGGGACCTTGGAAATATCATCTAGTCCAACCTGCTGCCAGAGCAGGACCACTCAGACTTGAATTATTGCAGAGAAAGTGAAATTTCAATCTGTTGATGTGGTAACAAGAAATGTAAATGGCAAAAGAAGAAAAAAGAAATCAAGCCCTTCTAAATCAAACAAAAAGCCTACACATTAATGTAAAAAAACACCTGCTTTAGAGTTTATAGCCACCCATACCTCTTCATCTAAGCATACAAAAGTTTCAGCTCATCCAAATCACCACTTGTAGACAAATGCATCACTGACCCTTAGCTGAGCCCAGTAATTGAGATACATGACTCAGAAATGAGAACAACCAGAAGACAAATTAAACAACCTCATCTGGTACAGTTACAGCCACTAAATGGTGCTATACATGCACAGATCCCCATCAACATGTTGCTGTAACATATAAATGCAACCTTTGAGACAAAGTAAGAACGCAAACACTTCACAGCCAGCAGTATGCTGTCCTACAGACTGAGCAGCACTTAACCCCTAAACTTTACTACTTACATACTTGGGCATTAGTGTTGGGGATGTTGAATTTTATTTTGGTTGCATTTAAGTGGCTATATATTCCCTTAAGGGAACATATATATTTCCCTTAAGGGGAAATCTAACAGTATTGAATAATTACAACTATCAGATATTTAAAGTAGCTGGTTTCAAATAGATGAAAAAAACATTGCACCATGAAAGTCTTAGGTATAATAAACCCTCTTTCTTGACATGAAAAGAATACATCTAAAGATGCCTCAGTATTATACAGCCTTTTTCTACCAGCGATCCATTAGCTGTAGTATGGCAAACACTGCTTCATTCTCCACAAGGAAAAATTTTAACGAATTCCCTCCCTCTGTCCCCCATAATTTTTAGCATATAACAGACATAGCATTATGTATGTAAGTTCTATGAACACTAGATTTCAACTGTAAGAACAATTTTAATGCTGAAGGATTTTCCTTTGATAAAGCAGAGAGTGTTAATATTCAACATGTGCTGAAATATCAACAGGGCACAGATGTCCCTGGTTCCTACCAGGATTTTAGTACTTTGTAAAGCAGGATCAAGATCCTTCTGTGTATACCTACAAAATTTGTCAGAGTGGGAGTTTATTGGCTGTTTTCTGGCTACAGAACATTCTTACGTTTCCAATGTCTGTGAGCAAAAGAAACAGTGAGACAAGACTGTGCACATAAGAGGGGACAGACTGCTTTATGTAGATACATATATTTGACATATTTTTTAAAAAGCCATCTGCATCAACAGTTTCCTCATGGAACAGACTACACTGACCAAGAAACAACTCTGCTGCTTAAAAGTGCTTTTAGTCTAGAGAAGAGGAGACTGAGGGGGAATCTTATTAATATTTACAAATACCTAAATGGTAGGTGTCAGGAGGTTGGGGCATCACTTTTTTTCTATGTTATCTAGCAACAGGACAAGGGGTAATGGGATGAAGCTGTAACACAAAAAGTTCCATTTAAACATACGAAAAAACTATTTTACTGTTGAGCACAGGCTGCCCAGGGAGGGTGTTGAATCTCCTTCCTTGGAGGTCTTCAAGACCCACCTGGACACGTTCCTATGCGACCTGATCTAGGTGGATCTGCAGGGGAGTTGGACTAGATGATCTCTAAAGGTCCCTTCCAACCCCTACCATTCTACGATTCTATGAAGGTCTCTTTCCATTTTTTCAGACTTAAGAAAAACAGAGAAACTGTGGAACAGAGCAGTTGGTGGGTGGTGGGCATCCGAAGAGTATCATCGTCTTCTAAAATTAGTACCTACATTTTTATGAAGTCTGGTACTCATCTAGTTTCCAGTTCTGTACCCTGTTTGTCATTTACCTAAAGCATTTTCCAAATCCTTCGGAACTGAGACACTTGGGAAAAAGACTCCCACAATTGTACTTCACAAGTTTGATGTAGGCTTCCAAAAGCTGGAATGGGACAACTCATCATATTTGGTGATTCTTCCCAATCCCAAACACGTCTCATTTCATAGATGTACACGTTAATGTCCAGCCACATGCCCAGTGGTTTCAACGAGGGCTGAAGTCAGCAACAAAGACTAACCCCTTCAGACTGCTCTCACATATTCCAGTACAGGAGGGTTTATGTAATGGCAAGAAGTCTCAATTTAAAAAGTGCTCCACAGATAAAAGTGGGTGGCTGTATGCACCGTAAAGACAGAGAATGACCAATTCAATAGGAAAAGCAAGTCATTTCTTTAATTGCAAGGTATACTAAAAATCAACATCTCTATCAAAACTGAGAACAGTTGAATCCAAAAATCTGAAGCAATATTTCCTTTCATTAACACAAACCAAGCATAGTCTGCAAGAATATTCACTTATTTCTTTCAAACACATCATTTTTAAGGCACCCTGAAGGTGTCCTTTCATGATTTTATAAAACCTAAAATTATTAAAACCTTTCAAAACACAGACTCACACTCAGGAAACTGCATGTTCTTCTTAAAATTCCTGAAGTCACCGGTACTGTAATGATAGGCTGTCATAAGCAAAATGACAGGAATTTCATAAATGAAGAATAGGCTTAGAGATATACTGTGTTTATGAATTTACTTTGGTTGTCACTCAAATAGTATTATTATAAGAAATGAGAAAACTGAAGCCAACTGATTCAAAAGAGACCAATTTCACAAATCACAGAATTATTACGGTTGGAAAAGACCTTTAAGATCCAACCACTGACCTCACACTGCCAAGTCCATCACTAAACCCTCAGCACCTCATCTATGTGTCTTGAATATCTCTAGGGATGGTGACTCCCAGCACTTCCCTGGACAGCCTCTTCCAATACTTTAATGTTCTTGGTGAAAAAGTTCTTCCTACTCTCCAGTCTTCCCTGTTGCAACTTGAGCTCACTGCCTTGTGTCCTATCATTCAAAGAAAGTATTTGGAACAATACAGACACTAATAACTTTATTGTCCGGTTATGTCCTGCAACTGTGTAGCCTTCAAGCTACTGAAAAATACTTAGACACCAGTAAAGTAGATCCTGCATTTATAAGAGTAACTGAAGACAGATTTACTTTGGTAAGCAAAGGCAAACATGGCAAAAGGAAAGAGGTTTTAGGAGGGACTTTGTTTTTTTTTTTTTTTTTTTTTTTTTAAAGCAAGAAACTTTAAAAGTGGTGCTTTGAGCAAAAACATTACTAGTAGCATTTTTCCTGTCTTTTATGGTAGAGCTTTGTTAGTACAATTAATGACTTTTCTAAAAATTATTTCTATTAAATTTTACCAGAAATACAATGGTAATAAGGCAAGCAGCACAGATACAACAAAAAACACCAATACTTTTGGAATATGATTCTGGCTGGCTAGATGATGGGAGAGCAGCGGATGTCATCTACCTTGACTTCAATAAGGCTTTTGACACTGTCTCCCATAACATCCTCATCAGAAACCTCAGGCAGTGTGGCTTCGATGAGTGGATAGGGAGGTGGATCGAGAGCTGGCTGAATGACAGAGCCCAGAGGGTGGTGATCAACGGCACCAAGTTGGAGTCCTATGGCCAGTGGGGTGCCACAGGAGTCAGTTCAGGGGTCAGTCTTGTTCAACATCTTCATCAACAACCTGATAGGGGACAGTGTACCCTCAGCAAGTTCCCTGATGACACCAAACTGTGAGGACTGGCGGATTCCCCAGAAGGCTGTGCTGCCATTCAGCGGGATGTCAATCGGCTGGAGAGCTGGGCAGAGAGAAACCTCATGAGGTTAAACAAGGGCAAGGGCAGAGTTCTACACCTGGGGAGGAACAACCCCATGCACCAGTACAGGCTGTGGGTTGACCCACTGGAGAGCAGCTCTACGGCGAGAGACCTGGGAGTTCTGGTTGATAACAAATTAAACATGATCCAGTAAGGTGTTCCTGTGGCCAAGAGGCCAATGGCATCCTGGGGGGCGTTAAGAAGAGCGGGTGCAGCAGGTCAAGGGAGATTCTACTTCCCCTCTACTCTGCCCTGGTGAGGCCTCATCTGGAGTCTTGTGCCCAGTTCTGGGCTCCCCAGCTCAAGAAGGGCAGAGAACTTCTGGAGAGAGTCCAGCACAGGGCCACCAAGATGATCAGGGAACTGGAACATCTTCCTTATGAGGAAAGGCTGCGGGAACTGGGGCTGTTTAGCATGGAAGAGACTGGTGGGCATCTCATTAATACTTAAATGTATTTAAAAGGTGTATATCAAGAGAATGGGGCAACACTTTTTTCTGTAGTGTCCAGTGATAGCACAAGGATTAATGGACAAAAGATGGAACACAAAAGTTCAACTTAAACATGTGGAAAAACTTTACTGTTCAGGTGAGGGAGCCCTGGCACAGGCTGCCCAGGGAGTCTCCTTCTCTGGAGGTTTTCAAAACCCGTCTGGATGTATTCTTGTGTGACCTTATCTAGATGGACCTGCTTTACCAGGAGGTTGGACTGGATGATTTCTAGGGGTGCCTTCTAAGCCCTACCATTCTGTGTTTCTGTGAAAGATCTGTGAATATTCTTAACTCAAAAAATGTAAGCAGTCACCGCACTGAAAGAAACCACAGGACTGGCTGTTAATATTTTTTTACATATTTTCTTCCAAATTGTTTTGTGTACACACTGAATCTTTATTTGTCCTTAGTAAATATATTCAGTAAGATGGTAATCAAATGAAAGCCCAGGTATTAACTTACAAGCAAATTCTAAATAGATAGCAGTATATTTGTTGGCATGGTAGAAGCATCAAATCATGGGAAAAATATAACTGAAGAACATGACCTTGGTTACAGATTTGGTGGATTCTTTGGAAGACATAGCAAGGAGGTCATGCTCTGCTTCGTTTCACCAAATTCTCAGATTTGAATTCTACAGTAAAATCTACATTATTTTTCCACAGACTTTGTAACTTACAATGGCACTGAAGAGGCAGTCATCATTTTGACTTTCAACCAGTCCTTACTTCTACCGAGGTACATGTTTAAAGCTGCACCATGTACTGCTATCAAATGCATGTAAATCAGCAAACCACTAATAATTACTCACAAGAGTGTAGCGGAAACTTACTGCAAAAAGTGCCTTAAACTGACTGTCATGTAGAATTTTGTCTATTTAAATAAGCAGTGAGCTGGAACTAGACCACAGCAGCTTTTAAAGGTGTTCCCACGGTAAACAAACCCAAACAATGAAACAAAACAAAAAACAACTCCCCCAAAAACCCAACAACCAAACCAGAGCAACAACAACAAAAAAAATAACTGCCTTCTACTCTACTAGGAAGAAGGAAAAAATGAGATCAAGAAGACAGATACAGTGTTCAGTTAGACTGCATATTTATCCTATTTGTTAGACTGAAGGTGAGAATTTGCACTGGCTTCCAGTGTTACTGTTTCACAGTTTTTCACTTCCAAGTTTCACTGAATCCCTAAAGCTTTTTGAAAAGGTCACGGATTTGAAATGAAGAATGTCTTTGCATGACCTGAACAATAGATCTTTAAAAAAATCATTCAAGTCCAAAATTAACATTTGGAAGCTATCTGGACTCAGGAGTGACCCACAATAACTGGAAAGCTTAAGATTTTTCACAGTTCAAAGTAAAAGCTTTTAATAATTTTGAATTACTTCAACTGCTGAACAAGTCCAACACTATAATTTCATCCACACATCGATAAAGTTTAAGTGTTTCATTAAATTTAAATTGCTATTCATTATGTAAAGAAATTTTAAGCTAATGAAATGCTTTTTATTACAATGGATCTGCTGTACTCTTAGAAGTCTGTCATATTTTCCCACTTAAACATTAAGAGTTCAAGGGCTTGATAACTTGGCTACAGAGACAATATGCTCCAGGCTGAATTTCGTACAGAAATTTAGTATAGAAAGCTGTGACTTTTTGTTACACTAAAATCTTCAACTTAAAAACAGGCATATACCCCTGGGCAGAAAGTGTCACTGAAGCAGCAAGCAGACAGCTATTTTCCCACTCTGCTAGTTTAATTGTCAAGTGGAAGGCACACCTTGGAGACTGCATTTTCATCAGTGTTTTAAAATGTTAACAAGTACAGCATCCTCAAATACTCCAAATATCCAGAGATCATAAAATAACTGGTTCCATCACTCTTCCACCTTGAATTCAGTATTGCTTTATGCTTGACCATAAGCCCTTTGTGCAACATTTCAAATCATAACCAAGAATGTGAACTGACCAGTGGGTTTACTATGGGCATGAAGGCTTTTGGACCATATGTTGTCTGGGGCAGACCCAAGGTATTTTAAGATGATTCTCTGCATCTGCACAGGTGGTACAGGAGGTACTCCAATGCTATATTTTGTGTGGTCCTTGAAGAAAGTCCACCAAATGACCTTAGGTATCTTTCTCAGAAGAGGACACACACTGTTATGGAGATTGTTTCTAATTTGTACTTACATGCTGAAGATTAACAAGACAAAACCATTCTCTAAGCACAGCAGTATGAACCACATAGGCAGTTCCCTACACAGAGAATTCTGGCAATTTTGATACAGCTGAGTTTACTTAGACCAACAGTAAAGTTTTAATTTGAGACTTCTCATTTAAGCATCACACACAAAACTCTTATAATTTGAGCTACAGGACTATGACTTAGCTACAAACAGCAGTAGACAAACCACTACTACAGATCAGCCTTAAATGAGAGCCACAGCTACCTAAGAGTATGTAACAACACACACTTGAGTTTCACAAATACTATTCATGAACTGTAAACGCTTCTTGACCTCACAGTGTTCCCATGTACACTTTTGCTTCCAAAACTGTGGCTAAGACCTCAGTATGATCTAATAAGCTCTTCCCTAGTTTAAGGTTCCACAGTTTCTACAGCATTTCACTTTGCCTTGAACTCAATTTTTAAAATGAATGTCTTGATTTCCATGGGATCTTGTCTGAAGTATGACAACTTCAAAACAGGAAATGTAATTGTATGTGTTGGCCAATTCAATATGAAAAATGCAACAGTTCCAATAGATCAAACATATTATAAATATAAAATAAAAATAATAGATAGCCCTAAGAATACAGTTAATCTCTCAGCAGTTAAATGCTATATAGTAAAACATTAATTCTGTCAAGATAGAAGGCCAAGAATGAAATGCCTTTGGATTCTAGCTATAGATAGTCAAAAGGGACTTTATAACAGCTCAGGGTACATAAAGAGAGGAGTCCCAAGATCTTTTATCAGCAAACACTACCCAATTGGATATTACAAGAGAAAGAGTAAAGCATCCATGGTGAGCACACCTGTGAAAATAAATCTTTGTAGGAAGAGAATAAGCTCAAGCTTAAGAGATAAAATGGTGCTTGCACTTTCTTCTCTATGCATGATCATCGATTCCAACTGCCAGTCAATTTACTGCTTTGAGTAATGTAGAGATCAAACACTACTATCAAAGACAGTCATAAAAATACTAATAATATCAAGACAGCTTGTTTCTCAAAGAGTGTGCTTGAGGGACTAAAAAGATATTTAGGTTTCCTTGGAAAAAAAAAATTAAAAAAAAAAAGTTGACATTAATACTTGTCCACTGAGAGATGGACTGTGAGCTAACCCTGCATGAACTAGGAAACACTGAACTGATGACAAGTTCCCCAGGTAAAGATCAAACTGGTCTTTGAAAAGTCAAACCAGAAACAAGTATGGTATATCTTCCTACAGCTAGCTGGACAACAAAAAAGACTTCTGAATTGTCAGACATCGCTGATAAGTAAATCCTCTGGAGTTGTGATAACTATAATCTCATTGAGGTATTACAGTGATTTCTAATACCATCAATTAGAACAGATATGTGGACAGATATAATTCTCAAGCTACAACATGACTAGGGCAGTTTGACTATGGAATCACAGCAAGACTTCTTTTCAGCGATAGAAGGCTTTCGCATTCATGCTCTTCCCATCTTTCAAGCAATACAAATGAAGCTTGTCTTAGGACTTTGAAATTTTCAGAGAAAGATTTTTTTTCCCCTATCATATTATTTCCCTTTTTAAGATACATCCTGCTTTATTTAAATAGGAAATTTACAATTTTGTCAGCCACTTAATTTCATAGCAGGAGAAGAAAGTAGGTTTTCCAACTTTTAATGAAAAACACTGAAGAAAAAATTATTTTCGAACTTAATGAAGCTTAAATAGTCTTTAGCAAAGCAGAGACATTAACCGCACAAGGTCTTGCAAGAAGGGGTTTGACTGGTAAAGCCAAAGAGAAGCTGGAAGAGATATGGACAACAGTCTAGCAACCAACTACTGCTAGTTTTGATAGCAGAAGACACTATGAAGTCAGTGGAGGTAGACATATGTGCAAAGCAAGAGGACGCAGAAAAAAAGAAATAGTTCTGTTGCAGATGAACTTCTACTGCTTGCTTGCACATGTGAATTCTAAGTTTTGTGGAGACTAGGCAACAAGAAACTTGATTAAAAACCAGCAGCAGAAAATCTTCCATGCAAGAAGTGTGCAGAAGCAAAAGAAAATATCTAATAAAGTCTATATGCAACTCAATATGTAGCAGGTTGGGACCAAAAAATGCAGTCAGGAGAGTTTCTACTGAGATTTCATATAATAGTCAGAAATTAAAGATATGCTGGCGGCAGAAACTTTAGGAAGCTAGAGAAAGAGTTTCTTCTCATTTTGTGCAATGGTTTCCTAAGACCAGTCAGAATGACCCTTAGTATCTGTAATTTAGATGCCAATGTAGTATGTTAAAGAAATCTCACTGTTGTCAGATGTGAGAAATATCCTGAAACCTGAATGTCTGAAAGTGAAATTGAAGAAAAATCGGAGGTTAAAATAAAGTTACACAATTGAAGGTATTACAGAATTAATTAAGGCTATGATATTGAACACCTGAATTGTAAATTTTAGTACATGATTCTACTCTGCAAAGAATTTTCTAGTACACCAAATGCAAGAACTGCAGTCCACAACATACAGATTGTTACACTTGCTGGCTGAACAGGTAGTTCAAGGATGTTGAATATAACTCACTCTCTTAAAAATTTTATTGTTGGTATAGAACATAGTATTTACTTACTACAATGACAATGTACTAATTTACTAATATATGTTGCAAATGTGGTTATTTTGAATTAAAAAAAAATAGCATAATTTAAGTGGAGCACTTGGATTATTGTGTATAAAAACACTCTGCTGATTTGAAAATTTTCTTGACAAAGGCACAGCAGATCAGCACGGATACACAGCTGTTTCTTCCAAGTGCTGATTCTCTTTCATGCAACCCCATGTTTATGTGGCCTCCTCTTTTTTTTTTCCCTTCACATGTCCCAGATGACCTTGCTGCAGCTCAGTTTTTCCAGGATGTTGAAAAGAGACCCAGCTATACCTTATACTTACCTTCCAGAAAGAAAAAAAAAATCCCTTTACTGCTGCTATTGCTAGCAGTTAAAGGTAAGTTCCCTTCTCAGGAGCTAAAGTTGGCACATCAAGCTGAACGCCCTGTGCACTCTAAACTGTGACCTGAGAAACACTGCAAAAAACCAAAATATAATGCCATATAATGCAAGAATGCACCAGATGTAAGACAGTTGAGGCTTCAGCCTGTACCGTTTCCTCCTACTACAGTAGCTAGATGACAATAACTAGCTTATGGAATATATCTGTGACTGGGTCACGAACAGTTAAAACAACTGGCATTTTGTAACAAAAAGCCCATAATGAACTGACAAGTTCATTAGTAACTTCGAGAATGCAGATCACTTCTTATTTATTTTTGTTTGATATTATGTAATTTATTTCTTATCTGCAATAGAACTGTAAAAGCATAATTTTATTTCTCTTCACATACAAAGACTAACTGGCGTGTTCTATCCCCGCATCAAAATAGCAGAATTTAGTCCTATTAAAGCATAAAAAGATAGACAATTCCTAAACACAGGACATGAATAGCTTGAGATCTGTTGGAGTTCGAAATCATCTCTATCTAGGAAGAAGCCATATCTTAAAAGTGTTAGAAGAAATCTAAAGGGTTACAGAAATTTCCAACCAAATTATTTTGCACATTTCAGTCAAAAAGTAATTGCCTATTTCTCAAAAAAAACCCAAAAAAGAAAAAAAAGATTTCTACTATATCCAAATGTTTTTAAGATGTAAATGCACTTGTCATCTTTCATGTAAGCAGGGTGCTGGTGCCCCAAATGAAACAAAAGAAGAAAAGTTCGGGTTGACAAGTATGTCGCCGTGTAACTACAAATTAAATATGCCTTTTGATATTTCATTTTTAACTGTTGAGTACCTTTTCATCGGCTACTGCCATTAGAAGTTTTTTATTAAATTTTTAAATCAGACAAACAACAGATAAGAGATGTGACAAGTAGATCTGCTAAACTGGATTTGATATGACACACTTAATCTTATAGTAAAAGAGTGGCATTTGATATATTTGAAATGTTTCAAACAATGCTCCCTTAACATGCCAAATAAGAAATTTAGATTTAACTCTACTACATTCAATTGATGGCAAGTACAGAATGAGTATCTAAAAAACACAATCAACTTTCATCTGAAAGTGCGAAATCACCTGAAACTTTCGATGCAACGTGAAATTGTAAATGCTACAAAAAAACTCCCCACAAACAATCAATCACCCAATACCTGACAACACCAGTGAAACACAGAAGACAGGTATTTTAAAAGATTGTTACACGAGCCGCTGCAACTCTGTATGCTGTGAACTTCGAGTGAATCTTGGCTAGACTGCACTGTAGCAAGCATTTAAAAAATAATTTAGGGTGGGAGATCATTAGATCTGAATTCCTCAGAAAAATAAACACCCACTTTATGTGTGGTAAAGAAATCCACACTTATTATAGTCTCAACTTTAAGTAGTTGTTGTATATGTAAACATATAAAATATAATGAAAGCTGCCATAGGGTAAAAAATACTTTGACATTTGCATGCAAAAGCTCACATCAATAATCCAAAAGACTGAATGCCCAAATACTATAACTACTTTTGCTTGTACTACACAAGCTTCAATACTCAGAAATAATTTCTATCCAAAGTCAGAGCAATACAACCACCTTGTTCACCTTCCAAAAAGTTATAGGCTTGGAATCCAAAAGATATAACAGAGTTTAATTTTATCACATGACTAAGACAACATATATGCGTTTAGAATAGAACCTTTTACAAAAAACTCAACAAAACACAACCGACTGCTGAAAGAGAGAAGAATGAACACAAACAAAATAAGTGTACAGATTGACCAGCATATACAAAAATAATCTAAAAACATATTCAGCAACCGATTAACATTATGTTTCTCATTATTCCTTTCATCTCTTTTCATTCTGTTAATACTGCAGACTAAATTAGAACAACATTTCCAACAGAAAAAAGGAACCAAACTAGATTTCATTGTTGCTGCATGTTAAAATGGAAGTCTTGTAAAGACTCAAGTTGACATTGAGATTAGAATTTAAATGAAAGTTATTTATTAACAATAAATCTAATTAAGTCAATAATACTGCCTTCTAACACCAGCAGTCACACTTGAGATCAAAATAAAGGGGCAAATGCATAATTACATTATGTGCAAGTTCTTTCTGATTTTCAGAACTTTCATATTGGAAAGAGCATGTATGTTGAAAAAAAAGAACAATAAAAGTTTTGGCACATAGACTAAATTAAAATTTGCCCCATGCAAACAATTTGCCCTTCTTTCTATTTAAAATTGTAACAAAAAACACGTGTAAGTAAATACCTGATAATAACAGGACAATCACCTATGTGAGCAAGGCACATGCTGCTTCTACACTGACAGAAACATGGCATAAAACTTTTCTGTGTTTTTCGAAGCTTGCTCAAAATGCAGGCTTCTTAATTTTATTCTAACCTCTTCTTCAGAACTGTTAAATAATGTTATTTCTTAACAATTGGATTGTACTTAATTGTCTTCATGGAGTTTTTTTCTGTATTTAATTTTTACTGACATTGAAAAGAAAGCAAACAAAAAATCATGATGAAAACCAAAAAATTCTCCTAATGCATTCGTCTATATGGCTCAACAACACAATTGGCAATATATACATGTAACTTCTGTACATTAGATTTATATGGATTTGAGTCATTTGTATGATGTAGAGCTTGACTTCTGTAGCCTTGATTCTAAAAAGGAAACAATGTTGGTGGCATTGGGAAGGCAAAACATTTGAGCCACTGTCGTGTTTCTCAGTGGTACTGCCTATATATAGTATGTAAAACTGCCTGTAGTGTTACTATATTGTAATATATACATAACATCTGCCAGCTGTGCAAAGGAAGTGATCAGTAACTTTAATAAGCTGTCATTCCTAGAGGACAAAAGAGTAAGATTAAGGGGATTGCTTTGACTAAAACACAGCTTCTGGTAAGCTCACTGATCTAGTGAATAACAGACCTCTCTGCCCTTTTATTTGTATAATTCCTTTGAATTCAGTTATGTGTTAGTTCTATTTCTAAATCCTACTATAATTCACATTTCTACCTTGGTCATCCAGTCCTGGTTTCTGTCTTCATTCTACCTTCACTCCTTACTTGATGTCAGCCTTCAGCACAAGCTCTTCAGTCTTCAGTCTGCTCCCTCTCTTGCAGTTACTCTATTTTCTGTCAGCATTGGTATCTTCCACATGAACAATTTCACCTACCCAAAAGCACTGTATTCCTGACAGTCCAGATTAGGTGTTTTCTGCATTTTATTCTGGCTTCTAGCATCTTCATTCTGCTCAGTAATAGCAGGGGGAGAATCAATAAAAGTATACTTGCTAACGCTTGACTGGTACAATTGTTCAAAAGAGTGGCAGTCATAAAGCTTTGTGCTGGACTAACTTCAGAAAAGTCTCATTGTTATTCCTAATGAATTCCGGAGTATTTTCATTTTCACATTTTTCCAAAATATCCTTTGTAAAAGATATCTACAGCATCAACATGCTTCCACGCTGGTCAAATTTTCCATCGCTAGATAGAATGCTTGAAAATTTCAGACTGCATCAGGGAAATTAATTGCCTTTTACCTTATCTTTTACATATGGACAAATTGATGTCTTTGCCCTCTTCTTCCTTTTCAAAACAGAACTGCTCTTGTCAAAACTTATTTTTACCATTACAAATACTATTTGAAAGGTAATGCAGAAATACAATATAAAAACAACTTCAGGCCAAACTATTACGTGCCAGTAATTTGGCACAGTTATATGCATTAAAGGAACATCAAGTAACATTCATTATGCAACATTTCAAGAATGTAACTATGCAACAATTAATTAGACATCACTGGTAGTACCACTAAGGAACACAAGGGAGGCCTAAATGTTTTGCTTTGCCAACGTCATCAACATTTTTAAAAATTTTTTAAATTTAAAAAGTCAACTTCTAAACGAGGCAAATGACTCTAAATTTTGCAGTCATGAAGATTACCAAAGAACAGATAATAAGTTTTACTATACAAATAATTTGTTTTCCTCAACAAGTCAATGTGTCAATCTTTCACAAATCCTTGAGTGAACTGCGTGTTCGACTCAGTGTGAATATAGAACCATAGAATGGTAGGGGTTGGAAGGGACCTTTAGAAATCATCTGGTCCAAATCCCCTGCAGAAGCAGGTTCACCTAGATCAGATTGCATAGGACCATGTCCAGGTGGACCTTGCAGACCTCCAAGGAAGGAGCCTCCACAACCTCCCTGGGCAGCCTGTGCCAGGGCTCCATCATCTGAACAGTAAAATAGTTTTTTCATATGTTTAAATGGGACTTTTTATGTTCCAGCTTCATCCCATTTCCCCTTGTCCTGTTGCTAGATACCATAGAAAAAAGGGATGCCCCAACCTCCTGACACCCACCATTTCGATACTTGTAAATGTTAATAAGATTCCCCTTCAGTCTTCTCTTTTCTGGACTAAACAGCCCCAGTTCCCACTCCCAGTCATCTGTATGGTACTTTAGTTTAATAATGTAGACACTTTCCATGCTGCACTTGGAGATGAACTGTAAAGTAGAGCCTTGTTTTGTTTTCCTAAAGGACAATGAAAAGATAGTATGTATACTGCAGTACTAACTGCATCTTCTAGATTATGAAAGTATATTTTCTCAAGTATAATATTCCTGTACAACGTAATGTTTGTGAATACAAATTTATCAGTAAAAAAATGAATTATATGCTTGTTGGGTGATTTATTTCTTTACTGAATACCAGAAAGGTCAGATTCTCAAATGCCCCATGAAGAGTTGGTGTGGGTTTTTTTCACTCCAATCTTTTTAAATAATTAAGTTCACCTCCTTCCTCCAAGTGGGAGGCTTTCCCAGTCACTTCCTAATTTTCACAGCACCAACTATTTTCAAAGTCAACTAACCATTGCTCTTAGTAGCCAAACTGAAGTTACTCTTTTCTAGCAATAGTAAACAGGTTACATTTGACAGAATTTATCCATCAGAAAGATAGTACATCAAGATGGAGAAGTCAAAAAAAAATGATTATATGTTGCTTCTTAATATGTCTAGCTTGGAGATTAACAAAAAAAAAAAAACCCAAACAACTACTTTAATATCTCAAATTGGCAGCTCTTTTCCAATACTACGGCATGTAACCCTGACGAGTAGTATTTAACATTCACCATCTTGACTTTGATCTTGAAAAAGGTTGCAAAGAAAGTACATAAAGCCAATGGTAAACTGGAGAACAGTCAGACTAAGGCATCCTAACAGAAATTCAATATTACCTTTAAACAAAGGAATACTACAGAATAATCCTAAAGGCAACACGAGTGTAGTAAGTAGATCCCAGTGCACTAGATCAAGAAACATACATGTAAAAAGCTGACACAACAACTTGTTTCTCTGTTAGATAGTGGGAATGTAAACATGCCAAGCAAAAACATACTTCAAACATGATGAGAGGTGATGTATTATTGATATAAATCTGATCATGCAAGATTAAAATATATTTCCACTGCAAACTGTAACAACTCATATATTCTAAGCACAAAGTAGTAACAAAAGATTGAAGAGATACTTTTCTCTAAAGTCATAAATCCTAAGATCTTTGTGTTTTCAAGGTCCAGCAAGCAAGCACCAGAGCTTTTTGCAATTATCTCCTAACCTACCACAAAACTTCTACTGCACTTGCTATATACAACTTCATGAAACAAGAACTAATGGTCATGTCAATCGTATTAATTTTCGGTAAATCAAAGAACACCTTCAAAATGCCATGTACCATGTTACTGCAACTAATTTCTATTTGGTACTAACCAGACTTTCACATGATAAGTGAATTAGATGTATTAGTTTTAGATGTGAAAATAAGATATTCCAATGACCTAAATGTTAAGATGCACACAGCATTCACTACTCAAAAAGACAAAGACTGATTTATAGAATTCTTCCTTAAAACAGAAGCTCTTAAAGCATCTAAATAATGACTAACATCTCAGTCATTCTAAATACCATATAGCAGCCCTCCTTCAATGGTTTAACATTCATTGCTGAACTACTGTTACTAGTATGCATTTTCTCATAATTTTACTTTTTCAGACCTATAATTACATCTATTACAAAAGTAGCCAGATTCTTTGGAAAAAAAAATCCCAAACAATCTCAATGAATTTCATAAGAAAACAGCAAAGATGTCTTTTATAATTCTTTCTATTATATATAAGCAATGAAGCAAAATAATCACAAAAAACAAGTATTAAAGAGATTAGCAATGATAAAGGCTGCTTTAATCACTTGGGGGTATTTGAAAAATGATTTAGGAATTAAGTAAAGTCTGTGAGAAAGAACTTATAATAAGAACTTGTCAAAAGTTAAAAACACAGACTACAAAAAAGTTTGTAATTGTACAGTATATTTTAGCTCCTATCAATCACTGTTAAAATAATTTCAGAGTTTAATAAGCAGATGTTTACCTGCAGGAACAAGACAATCTTTCCAATCAAAATATCCTGCATAAATGCCAGGTTCTAATGACCCAACTATTGGATCTGCTTTGAATTCAATATACATTTCAAACAGTCTTTGATCCAGCTCTTTCAAGGATTCCATACTAACCTAAAAAAAAGGAAAGAAAAAGAACATAATAAATAGTCATTAACTACAAGCATTAAATCACATACCGAAAAAATTTACGTCATGTCTTCTTTAATTTTTGTTAAAGAGCAGCAATTACTTAAACATTCTAGGTCATAGTTACAGATAGGAAAACCTAGGAACATTCATATTTTCTGTCCATCCTGCCCAGTATAATATTTTTTTTTTTCTGATTGTGCTCATCAACAGGTATTTTTGAGAAAAGCTCTGCCTGGCATGATTCTTTTTTTCCTTCATATCAAGAGGTCTTGATCTTACATCAAGTAAACAACTGAATTTTGTCAATGCTTTAAAATATGCCCTTAACAACTTCCACCCTGAAACATTAAGATTTTAATATAATCCTTAAGACCTGTCAATTGTGATATTACCATTTCTCATTATCTGTTCTATTTTTGAAAAAAAAAAATCCCCATAGATTTATTTAGGAGCGTCTCCTTTCTAAAACCATACATGTTAACTTCTCTGTTCTACTTTAAGGCATCTCTGTATACAGGTGCAGAAGCTGCAGCTCACCATCTGTAGAATTTTTCCCTTTAACAGCGCTCTCTGTAATATTTCAGTAATTCACACAACTTCGCAACACTGAAGGCTCACGGGATACATGCAGTTTGTTCATTGTAACTGAACCACTTCAAATTTTATACAAGACTTTATTAAACCTAGGTAACCCCTGTAATCATAGTTAAAACTATTAAAACTATAAAGTTAAAAACCCTAAAACCATTCTGGAACACTATGCATATTATAAACTGTTTTAACAGACAATGACAGATGCTAAATGCAAATAAAAAATGCTGAAAATGTAATGTGACTTCTATCTATGCTCTTACGTACAAACATAAATATATTTAAGTGATAGCAAAGTGAAGCTTTTAAACTAGTACTCATTTTCCTTAACTTTATAGAAGCAAAGCTATTAAAAAGTGAGGAAGAAGGAAGGTCTCTAAATCAAGTCAGGAATTCAGAAGAAAGAAAAGTATACTAACATCTTATCACTCTTTTCAAAACGCTGAATGCTGCAAACTGCAAAAAAAGTAATGAAGCTTACTTAGAGCAGGGACCTCTCAACTGTGTTCTCCTCTATTATTGAGTGAAGAGAAAAGGTAACTGTAATATTTAAGTCAGGAACAGACCGATAAGCTTTCAGGGATGAGATCATAAGTACATGGGAAAATAGAGATATTACTGAGGTCAAAGTTTCTGTCAGATTCAGGAAAGTTGGGATGGTGAAGTTGGTGCTCTAAAATAAGACACACAATCACTTTCCTGCTTTTCTATCTCATGAATCTCCCTTAATTTATCTGAAAAGGATCTGTACCCAGAAGATATGATTTTCCTGAAGCACTAAGAATTTGGCTCCAGGAGATTAAAGCTCTTTTCTTTTTGTTTCCCTTGCACATAACAGCCTGTTGACACTCAAAACTTGAAAAACAAGCTCACATCCAAAAAAAGAACAGATATCTCACTCTTTCTCCCTTTTCACAGGACTGCAGATTTGTAAACATGGAACAGGTTTCAAGATATTTTTCCCTTCAGTTTCTTATGATTAAGGAGAAAAACTATCCTTAAGCTATTCTTAATTTTTGCCACTAGCTCAAACCTCAAGCATAAGTTCCAGTGGGAAGTTCCCGCAAACATGCACTAGGTTATGAAACAACTTCTTCACTGCTCCTCAACAAAGTGTTTTTGAATTAAGTAATTCTCCCTTCTATTTCCACAGTCTTCAATACAAAAGATCATCTCCACATTCAGTAGTGGTAGTAGTGGTGGGTAACCTTGTTTTTCAGATGGTGGAAAGTTTACAAGAAAGAACAAACAATTCATATGAATGTTATTTTGAGCCCTAAATGGGGGAGTGAAGCAGAGTAAAAGTCCTCAACACCACCCATCGTGTATACATTTTCCTAACTCTCAAGTGGGGTAAATACTCATGCAAATCAGCATTTCTCTCATTGTTATCTTTCTGCTGTGAACTTCCCTATAATTACAGTTTTCAATTTTTGTAATAAAGGCATTTTGAAAACTCCTATTCTAGACATTAAAGCCATTGAACAGCTCCTATCCTAGTAACCCCTCTGCTTTATCTGAGTATCAGAACTGTGGAAACAATTCTATTCAGAAGTTTAATCAACAAGCTAGGATGGAGTTTATGGATATGTAATTTTTTTTCCCACTTGCTAATTGACTAAACTGACGGTAAAAAGTTGGATTAAAGAATTTCCACAGAAAAACAGAAATGTAGAAATTAAATATACTTACTGGTGAGTACCAGAAGCATGTGCTATGATGGCATGCGCTAAAGCAGAATGTAAAGCTTGTCCATTTAGCATATAACAAAATGGAAATAACAAGCATGTAGAATGTAAGGACATTTTCTTGGTTACCCTTTAATGATTTCTGTATTTTCAAAATGTTAGCTAATAATGATTTCCCTTCTAAGAAAGGCAACTTTAAGAAAAATCCAAACAAACCAAACCACAGATAGTTTTTATCAACAAACACAAAAAAATTCACTTCAAAATTCAATTTATAAAGCTAACAATTTTACAAGAATTTAAAAGTATAGTTTTGTTTCAGTCCTCTCAGACAAAAACAAAATCTATTTTTTCAAAAATCACATAAATACTTTATAGCATTTAAAAATCTTATAAATAATCTTACAGAAATTTAAGTGACAGATCAGAAAACTGAAACAACCAGTCAATCCCACTAAAACTCTGTGAGCTTCCAGTGTCTCGTAAAGTTAATGAAGGTTTCAAAAAAACCTAATTATCCAAATCATCCCAGCTAGCATTACTCATTCACGTGCCCCATATATGCAGTACTGCACCAGTCAGCACTCTCAAGGAGTTAACACAGATCTGAAATTAATCTGCAACTTCAACATGTGAATTTTGTCATTTATATACCTACCAGACTTTTAATGGCAATACTTTGATGCAGCTGTACAAGACAGAGTGTTGCATACATACAAAATAGGTGTCTTATTTGCTTATGTAGCCAACTCAAACTGGCTCAACATTCAACTGTCTCAGTAGCAAAGAATGGTAATTGCCAGAGTAATTTTGTATGCTGTACTAACCACACAAAACGTATTGACCCCATTTAAATGTTATTCAAAATACCTACAGCCACAGAAATCCAAACAACACTCTGGCAGAATGGGACTAGGGATATAACTAAACAGTAGAAACATCAGTTTGAGCGAAAGACTGTACTCTGTACTGGAAAAGATAACATTTTACTTCCAACCAACAAATGTTTCTGGAAATAAACTAACTTTATGGTCCTAAGGATTAAGTCACAACATTTCTCATAAAAAATGATTAATCTTTACAAAAAGGCAGGAAAGTGAGACAGCTACTGCCGCCCACTTTGACATTTTCGTTCTTTGAAAAAAAAAGAAAAAACCCAACCAACAACAAAAAAACAAACACAACAAAACCCCCTGAACTAGTTGATGAAAACCAGCTATCAGTAATGCAGATTGGTAGACTAAATAATTTATCAGGTATATTTCTGAGATAACAATCTTTTATTCTCTGCTTTAAGAAAACACAGTGACATTAAACAGCTTTCCTAAGAAATCTGATAAGCATTGCCATTGAACACACAACTTCCGAATAGGAGGTCACACTTTCTATGTCAGCTATTTAAGCCTCATAGGAACAGACGTAACCATATTGTTGTTGTGGAGTCCAACTGATGTCTGGAAACCCACTCATTTGTGGAAGGTTCACCCAAGAGTCCTTCTGGCCATCTGAACACTTGCACTTAATTGCAAGTAAAACAAAAACTGTTTCCTTCAAGCAATGATACTTCATTCCAGTGATCTCACTTACTTGAGTTATTTTTTCAACACCTTGAAAGCCATGTTTCTCAAAATGCTCAGCTATATTTAGGAAGGTATGACGTTCCAGATAACGGCAGTTACTGAGTGCAATTAAAAGCCTCTGTTCCTAAAAATTTGTTTTAAGGGAAGAAAGAGTATAATAGTTAGAAAAAAGAAATACCAACATGACCAGCACTATAAACATTAGTATTCTACTGACTCTCTGTATGTGATAAACATGCTGATAAATAAAGCGGAGTTGTACAAATATTTTTGTCAATGAAATGCTACGAAGTATCAAGTATGATGACTGAATATGAATACTTATTCTTATAGGGTCTGGAGCATTCACTGGAATGGCTATGACTAATAGAGAACTGTGGTTAAGACTTTACGAAAATTAGGTTTGGACAGCTTTCCAGGAAGCTGTTTCTCAATTTTTCTCTGTTTCAAGATAAGGAGTTATGACCATCACAAAATTAACTGAAGATCATCTTCACCTTCACATGAAGCTGGTTAAAACAAGGGAAGCAAAATAGGTACTGAACAAATAAATTTACCTATTCTAAAATACAGAAGTATTCTTCTGAGGAAGTACATAATAAAATTTCAACAGTTATCTTGGAAAAGCTCTAAGAGGTTATAATTTCTTTTTTGTTCTTCAATGTTTGGTTTTTTTTTATTACAAGAAGGTCCAATACCTTCTGGACCTGAGATACCAGAATTGCCTTTCCCTGACCTTGGTTTAACAAGGTGTAGTTACCCAGGAGACTAAGAACCAGATAAGATAGAACGACTACTTAAATAGATTTGGTCTTCCATCTTCCCTTTTCCCCTATCCTTCTCTCAATGGGAAAATGTTTTTCTACTTCAGATAGTAGTTCAAAATCGACACCAGCAAATATTTGACAAACAAAATTATTTGGCGATGAAGTCATAATACTGCAGATCTGATTAAAAATAGTGTTGGTTTTCAGACTCAGAAGAACTCTGATAGATTTGTATTCCAGTAATATGATGACTAGTACTGAGATGTTCAGTTGCCTACCACTTTAAGTTATAATCAGTTGGTATATATACTACTCAAAAACGTAGGATTTTAAAAATAGTGACAAATCTTACTCTGATCACTCACTTTCTCTGTTCCCATTACTTAATCAGAAAAAAGAAGATAAAGTGCTCTGTGAAAAAAATTAATATGATAGCATGGAAACCAAACATTGTCTAAAACTGTTGATTTCTTTTTTATTGAAACATTCATAGCTATGACATATGGGAGGAAGTCATACCCACAAAAAATTACTTTGTCAACAATTTATATGAAAATCTTTGTGCTGCAAGAATAAAATGATATAAAAAACTAATTATTATAGTCTGCAAATTCAGAAACTTGGCCTGATTTGGAAAGCTGTGATTATTGTAGCAGGAATGCTTATTGCTCTTGTAAATGAGGCAAAGGTGGGCTTCTGACAATGTAAAAAACCTATACCAAGGAATATTAACTGCCCTAACTTTCTTGCAGGGAACAAGTACATTTTTCCATTAGCCATCAGATTAGGAGCAACATTATTAGTCAAAGTCCAAGTGTCAAGAATATTGAAAACCTTTTTTCTTTTCAATTTCCTAAAAAACAAAACTAAATCCAAACAATCCAAATACTCAATATTTACTCTCAGTAAAATACCTTTTTCTGGCAAAAAGCTACATTAATAAGTATCTGTATCTTCACGACTTTTAAAAAGTGACTAATAATCAGACCAGTTCTTATAATTTGGAATAAGTTGATAAGCCAAAAGTAAAATCCTCACCTGTCTTAACACCAGTGCTGTTTTCACTGATTTCAATTATGTCATTTTAGTTTTGAAGGAGGACCTGGTTTAAAAAATGTCCTCGCTAGATATCTTAAGATATCATAAACTAACAATGCAAAAAGAGATTCATATCCCTGTCTTTTCCTATGCTTATATACACATGTATCTAGGAAGTTCCTCTAGAATACGGAATTGTTCTCTAAAGGAACAGAAAGAAACACTTCAGAAAAAAAAAAAGGATGACATTCATGTAACTTTGAGAAATACTGAATTTCACATCATGTTTTAGAAACAGAAGCCAAACTTACTGAAGAAAGGCTTGAGTCTTCATGAATGCTTCCGAACAAATCTGGAGATGAAACATCAACTGAAAGACTAGGAATATTGGATAAAAAGTGAGTACAGTGCTTTGGATTATGTGATACATGGTGGATTTAAATGAACAGCTAGAAGAAAAGACTAATTTTGTTTCAAGCTCCCTCACCACATAATAAAGCTTGCTCAGTTTTTCTAAGGTGTTCGTAAAGCCTTCAAGAGCTTTGTAAAGACCCTTCCTTCTTAAGGCATTTTAATTTTCTATAATTTCTCTGGTTTGCCACAGGTTCTGATTTGTTTTTATACTTATTCAGTCAAGTCATCCAAATAGGAAAAAAAAAGTGGCATTGGCAACACAGTTAATTTTTCTAATGCATATTACAGGTACTAATATTTGCCAAGTCTCTGGCTCTATACAAAGAAATAATTGGTACCCTTGGAAACTCAGGCTATTCTGACTTCTTATGATCTGTAAAATAGATGGTTCATGAGCAATTCTCAAACAAATTTTTGAGAATTTAGCTGAAATATCAAAAGAACCAGTCAAAATAGAAGGGAAGGAAAGAAAAGAAAAGAAAGGCAGGGGCTGTTTCTCCATGGCTACATGTTACTTAGTGACAAGGACAACTCATTCCAGGTAAAGTGACATCAAAACCAACATATCTGCTTCAACAGCACACAATTCCCGTCATTGAATAAAATGGTGTAAGTAATATCATATTCATTACCATACAATATTTATTACATGATGTCACTCAACTGCTTTGCATAAAATGTGTCTGCTCTCATTTCAAAGCATCGCTAACCAGAGGCAAAAGTATTCACAAGAAATATGAAATACCAGAGGGGATAAAACCACACCATTGACATTTGAGACTTGAACCCACAATTATAAAATACTAGATCTACGTCCCATTTATTTTACTTACTGTGCTGTGTCTATATCACCATCAGGTTTGGTGCTCAGCTGTTCCAAACAATCTATAAAGACCTAGGAAACAATAAAGACAGATCTACTTTTTCTACCAGAATTAAAAAACCAAAGAAATAAAATTCTTAATTCACTTTCACTATATTCAATAGAAGCAGAACAACCATCATCACCTTTCTTTGTCTTAAACTTTACATAAATACAGTAACATTTTAGTTGCAACTTTTGAATGTGTATTTTCAATTTTATGCGCATCACAGTTTATTTGTAGCAAAACACAGGAGTTTTTAATCCTGTGAACTGATTCTCATCATGCATGGCTAAAATCATGCAGATAATCTGATTTGCAAAGACAGCACGGTCAATATGAACAACTGATCCCAAGGAAGCACCACAGAAGCATCACTAAAATCCTGGATTTTTTTTTGCACTGGCTCATGATTTCTTATTTGAAAAGACTATAAAAATGATTCAAAAGCCTGAAGTATGCTATTTCTGAACTTAAAACATCTTTTAAAAGTAAATAAGATATTGGTTTCTGATATAAAAATGACAAGCTAGATCTTCAACTGATGAAAATCAGCGTTGCTCCTTTTACTGCAGTTGAACGATGTTTAGCAACCTCAGCAAGTGTGTCTCAATCAGTAACATCTTACACAGTCCCAATTGGTAAAATACTTGAATGTCACTTACCCTCTGAGGATTTGCTATCATTAAATTCAGCCTGTAAGCTCTACATACTCTTAAAGTATCCCGGAGTATATCAGAGGAATACCACAGTCATCAACTTAAGCTACCTTTTGGGAAGTGGACATAGTAGAAAGCACACATTTTTACTGATCACTTGTGTTCACAATTTCATACTTAAAAGTCCTTGAGCTACCTGCATGATCCCAATGCTTAGCTGGCACACATCCTCCTGTGTCTTCTGCTGCTGAAAAACCTGAAGATGCAAGCATATTATTTTTTAGCAGAGAAGCTTCACATGGCCTTATTCTCCAGGAAGGCCTGAGTAACCTATCCCTAAAGAGATGACACAATTATAGGAACAGTTGCTGGGACACAAGGTTTTCTCACAAAGCATTTTCAATTTTTACCCATCCTAAAAATGAGGAGAGAGAAGAAAAGTCTCAATAAACAGTCTGACAAGCTTGAAGAGGTAACACACTAGTACATGTGATATACATATCATTGTTGGCTAATAAAAGTAGTAAAAAATCCCAGGATATTCAAAGATCTTTGCACCCTAACAATAATGATTTACCATGCACAATGTTTTTTCTTGAATAATGTTAATTAAGAAACTAAACAGAATTAAAATAAGGGAGGAGAGAGAAACAATGCCCATAGAGAGGGTCCTAAGGGACTTTAGAAAATTGTTAAACTTCCTTAGATTACTGAAACCTGAAAGAAAAACAGTATAGCAATCAACCAGGGCCTTGAGGTATTAAGTGAATGGGGACAACTGGGAGTCCTGATTTAAAGTTTACAGAAGTAAAAAGCTGAATCAAAGTTCTGAAAGTTGTTTGTATGCAACTCTAACTGAAGAGTAACTCCTAGGAATAACGCCCCCTCCCTTTAAAAAACTGTAAATGAAGTCACATCTACTACTATATGAAAATTAAGTTAGAAGTACTTTTCCAAAAGAAAAGATCTAATATAGGTCCAATCTGCCCCATGCACACACAATTACCCCTAACAAAGGAAACAAACAGAATTCTAAAAGTAAGCAGCAGTGAAAAACTATGTACATGGCAAAAAATAAAAGAGGAAAGTCATATCCCTGTATCATTCTGTGAAAATTCTTGTTCTGAAACCCAACAGTAACTTACATAATAAGAACGAAAACAAAAAGCATGAATCAAAACTTACATTGGCCTCTCCAGGTTTGCAGTCCAGAACAGTTTTAAGAGATTGCAAAGAATGGATAACACAATGTTCAAACTGGGATGGCTGAAAGATAAATGACTTGTTAGCTTTAGGTAAGCATGTGAAACGTATACCACACCAATACATAAAAGCTTCCATGATGTTTGGTAAGCTCTTTATTACCAAATTATCCCAAATTCGGGGAAAAGAAAGAAATAAAAGGAAAACAATTAATATAGGACGGAAGTACCTTCTTGTAGTGATGCAATTTTGTATCTATCTACAGAATTTTTACCAGAAATAAATGTACATTTTTATCTGAATGAGAGACTTCTACACCAAATAGCTTCCTCTAAAAGGGTCATGAAAGAGTTTTACAGCTTGTGTTAGCATCTGTTGACAATTACATTACAGATGCCTGTGACACCTTCCCTCCTCCCCCATCTTGTTCTAAGTTGGGACAGAATTTCACCTGGGATATATGACACTTTTGCAGAGCATTTCAGCAAAAGATTTATTAAAAATGGACTGAAATTGCTTTCCACTAGTTTGGGGGGGCTTTTTTACCTCAGGTTACCAAACCTGAAGTACAAACGTCTTGTTGCATGTATCAATTTCACTCTGAAAGTGCAAATGAGTTCAGAGCATCAGTGTAATTAGTCAGTTTTTCCTTGTCTTTCTCTCTTCCCTGTTAAGTCACACTTTTTTTTTTTTTCATTGAGGCTGCCTGCTGGTATTAGGCAGGAAGCTGTTGAACAGCACAACGTGAACTAAAGTGTCACTGCTCTAGAAAAGAGAGACAGCATCTATTGGATTTTGGCCAGAGGTGGACAAAAAAAAAAGGCTTCTAAGCCATGCAAATCTGCTTTTTATCCACTAGATAGTTTATGGCACATCACTGACTTTAGGTTTACAACTAACTTTTAAAGTGCTGGGTTGGAGATGGATTATGAAAGTGGTTCAACAACCTGAAAATCATGAAAAAAGCCATTAAGACACATTAAGCCATTAATTTTGTATCTTTTTAAAAAAAGAATGGCAGTGAAGTGCTGTTCTTGTTATTTTGTTTCCACATAATAAAATATCACATCTCAGGAAAAGAAAGTTGTTCAAATATGTTATCTTTGGGTATTACGAAACTGATTAAAGTTGGTTCTGTGTCTTACTGTATCTTTTACCTGGAACATAAATACTAAAGGAGTTATCAACCAGTAGTCCCTACAAAGTTAAGATACAGTTTTCTATCTTAAGCTTAAAGCGTCTCCAAAGAGATTGCCTGGCCCTTGTTTATACTGGTTATTTTTTGCTACAATCTGTGCTATACTACCACAATGAACTCTACTTCAAGAAGATGATTAACTGCTATGACAAAACATAGTCAACTACTACCACAAAAATGTCTTTCAACCACAGCCTCAAAAGGTATCTAGGAAAATGCTGTACACAAGGAATGCATGGGTGATTTCTAAATATAAGAGAGATTTAAGCAGTTTTTAAACAAGAGTGGGTTAAGATACCACAAAGGCATAAAGAAACAAAGCTTTTGTGGAAGATCCTTCCCCCTCCCTCCATTTTACAGATGAATAGAGTGAAAAACAGAAAAGTTAAGGGACTTGCCCAGTCCTTGGCAACTGAAACCAAGACCAGAAGCTGTAAATCTGGTTATAATACTACAAATGCCCAACAACACTCCTTCCTACAATGTGTATACTGCGATTGCTTAATGTCCTCCTACTCAACTTCAAACATGTATTTATAGAAACAAATAAGAAAAAACAAAAAAAGTCTATGGAGCATTATCTTAGACAACATATACAAAGTAATTCTCCCTCCCACAGGCCCTTTCTGCTTTCGCAGATTGTTTTTAAGTCACACCTACAATGTGCTTGCCGTGTTTTAGGCATTACTCATTACTGTTTATTTCCAGAAAACATCTCACTAATTTATCTGAACTTGGTTTCAAGTCATTCGTTGTTTGTGTGTAGGCAATCTCCTAAATTAGTTGCTTTTCAGTTCAATTTCTCATTATAACAGATAAGTGACCTATTTATTTAGCTACAGACCAATTCCATGGTAGTGCACCTAGTAAGTTATGAAGCATTTTGATGTGAACTGAACTTGTTGTGACCTCAAAAACATAACTTTTTACTCCAGTAAATCATCTGTAAAATATGATGCTTAACAATAAAAGTTATTATTGTTTATCTCAGCAAAATCATGCTAGAGGTTTGCAGAAATGCTGTACATCTTGAGGCCCAGTTCTTACTGATTTTTGTCTCTTAATACATGGCACAACTCTGCAAAGCACTTATTTGCGCTTTTTTTTTTTTACTCCATTTTGCATCTTCAAAAATATTGCTGTCTAATAGTACCGTTATTACTTAAAGTTATTTCAGATACAACAGATTAAGAAGTACAAATAAGAATTTTGGAAAAGAAAAACACCAAAACCTTTGTGTTTAGTCATGGGATCTGTTAACACTGATGTAAACAAGTAGTTCATTAAAAAAAATATTGTATTCTTTATCTTCCTGTATTTTCATATTTTAATAAAACTATAGTCACCAGTATGCACACATATAGAGAATACAGGAACCAGTTTCATTACACTTGCAAAAAATTCTACTAATAAAAAAAATCCAGCAAAACAAGTGCCTACAAGACAATCTAGTATACCCACCAACGATGTTAAACCTTCATTGTCAACAACCCAGTCCTCCTTTTCAGCTAACCTCTTTATATCTGTAAGACAGAACAAGAAGTGGGGGGAGGGAGAAGGTATTAATTTCATTATTAAAAACTCCTTCAACTTGAAAAGTTAAACCACAGACATTGGGACTGCAATGACTAGGCATACAAGCAAAGAGCACTTAAAGCTTCAAAGCTTTCTGCATTCTCAAATGACTAAGAAAGGAAGTCATACATGGTATACTGGTGACACCACACAGAGAAGCCTATCTGATACATGGCAAGAGTTGCATGAAGCACATCTTTTAACTGGAAAGCTTAAAATTAATGGAATATTGTGAAGGCTTTGGGTTTGGTTTAATTTTGTAAACTTGTAATCACAACATAAAATGCTGCATTTAAGAACCCAAGTCTCTATTATACTCCAGCTCTTAATTAAAATTGAAAGAAAACCTGCCTAGTGTTTCAGCAAAGACAGAAAGGATGGCATATAATTCATATTTAATAACTACAAAAGAGGCACAGAGTGCCCATTCAGGGTCAAGGATCTATAGTGCTAGACTTTCTTAAAAAATATATGAAGGCATATGCAAAAAGCACTCTCTTCTTCTACCCAGAAGGTGCCAACTTCTACAGGCTTACTGAGCCTAACAGGAGATAAGTCAGGGTATCAATCCAAAGCTCATGCACTGTGAACATAATTCCTGAACAGACACATACACTCTGGGCATTGCTTTTTTCTGGGCTTGACTTGTGAACCGTGTGCAGTTTATGGGGACTTTGACATACAGTTTTTCACACACAACTTGCTCATCAGAACTGTCTGTATATCAGAAAACTCCCTTTTAAATGAGCAAAAACTTTGGTTAATCTCTCCCCAAAGTCCAAGAAAAGAGGATAAGGAATGCATGCTAAAATGTATCTTTGCTATCTTAGTACTTCAACTGGGTAAATTAAAAAGATTAGTTACGGTGTCATGCCCTGCAATTCTGCATCTCATGGAAGTATAGGCTTAGAGAGGATAAAAAGTATTGACTATGCAGAAAAATTATTCAATTCATTTCCATATTTAGTAAACCTCCTAGTTCAACTAATATTCTTGCAGGACTTTGGACTGCCTTGGTCAGCATTTACACGTTTTTAGGGCTGCTCACTTTTGCATTTTGTACTGAGCTCATACAAAAGAAATAAATGTCTTTCTCATATTTCATTGCTCACCAAATTCCAGTCAATTACATTAATGTAAACCCCCTATCTAGTCTGGCATTCACACCATTTGTCTTTCATGAACTTTATGACCAGTGATCACATACAAGGGAAAGAACACAGACCGCTTCTCAGGGCCAGCAAGCATATATGGTGTTTATCGTAAGACAAGAAAGTCCTGAGTGTGGGCAGCTTTGGCCTGTTTAAATAGCTAATGGTAGAGAGTTCTATTAAATTTTTTAATTGATCTACACGCTTTTACAAACTTAAAACATGCAGCAAGAGATGAGTTTGAACTTTGTATCAGCACTCTATGCAGCTCATATTTCAAAGAAATTACAGAGGTGAGATTCAAGTCCAGGCAGAGCCTTTTTGACTTGTATATTACAGACATATTAGAGATCCATTTAGTAGCTCCATGAGAATATCCATTAACTGCTCTTTTACTCATTCCTTAAACAGTTTCTCCAAGCTAGTCCTGTCTAGAAAAACTATCTATAACACACTCAAGAGATGTAATTTTGTTTTAGCTGGTACAGAACAGAGTCCCACAGATAAGGCATGTAGTACAACAATACAGAATGGGAGTCATCACACAGACAGGCATCTTTTCTCTTCTGTTTGCTGCTACAGCCCATACATACAACTGCATCACTTACAGGGGACAAAGTGGCTGTCAAGGAATCCTGCTGTTACTGGCTAGATGAAAGGAAGATGCATTATCAAGCCAAATGTAACATACTGGCATTTAAGGGATCTGATCTCTTTTGATTTGGGAAAGAAAAGCATGAATAAACATGTCCAGACCAGAGTGAGGAAATCACTCACACATAGACTGGTAAATCTGCTTTAATAAAAATCTAATGTACAGACTACCACAAGAGTTCCTTCCTCCACTGAATATATGTAGCCTGCAACCAGGACGTAAAAAACAGAAACTCTGAACAAAGAACTGAGCTGTCATAATACAGCAAGCCGGCAAAACTAGAAAGATAGTAGACTTTTTAGCTGAGAGCTTCATCCTTAATCATGTATTGGAACTCTCTGGACTGCACTGGAAAAGCTAGGTGGATAGGTCAGAGATTGAATGATTTGGAGCTACACACCAACTTTTGAAACAGTCAGGACATCTGAGGAATCACTCCCAATTCCTTCATAGAGGGCAGTCAGTCCAATAGGACCATCCTTGAAATACAGCCACCTGTGCTTAGCACGCTTAAGGCTTGAGGAAAACACTTTGCCTCAGGTCAGCCTACAAAATAATGATGAACCATGTTAAAGATAAAAACCTGATTAAATTGTAAGATTAAAAAAGCCCTATTTTGAATTTATTTTTTTACATTGAAGGTAATTAGCCCTTTGGAAAAAAACCCTGCTAAGTGAATTAGCAGATAAATCTGCCTTGATTTTAAGCGACACATTTATTTCTGGAAGATTTACTTTATTCACATTTAAGTTTCAGAGTTGCACACAAGATGGTAAGATGAACAGCCTCTGATGCCCAACAGAGTCGCATTAGACTTAAAGAGTGTGTTACTGGCCTTGACAATCTAGACATTTATGGCAAAAGCTGTGCTCACAGCAGGAAGCCTCAGTGATTATAATATTACTAAAAGGCTTTGGAAAACACACAACTAAAATACTTCATCAAGGGCTGTGGAGTTGTTTTTTATTCTTGGAGTTGTTTTTATTCTTGGAGTTGGGACATTGTTTATTTAATTCTTCATAGAAGAACTCAATAAAGTAAATCAGTGGATTATGGAAAAGCTGCATCACGGGATAAATCACTTGCATTGTAAGACTGTCTCAACTCAAAGGAAATCTATCTAAATGACTGTACTCATGAGACTAAGGGAAACAAAGTCCCATAACACACATTCCCTGTCAGAAGAGTGAAATACTTGAGCAACGCTTGTGAGATACTACAGAACTCGGAGTCCACTGCCACTACAATATCTGTAATAAACATGGTTATCATCCAGAACACAGACTGGCCTAATCTGAGGCAAAATAAAATTATTGTAAGGAAAGAAACCTGCAGTCTTCCATTACCTTCAGCTGTGTGTTGTAAGGTCACTATAATGCAACGTACACGAAGGTCCAAAATAAGATCCTGGATAATCTGAAGCATATCATTGGGTATCTCGAGTGCAGTAAGAGACTCAGAACTAAGCCTGGAAAGCAAATAAAGTTAGACTGAAGTGTAAATCTGCAAGTTTACTTAAACTAATACAACTTCATTGAATTTTTTAGATGTTTTCTGTGTGTGTGGATACAGTAGCACCATCTGCAGTGCACCATTGAAAACTGATTATCTCATTCAGAGGAGATTAATTCTTGACTTAATTCAGAAGCTTGCAAGTACAGATTTGTTTTCCTGTAACATTACAATAACGTCATTACAGTAACCCACTAACTTCTCCCACTGTCCTCTTGCTCTTCCCTGCCAGTCTTTCTGCACCCATCTCTTGTCTTATGATCCAAGATTAATCCTTGTGGAACAGAAGTAGTATTTTTGCTGGGTTTTTTTAATGTGAATGCCTAGATCAAATCCTAGGTTCACAACAGCGTTTCTGAGATATTGTTTGCCCACATTACAACAGTAACAGTCATCAATCTGCCATAAACAGTGTTGTAATCGTGCATCAGATTGCCAAGAATATACATATTTAAGAAGCCAAAATACAGCTACTGCATCACCTGCAGAGCAAAGAGAAAAATCATTCACTGTTTTGCTCCCAACTCTGACCAGGCACAAATCACCAGCTACTATAGTTGAGGACGGAAACATTAATTTCCATCTTTTCCTTTAGAAATAGAAATAGCTGCTCACAAGGAATAACATTTCAGCTTTTAACTAAGAGGCTGTAGCTGTGCACAGACTTCAGTTAGGGGCATGAAATGAAGTTCACTGCTTTTATGCAACTCTCAGATATTTAAGTACTGACAATTTGAAATCAGTCATTGCTGTTTGCCCTACTGCCAATACCAAGCAAAGCACAGGTCCTAGAAGATATCAAAGAACAGATGTAGGAAGGCACAAGCAAATGAGTTTGGGTAGTAATTTCCAATCATCCACCTATAGGCTCCAGTTTTTTTATCCCTAGTGTTGGGCATAAACTAACAAACTCCTTTAACCAGACTGCTATCTGCTCAGCACAGTTAAATAAATCAATGCAGATTTATTTAATATACTATTTCAATCATCCAGGAAACACAGATGTAAATATCTATCTGTAAGAAGTTTATGGGACTTCTGACTGTACAGAAGTCCTGTACTTCATTGACTCAATTTCTAAGGAAGCAAACAGCTGTCACATCCCTAAGGTCACCTTTTTCCTCATCTAACTCATCCTAACAAGTACATACCTTTCTGTCCTTACAATAAGGCAATAACCTTGCTGACAACAGCTTCACTTTATCACATAATTTATCCTCAGAAACCTATTCATATTGGACAATGACAGAATGGGGTACAAAAGAAAGACTATGAAGTCACCATGTTTTAAGCTCTCTGATGCATCAAAACAAGCAGAAAAATTAAGATCGCACAGATGTAACCACAACTCCTCGTTATCTAATTTTACAAGTTCTTTTTAAACACAAGCAGAAAACAGTAAATTATTTGTGAGATGACTGAAAAGAGTAAAATTCTATTCCACACTTAACAATGACTTTATATTAGAAACTATAAAAACAAGACTTAAGCTATTATATAACTTTGCAACAAATAAGACTTTTATACATGGTGTATAGTCTTCATGAGAAGAGTCAACCTTCATTGTTGTTGTGAGTCACAAGAATTTAGATTGTCGAAGTGTAGGGGCTCAAAAAAAAAAGTATTTGCAGCACTTGCAAAAACTTCTGACCTAGTCATCACTGGTTGGTACCCCACCATAGTATGTTCAGTTTGTATTTTCCAGATTGACTACTTTGGCCTGCTTTGCATTAAAACCTATCTCACTTAGTAAAGTGCCAGACCAGGTATCAGTAAGAACATGAGGTGGGGAAAAGAGTGGGAGGGAGAGAGAATTTCCCAGCGCTCAGTTCAGTTGTTCATTACCAGGGCAGTGATCAGAAAGAAAGAGGAGATTCTCTGAAAAAGACTCTTCTTATACCCTATAACCTCAGCCCGGATCACACTTCAGATGGTAGGGCTCTTAAACACAACTGACTTTTAGAAAATTTGATGGTTAAATTTCCAAGTCAATATTACCGATGGGCAAGTGTTAATCTAGAACTTTATAATTTGAATGAGAATGGATTGCCTCTCATAAGAGGACAACACTGGTGCCAAAGCCTTTTCCCTTGCACCTTTACATTTTTTTCATCAAATGCAAAATCAGTTCTTTCTTAAATTGGAAGCTTTCCATAAGATTCAGTTTGAATAAGAAACTTCATGTGACTTTTAAAAATTTTTCTAAGTAGTTATTAGATTATGGTTACAGATAATGTAACGGCCAACAGACACGGGAAAGCCCTAAGTAGGCTTGCCAACAGGTATGTATCACTGTTAGCTCCACCCACAATAAGAATATCTGTATGCGTTTGTAGCCCTTTCTTTTTTGCCTCTTTGCTTGTTACCTATTTGGAAAACCGTAGATAAAAAGTACAACATCGCATCCAGGTATTACTCAGGTTTCCAAAAGATAATGAAAACTCTTATATCCTCCATAGACAAATAGAAGCAAATCCTGTATATGAAGGAGACATTTTGTAATTAACTATGTGCACATTACTAAGCTTATAAACAAACATAATTATAAGTAAAATTACATTATAAGCAAGAATATAACCTTCCATAAAACAACTGTAAATTATGATTTAATAATGATAATACTGTGGGACACATCATATTTTCACTCATTTTGGCAGAGATGAAATGTGTTGCAAATGAAGCACATAATTGCTTTCTACCCTGAAGAATGAAATCTTGCTTCATTCATGAAGTGTCTATGCTGAGTCAGCAAATATTTAATGGAAAGTTTTTCCCAGATGCTATGGAAAAAAAATAAGCATATCATTACACAAATAATGCTATATTATGAGCCATTATTTGCACAGAAAATCCTAAATCTGCCATGAGTAATTTTTTTGTAATCCTATTTTTGAAAACGTTAACAATCTCAACACTCAGGATATTTAATGCAATAAACAGAATCAATTTGTCTGAAAGTACATATATTCTAGGAATATCATAATTTTGTAGATCCATTTACCTTACAGTCTGGATAACATGTGTTAGCCACTGGCCAGAAAGTTCAGACTTCATCTCCCAGCCACCATACTGTCTTGATTCTCCTTCTCTGAGGCTGAATGGGAGCAAAGCTCCACGGATAAGTTTTACCAGAGAGTGCATCACTTCCTGAATCATTTGCTGTTATCAGAAGAAAGGAAAGAAACATCAAACAAAAAGCTTTATTAATGTGCTCAAGCAGTCACGTACTTGCTATACACAACACCTTGGAAAGTATGACTTAGAGGTGGCTTGACATGGTAGACAGTAGAAGAGAAGGTGGTATAAGGGCACACAGATGATTTAAGAAATCTGATTTTGAAGGTGGTGACACTAAAGCATCTTGTTAAGAAGGACACTTGAAAAGAGCACAAAGTTTTCCCCCCATAACTTACCTTGAAATCATTCTGTCTTTGCCTGGCATTTTTCTTTGATCTTTCCATTTGGCCAGATTTTTCAGCAGTCTTGTGAAAATAAGAAAAGGGAAAAGGGTAAGTAACTCATAACCACTGTTAAAATAATTATGAAAAAGGGGGTTTCAAAGTGAAGAAGTGAAAACTGATGAGTTTATGACGCAATTATAAAAACCAATTCATGGCATTTCAATAAGCAAAGACTATATATATAAAGAAACTTTGCTTGCGTAGGTCAAAGCGCTAATGTCTCATTCTGAAGAACAACATATATTTAAGAAAGTCAGAGAGAAGCATAAGATCGGCTCAATCAATATAAATGTCATGAGGTCAAAGTTCTCTCACTGCACTGACACTCCATTTGTGCATCAAGTTTATATGAAGAAACTGTTTTCTCAGCATGGAAGCTGCCGAGAGAAGGACAATGTGGAGTGGGAGACACTTCCTGGCATCACGGCAATTTGGTATCGTAACATGACGGGAAAGGTTGAGGGGTTTTTAGGTTGAGGAACAGCATGTTGTTGAGAATAATCTTTAAATAATTAAATTAACTAAAAGAGACTCTGCAAAATAATCAGAATCTTCATGGGCAGTTCATTTCTTTGAAAACTGAGGAGACTTCAGTACACTTTGCATGAGAGTTACAGTTGAAGAAAACCATGGTTTGACTAATAGTCTTCCTGTTTGTAGTTCTAGCCTTCTGTGGAGTCTACTGAGAACACAATAGAGTAAAATATGCCGAAAAAGTGATTTCAAATACTGGTTTAAGTGCAGATGTGGAATTTCACACTATGAAAATCTCCTATTTTATGTTTGTGCAGCAACATCTACTGGACAAGACGTGCAATAACATGACAAGAGTATTCTCAAAGAGAACCTGTTTACTTTCAAGTCTTAATTTGAACTGCTGTTCAAAGTCCCTCTTTAGCTAAAGCATTTCAGACTTTTAAGGCAAAATAAATAATCTGAATAAGCAAAACTTAAAGAAAAATCAAACTGCTTCACAGTTTTGAAAAATGCATAGCTATGTAACTCTTGTACTTTAAAGCTCTGAATTACACAGTTTCAGACAAAAAGAACAAGACTTGAGTTACTGCTGTGTATAATACTCACTTCTCTCTTCTAATATCTTAAAAAGAAAGTAAGCTGTGCTCCTTTAAACCTCAGATAACAACTCAAAATTCATGATGTTTTACAGGTGGATTAAAGAATAACAAAAAATTTTACAGATCTTTGATATCTTTTTTTCTTAGTGGTTTTGCTGAACACCAATCTTAAACCTTTCCTGCACAGACAGACCAAAACTATCTTGTGGTAAGACCAACGGTTACTACTCACATATGCAACTTCACCTAGAGTGATTCAAAGAACTCAACTCTTTAAACTGTTGAAAATACCACGTAAATCTTTAACTGAAAACATTTTTAGGCATATAGCTAACCTTTCAGAACTAAGAACAGCCCCCCAAAAACCTACAAAACGAACCAGAGAAAATACAACTTGAAATTCGGCTGTGGGGATTCTCTTCCCACATTTTAAAGATGCCTTGAAAACTTGAATAAGAGAACTGAAATGACTCCCTATACCATTTTCACAGGACTTCTCTTAAAAAAAAAAGTGTAGCAATCATCTCGCTTCTGGAATGACAATAAATAACAAGCAACATGGTAAAAGAAATTTATTCACAGACAATTAAAATCTGTATGGTTTCTGACAGAAAACCATACAAATCTGTCTTCTAGCTTATGCCACCCCCTCCTCCCACTTTCCTCAGTTGATTGTGTCATGCAGAACACACAAAAGGAACTGAAAGTACCATCTCTTCTCTTTCCCAAGGAACTCAGGGGGGCTTCTCTAAGTACCAAAGGAACATTAGGGATCACATGTGTGGGGATTAATTTCTCATAAGCTCAGAATCTGGTCTAACACAAGAATAGATATACCTGAAACTAGGAAAACTACATCCTTTTTTTTTTTTTCATTTCTCTTTATTTTCAGTACATGGAAACAATGGGTTTTTTTCAGACATGACATAAGATCATTACATTTTCCATTTGCAGTCATTTTCATGAGCAGAATTTCTCAACATTGTTTACAGTTCAAGTCTGTTTCTCTAGAAATTGCTTTCTTTTTCATTGCACTTAGAGGAGAAAAAAATACCACAGTAACTTCATAAAGTCTAATTTCCAGTGGTACTGTTGCCAAAGATAAAGGTTGTAAATATTTTTGTGAAAGTCAACAGTACTAAGATTTCACAGAATGGTCAGGGTTGGAAGGGACTTCTAGAAATCATCCAGTTCAACCTCTTGCTAAAGCAGGTTCACCCAGATCAGGTCACACACGAACGTGTCCAGGCAGGTTCTGAAAACCTCCAGAGAAGGAGACTGCACACCCTCCCTGGGCATCTGACTGTTCAGGTGAGGGAGCCCGGGTACAGGCTGCCCAGGGAGGGTGTGGAGTCTCCCTCCTTGGAGGGCTTCAAGACCTGCCTGGACACGTTCCTGTGTGACCTGATCTAGGTGAACCTGCTTCTGCCAGGGTGCTGGCAGATGATCCCTAAAGGTCCCTTGCAACCCCTACCATTCTGTGATTCTATGAATCACTATAGTTCTCTTCCCGATAAAGGAAAAATATTGCTTGAGGATGTGAAGTGAACCCTCTGTAAAAAATAAGGTAATTTGGTGACCAAATTTGAGCAATAACACAAATCTCAAAGCTATTATATTTATCTGGTAATGATCAGGATAGTAAGCTGTATACTACCCACATACAATTAATTATGAAATGTAATCCTTTCAAAATCTGTTAACAGTGTGCATAAAAAACCCCACATATCATGAATTATTACTATATTTTTTCCTGCTTCTTGGATTATCACAATTACATATATACTATTTGAAAAAATAGATCACCTGAGCAAGGAGAACAGGTGATTGCACCTGACTGTACTTCCAGACTAGATTCCCTGTAGTATGTTTGTGGATATCACTCTGGTTTTGAACCTATCCTCACTTCCCAATTATTTAAAGCTCAAGAAATGAGTACTCTTGTTCCACAGAAAGGAAACTTTTTTTAATCTGTATGTCTTTTTCTTTTAAACATCTTTATGTTTCATTAATTTGCTAATTCTTCAGCTCACCAATAAGAGGTAGCTTGCCAGCTACCGAGGTTAAGCTACACAGATATTGAGTCCAGCACCTGGAATACATACAGACACAGCACTGTATGTATTTTATTATATCCACTGTATGCTTTTATTATTTTAAAAATAAAAATCTAATCTCTATAGGTTGGTATTTGCAAGATACCTTACTAGTCAAGGCAGCACCTCAAAAAACGTGTAACACTCTACACATTGTTTTATAAACCTCTCAGATTCAAATAAGTTGTCACTTCTTCCAGCGAACACTTCAAATATAATTATTCTGGAGCTTTGTCACTTAAAAGTGATTTATATATAAGAACTCATACCTCACTGAATAAACTTCCATTCACATAAGAAATCCAGAGCTTCCAGAAGTTGGGCAGCTGACTTACAACAAGTTTCGTCAACTTTTCAACAAATACAACTTGCTGAGGAGCTTGGTATCGCCAAGCTAAAAGGGGAAGAGAGGAAGGAAAAAGCAAGATTAAACAATTTTGAATTAATAATAATAAAAAAATTAGTACTAGCTTGCTGTTGCTTTGTGTTATATGAGTGACTACACAGTATATTAAAAAAATCTTTCAGGTAGGAATGAATAAATGTATTGGTACATATATAAGCTCTTTCTTCTGTTTTCATAGGCTTACAAGGAACTAGCACTATGACAGTATATAAAGAATAGGTCCCTTTGTAGGAGTATCTAATGCAATGCACCTAACAATCCATTCAGTCTTCTGTCTTAAAACCATTTAAAGGTAAAGTAACAGGAAAGCAATCAAGACATTAGAAGTTTCAAAGGATGAGGTGGTGATACTGAAGAAATGGGTCTGCTGGGATGGGCTAGCGATTAAGGCAAACAATGGAAACTGGAATATTTGCTTTATTTCCAGCTCAAACAATTTTCCATTGTGGCCTGGGGTGAGTTGACAGCTTTTCATCATAATTTTCATTTGTTTGGTAAAACCTTTTATCTGAAAAAGAGAGTAGATTACATTTTTGTTTAAACTCAATAAATGTATCAGTAATTGCATAATGAAATTCTTGGATGAAGAACAGTCATCACATATAACACTGTGGCATTTCTCATCTCTCAAACCTATTTATGCTCCTGGTACACTAGCTATTAAAACAGTGGAAAATGTCATTTTGGTAGCAAATAACTTTTCTCAGTTTCTTATAAAATGGGGCAAAGGGAGGTTGGGGGGAGATGTAAAGAGAAAACTGAACAGAGACATAAGAAGAGTACTAATTACATAGAAAATAAAGAAAACTTTGTGAAATACTCTTCTATAACTATCTGCCTTCTCTGTTGTAAATTTCTTTGAATAGAATCATCAAGTCGTTATGGTTGGAAAAGACCTTTAAAATAACTGAGTCCACTTATGACATTATTATGATATTTTAACAAAGTACTGTACAAGAGTGATTAAGAGACTTATTTTTCACTTCAAGAATTACAGTATACTTTCAGAACATTTGGGAAAAGAAATAAGAGATTTAAAAAAAACAAACAAACAAAATCAAAACCAACAGCAACAAACCCAACAAACCAAAAACAAACCTAAACACTTAAAGGGGTCTATGCTTGTTGGTGTAGGGTTTTTTTGTGTATAAACTCTGGTCTTCTACAAACGATAAAGTTAAAAACATGATATTATCCTACGTAACTATGAAAATGCAGAAAAATGTTGATTGAAACAGTACTTTTTGACTTTACTCTGCTAGAGAATATTGTCTCACAGAATAGGAATTTACCAGTTATGCAAAACTAGCTGTCTAATAGCATATTAGGTAACTAGGAGGCTTCACCAGAACCTCAGTGTTTCACTGTGTTGGTAGTCTTGAAGCACAGCATGAGTTCAGCGACATCCATTTGTTGAGGTGAAGGTCAAACATTGGTCCGTTTCTTCACCAGACAAATAAACAACTGCACTAATCCAGAATGTTCTTTTTCCTCATGGCCAAAAAGTTTAGGGAGTTTGGATTAGTATTTGAACATAAAATATAAAAAAAAAATCACAATGGAAGCCCAAAATTTGGAGAGCGACTGACAAAACTCCAGTGTATCTCTGCTGATGGTGATGCATCTGTTTAGGAGGCGTGAAAACTTCAAAGCTCAACTAGCAAAGCTCATAGTGTGGACACAGATAGGATGCATTACTAGTCAGAGCACTACTTTTGCCCATTTGCTTTATGGTTCTCAGAGAACTGATACAGACTCATTAGAAGAAAAAGGCCTCTTACTAACAGTTGCATCCTATCCAGCTTTGCCAACACTGCTATAGCAACAGTAGCTCTGTAACAACAAACCCCAAGTTCTAACCAAAAGATTTCAGCTCCCGTGAGAAATCATTTAATCTTTGCCAAAAGGTACAGCACCAGCCAAGGTTATAACCAGGGATGTCTTTTCCTAACTGAAAACTCGTTGGCAAGATTTACTTCAGTTATGAAATTCTTTTCCCCTCCACGAAGCAGACTTTAGGTTTAGCCCCAGACAGCAGATGTTTACTAGAACTAGCTACTGTACAGCACGTCAAAAGGATATTCTGGCCATAAATTCAGTATATTTTGACTTTATTGTTAGAGAAAGCTTCAATCTATACTAAGGTAGAAATTTTATTTTATTCTGTGAGAATCTCTGCTATAACATCCCAGAAGATGAAACTAGAGATATTGTTTACACATCCTCATGAACATATGCTCAAGTAAGGGCTGAATGTTATTTGAATGTTGAAGGTTTGAAGTCAAAATAATTTGTTAAAAAAAAAAGTTATAGACAATCACTGCCAATTACATTGGAGGGAAAAAAAACCCACACACGAAAACATATAAAAATCCAACAGACAGCATTCCTCAAATCTGCTAAAAACCAAAAGGACGCACAAACAACCTGACACAAAGCACTTCACATGATATTTGGAATGGCAGTTCCTGCACAAGTATCGTAAGTGGTTAGTTTGCTTTGGCTCTCCACTCACAGAAAAGCAAGTATGGTAGAGCTTTCAACTGTTCCTAAGCATGCAGTGGGCACTTATAGTACCAACAAACTCCGCTCACAGACAACATCCTAACTCTAGGGACTTAGTAGTGGTTTTTTATGATGCTTTAATCCTACAGTTTTCCTTTCAATCTTGGTTTAAACTGGTGGCTACAAAATCTGCAAAGCTTGCTGAAGACTCATTGTTTCCAGTTTGTATAAGGTTACGGATCCATAACTAAGACTCTAAAAGCAAAGATAACTGAACAAATCGGAATTGCCTTCTGTAGATGCAACTATTTAAGCAGAAACATATGAATTTAACCAGGAAAAAAGAAACTGGATGTTTTTTGCTACATTAAGTGTGGCATGTGTATTGTTAGTGGATGGTATCCAACAACAACCAACAATTTATTGGTTTGCTCTGTAACACGTGTTAATCAACTTCATGCAAGGCTGTGGGCTGAGAAAGGACGAGGGTAATGGTAATGTAGTAATGTAATTACTTGATAAACATGTATACTTTGAAGAGTCTGTGTAAATTACATTTTGAAATACAAACGTTGAACCTCAAACTGCGACATGATTTGTCTTCATGTGAAGATACACCATGGCAGCACAAGAACGTACAATTCTCATTATTCTTTGTTTTATGTTCTTGAAAGTTTCCCTTCAATCCTCTTTTTGCTCAAAAAATCTGATATTTATAGATGGCTTTTCAAAGAAGACCATAGAACTGGGAGAAGAGTAACATCAAAACAGACTAAAGCCAGAAAGGTCTTCATAAAAGCCTGCTCTTTACAAAAAAGTACCATCCTGTTAAAAAAATGTTTTCTATCTCCTGTGATGTCACCATTGAAAGACTCCTGAAGATGAAGTTGTTTGGACAATGGTGTTAAGATACTTGTGATGCACAAGGGTTCACAGCTGGGTTGTCAACACTGTGCTCAAGCTTAGTCACATACTTTGTTTCCCTTTCTGGGTTTACAGGACTGGAGAACAAGGACCAGATCTGTGAAGAGATGGAAGGAGGAGAAGCAACGACAGCCATCTTAGCAAGCACACATAATGGCAGAAATTAGTAGGCAGAAGCATTGAAAAAAAAAGTATCTTAAAAAAAAATGAAGCATCTGGTTTTGTAGAAAAAAGACTCATTACTGTGACTACATTTTAAGAAGCATATTTCAGTTATAAGCTGCTCTTTTCTTGCAAAAAAACAGAGCACCACTTTGGTAAGCAATGGTAATGCATGAGAAAAGAAAGACTTTTATTTGGTAACAGACCAAAACAAACACACAGAGTGTGGGTTTCTGTTTAGGTTTTTTTCACTAATCTACACATGGGACACAGGGAACTGCAGCTTTGTTTTTCCAAATAAAAACAGAGGCTTACCATCGTCACGGCCAGACTGAAAGCTGCTACCCCTTTTCAATGAAGCAGTCTGACTGAGATGGCCAATTGGTGATGGGCGCACATCACTGTCCAGGTCTAACATGGGGCTGTGGAGCACGGAGTTGCCTAGGGAGAGGGGAAAAACAAGTTATAATGATTTTGCACATTCAATTGACATAAAACTGCATGCTGTATGTGGAACTCTAATTTAATTCAGAAGTGACACAAGACAAGAGTTATCTAGTAAAACCATCTTAATCTTGCTTATTTACTCTTTATTCATTTGTATCAATGTTACTCAGTATCATCAGTATTGACTCCTGTAGCAAAGTCAAAACCACAAGCACCATGTGGGAAATATCATTCTTTGGTTAGTATGTTTTTCTGGTTTTACCTTAATTAATGTCCTACAATTAACTGCTTGAAATTCGTATTTATTTCATTAGTGACACATAGTGACACTCTTCTAGTGTATCTCTAAATACACTTTTCAGCAAAAGTTTTTTGTGCCTTCCACTGAAGCACTTAGGGGTAGAGCATTCAACTACCACTTAGCTGTTTAACCTTTACAGAGTTCAGGTAGAAATACTCTGTCATGTGACAGGTGACCTGATGGCACTGTATGGTGCATGTCAGTAAAACACCCCATACTTACACATATCTACAAAAGATATAAACTATTTCTTTGTGTAACAAATAATTAGTTTTTTTTTTTTTTAATTTGGATGCTCATCCATATTGTAGGTCACTATTAGCAAGTCCAAGGTGGATACTTGGAGTCTAATGTATGTTTTGGAAAACAACCATATCATAATGAGCAGACCATGATGATTTTTAAATGTACTGTAACACTGTCAGTATTTCTCTTATAGTCTAAATTACTGCTTTATGTATTGCATCAAAGACATTTCTGAAAGCAATCATCAAAAACAACTTCAGCATTGGCCAACTGAGCTGCAACAGCTAAAATTTAATCGCAATTCAGAGAGTTATAAAAAAGCACTAGTTGGAAGGTGTCTCAAAAGATTATCTGGCACAAACCTTAATGAGAAAACAGGTTTGGTGAGGTTATCTAGCACCCTGTCCAGTGGGTCTTGAAAACCTCCAGTGATGAGGACTCTATCATGTCCCTGGGAAGGTTGCTCCAGTGATTGATTGCTCTCATAGTAAAAAAAAAAAAAAAGTCTGTCTTACATCTAGATGGAACCCTGCTCAGGCCACACAGTAAGAGCACCAGCTGCAACATTGCAATACTCAGATTCAAGAGTAACACAAAGTGAAAAGGATTTGAAGAATATTTATTCTGAATTTATGATGCTGTCAGACCAATACAGCAGTAAAGATATACCTAGTCACTTCAATAGCTGAGGCTTGAAGACCAGTATTAAATATCACAGGATATCATAATCTTCCAAGAGGTGACAGTATTGAGTTTTAGTTCCTTTCAAAAGAAGTTCTTCCTCCAGTAATTCCTTAACGGTTTTTAAAGAGATTTCCTGTGGCCTTTCCCTGTAGCCTAACCAAGACACTGTCATTAATGAGCTGTTGGCTCCTCCTTTCATCTTACTACTCTTCTTATAACACACCTAAGTAAAGCAATCCAATTGTGATATACACTGCACTAACCGACTTGTTCAATCCACCTGTGCTATCTTTAGCCTGGATGATGACTCTATCGACTATTTAAATCCTACATGACTAAAACCAACTAATCTTTATGACACCTTTAAAACTAGGGAGTTTTCAGCAATTTAAGTATACTGTTCAGCATTACCATGGAGAAATTCTAAAATGAGTTTAAACACAGATTTCAAGAAAGACTGTTCCTCCTGAATGAACTAAAATACAGAACAAGGGAAAAACCCTAAAGCTATCAGAAGCTTTTAAAACAGGTACATGTGCTGCAAGTGCAAGTAGTTAATTATAGACATAAACCATGCCACTGCCCATGTAACATATCTGTGTAATGTCACGCATCTTTTGCATCTGGTTTAAACAACTACTATTTCTAAAGCATATTTTTATTATTACAAATTTACATTAACTTCTGTGAAAACATTCCAGAAAGGCTGCAGAATGAAGTAAAAACAACAACAAAGATTCTTTCTGTCTGGATTTAAGCATGCATTTGATATCATGCAGAAATCCTACCCAAAATAAAAAGAAAATTGTATCGAAGACCTGTAGAAATGTTAAGTGCATCACAGAGTTATTAGGCTGCAATAAGAATTTGACTCTCAGATTCTACATATTTGCATGTTATTCAGGCAAAAAAAAAAGAATTATGTCAAGGACAAATCAGAACTGTTAGAAGCACTGCTACTTAAAACACCATGTAATTAAAAAAACAAAGCCCCCAAAAGCGCAGCAATGCCGTCTTCACAAAAACTGCAATTAGAAAAAGTCATGATACACCAAAACTTCTCTCTTTGATGTCTTCACATAGAATTTAGGCTTTCACCCTTCAAACACCTTGTTAATATAAGGAATTTCTTGTAAACAGAAGGTTTCTAAAAATGACGGTGCCAATTAAACCTCAGAATTAAGAAAAACAGACACACTTACCAAAACATCTTAATGTGAATTAGTTCAATTAAACCCATTTGCCTGAGGTAGCTGAAAAGCCTGAAAATTCTGTATTGCTTCTGATGCACTAACCCCACACCGCCCAAATGGTTTATATATTCACCAGTAACAGAAAACATGTAAAGAATACTCTCTTGTTCCACCAGAAAAACCACATCATCAGTTTGCAGCCGTGCCAGGAAAAGAAAGTTTAACATGAACTAATTTCTTAATTGGTTGTCTAGCATTACAAGCAAGTATAACACAGCAGCAGGGAACTACAACAGCACATATACCCTCAGGACTAATAAACATCTGGACTACATTAGCAAAGCTGATTTTGCTTTCACCCGACCAGAAGATAGCGCTTGAAGACTGCACACTAATGCATAAATCTTGTAAAACAGTGAGAGCTAACTTACAAATCATTTTCCTCCCATCCCAACTTGTTCCTTCTCTGGAGCCAGCAGCTTAAATTTAGCAGCATAATGTAATACGATTAATTCATATTAGTACAGACAGTAGATAATAATATTTATAAACCCAAATAAACTACCCAAATGGTAATATACTGCCTATTCATTATTAATTTGTGTACTATTTCAGCATTCCTTGAACCTGAATATAGGATAGTAACGATCCAAAGTTTCAAGAAAGTAACTTTTTACTGTGGTAATAGCTATTTAAATGTTGCATAAAGAGCATGAACAATACATTCCTGGCAGAGCTTCATTTTTTCAAAAACACACTGCATCTTTGAAGTTACAGAAATATTTTTTTCCAAAATATGGCATCTACATGAAGCATATCTGTCAGTGATTCCAGGGCCAAGTGTATATTTAACCAGGGAAATGCAGGAAAAATAAATGTACTACATTCTCTTCTTCTACCAAACAGTTATGACAAACCAAAAGTATAATTAAAGCCTTATTACATTTACAACTGTAAAAATCACGAGAAGATCAAATAAGAAGTTCTGCAGATCTTAACATTGCTTTCAGGTTTTTTTTACTTTTTCTTCCAAAACGATTCTACTGGGTTTCAACTTTTGGTGCATGGATAGTTTAAATGTAGACTGAAATAAAAGTATTCAGATACTATGTGAAGTCTAAAGAGTTCAAGGGTTTTGTTCAGACCTTTTCTGTTCTAGTGCAGTAAAATCTCACCAAAATAAGGATCTGGGAAAAAAGGTGCAATGCTTTCCGAGGTCATTTCTTTAACTGGTACTTTCTCTTTCTGCAAACCAAGTCACCCATACTTACCCCCAACTGCAGGTTTTCTCTAAGTTTATCAGTACTGGAGTTGCTACGGTGTCCTTGTCTGCAGTACCCCTGACTCACATAGATACTTTGACATCTTTTTTTTGTTACTTGCACACAGTATGTTGCAACCTCAGTGAAAAAGAAAACCAACATGAAGTTTATCTAAAATAGATTTCTGCAGGATCTGCCAACAGGTCAACAATTAAAATCTTTAAAAGCAGCTTCGTTTTCCTGTTTCAAAGCTGTTACCAAACTGAGTGCAAAAACTGTTGAGCAATACCCATCGCTCCAAAACTCTGCTTAGTTTCTTGTTCCCTCAGCAGTCTGGCAGGCGGAGGTTTCTCATGGGAGTTGCACGTTTCTCGCCTCACTTCTGTAACTTGGCCTCAGCCACTCTGCAATTCTACTAGCCCTGTGCATCACTTATGTGACATTCAGCTAAAGCTTTTTACAAAAGATGCTGGTTGATCAGGGGATAATATAATACCAGTACTTTTTCCGTGACAAAGAAAATTGTTAACAAGTGACCAAACTCTGAGCAGTACTTCAGTGCTATTTTCCATGTTAAGTCAAACGTGTATATGAGCAAGATTAAATAATGGGGTAAAAAAAAAAAAGATCCTACAGATGTGCAGCCAGGTGAATGCAGTTACTGTATTCTTTCATCCATTATGTATCTTACAGTGATTTTTCTCACAGGCTACAATAGTGAGGGAAGGCTGATCTATAGCCTCTGGACTCTCTGAAGGGCAGCAGACTTCCTTACCACCCTTAAACACCTTTGAACATTTTTTCCTGTGCACAGCAGGCCCTTGTCCTGTGCTACAGCCTGACCACCCACTGTTGCTTGTTGACCAAACACACAGTGCCTGAAGCCTGCACCGACACAACCAGGATAAGATTCCTTTCAAGGACATCGCATTGAGAATTTCAATTTGTCTAGGCAAGAAATCAGGCAAGCAGGAGAAATTACTGAAAATTAACCTGCTCAACAGATGAATGACTGCATTTTACTCTTTTCTCATGAGGACTTTCTGTTTCTAACCTTATATTTATTAGAAATTTGACATTTTTAAATGAACAAGAAGAAAATGGGATATGTTTCTAGCAGAAAAACGAGCGTGAAAGATTAAAAGTGCTGCGCTTCATCGAAAAAAACCCCATTTTTGGAACACATTTAAAAAGGAATGCTTTTAAAAAATCTTTAGGCTAGTCTTCATGATACTAAATATATTTGTACTGAAACTATTTTTTCAGTTTACCACAAAAAGTGTAATTTGACTTATTATTTCTAGTAGTGTTTCACAGCCTAAGGGTAAGTTGTATTGTCAGCTTGCTGGCCAAAAAATACTTAAACAAGAGCCAAACACCTCAAGCTCAGCACATAAATAAAAATGATGTCATTTTACTAGCACTAGTAAAATGCACCAGTGGACATTAAGATCTTCAGCAACTTTGAAAACAACCTGCTTTTACTTAATTGCCCAAATAAGGACTTAAACATCTAAAGCAGACAAAATTCTGGCCACGGAAGAGTTTTGCTTTATCTTCAGTAGTACTAATCTTTTAAAATTTGATTTGAAAACTACTTGGGCTGCTTTTTACTCACAATATTTACTGTTTCCTTTTTGGTCACAACATTTATTGTTTTTAAAATACCTTAAATATTATTGAATATATTATATAACATAAGAATGCTGTCTGCATTTCTGAACATGTCAGATTCTACTAAAAATTCTAAGTATCAGCAAAGTTACAGATACAGGTCGTAAAAGAGGAAAACAAATCCAGTGTCAAATTTTGTACTGATTAATTTTTATTCCTTCTTTTTTTCTTCTTTTTAATTAATAATCCATTAAGGATTTGCTTGACATCTGCTGTCAAAAGGGTATTTCTGCTATGGACAGGGGATGTGGTTTAGACATGAAATGGCTCCCAGCTGCAAGAAGTCTTCTTCCAGATGTACAGTAAGCAAAGGCAATGGAAGAGAACCAGCTGCTAGGATAACAAATTGAAAAGGCCCTTTTGACACAAGCCTTGCCGGTCTGTCTGATCTAACAAAGATGGATCATTCATTGCAAGGTGAATAGAATCTCAGTGTGGCAAAGAAGAAAGAGCAACATGGTCGAAGCATCCATCTCTCTCCTTCACATTATATACAGCTGCTATTACTTTGGAGTAGAAAAACCCCGTGTAGGTTTTTGGTTGTTTGTTTGGTTTTTTACAATATATGGCGAGCTGTGCTTCATACTTGAGTGCTGCAAGAATTCTGATGTTTTGTTGTTGTTTTCTCAGCAGTAAGAAGCACAACAAAAATCACAATGACTGAACTAGCATACTCCTGTTTTGAGTGCTGTCTCCACACTGGGAACAGGTTGTGTAATATATATTCAGCAACCCAAAGGGCAGCATAAAGATCACACTACAATTGTGTTGGTGTTTCCATTTACAGTTTTAGTTTCTAAAGAGTATTAACGGATAGATTATTTCAATGTTACATAACGTCTCAGACCTGTTAAGAAAAGATTTTTTCAGTCAGTTTTACAATAACTGGATTAAAGCCCCTATCCATTTATTCATTTTAGCTGAAAGTATCATGAAACCTACTAAGTCATTATTAAAGTCTAAGCAAATAACCATCGGACACACAGAAAACAGTCTTAACCTCCACAGCTTCTTTCCTCAATACTTACGTTAAGAATCCCATTGCTTAACTCATTTTGGCTATCTGCCCAGTGCCCCAGGCAAATTTTAAACTAAACCTCATTTATTTACATTTATTTTCATGTCATTTTACGTCATTATATCCCTCATGTTTCCTGTATTCCAATGAGTCTGGGAGGCATAAACCACAGTGAAAAGCTACAGTTATGCCCTAATAATAGGGGAATTGCCAAGTAAAGTTAAAAATTACAAATATGTAAAATCTTGATTGAAGGAAACCATTTACTATCCAGTTACTAAGTCTGAAAGTCCGTAGACTTCTACAAATCATAAGGTCAAAGTTCAGAAGCAGCAATTCAGACTTTAACCAATACAAGGCATCAAAACGCCAGCACAATTCAGTTTATCATTCAACTATCTCTCACTAGAGATTTCAGAAATAATGATTTGAGTGAGCATAGTGGTCTTCCATGTTAAACCTGATATCCATAGCCTTCAAAAATGGTCTTTTTCCTGTCTATTCAGCCTCACTCATCTTCCTCTCTCTCTAACATATTTACATACTAAGTAACAGCAACAAACTGGGTTTACTTCATTCAGGTCCTTCCAGTGGAGAGCAATAGTGGGATATGATCAGATTCATGAAAGGAATCCATCAATGCTTCAAGAAATAACATCCTAATCATTAAAAAAAAAATGTTTCAAAACCACAACTACCTTTTCCATTAGTGTGTCAGATGCATTAAATAGAAAACACAAAATATTACTAAATCTATGCATCTACAAGCACTACTACCTGTCAGCAGAGCTAAAGCTCCGAACAGTTGCATGTGGGTCCCAAAGCTCCAGTTGTACCTTTAATGGGAGAATACAACCATCGGAGAAGGAGAAGAAAGTCTTAATGTCAGAACACAAGCACAGGGAGCTTTATGATTTGTGTATTCACTGTACTGCTTCATGCATCCACTGTGGCTTCTGCTATGCTGTTTGGTCACTTTGTCCGGCTGCTCACAGTTCAGAGCATGAGAATTTTTGATCTGCTGTCATTTGTGCATATTCACTCACTCCTTAAAACATGTGGATTCCAACAGTTTCTCATAACATGAGCATCATCTGCCTGAATTTTTTCTGCCTCACAAACGAGGAAGGCCTGCTATGGCTATACAGAGCAAGAGATAGATGGGCTAAAGGCAATAACAGGTGAGTAACAACAGCCAGTGTATAATGAAACACTAACGTACCTAATTCAAGACTAAGCAGCAGACCAATAGGGTTGTTTAGACTGAGGGAAAACAGTACATTAATATGCATACAGAGATATTTCTCAAGAGACTATTGAAAATGCTGCTGTAAAGTACTTCATACACAGGACTTGAGAAAATTCCCCACCCTATTAGTACTCATCAAAATAAAAGCAACCAATTAACTAATGATCAGATTACTGCATCTTTTACAACCAATGATTGTCTATTAAAATCAAATTAAACATTCCACTGAATAATTTGCTGTTGGCAGTGTTAATTAACACAAGTTGGGTATTTGAAATGGACAGGACTTCTGCTAATGCTCCAGCTCTATAAAGTTTCCACTGTTTCTTCTTTCAGGCTGCATCAGAGATTGTACTATGTTGATACTTCCCAGTTCTCAGGCATGCTTACAACTGCAGAACATTTCTACACAATTGAGTTAATCTCCAGTAAATTCAAGCATAGAAGTTTGCTACTTAAAAAAAAACAAAACCAAACAAATCTTTTCATGTGATGGTAATACTGAGAGTGAAGGTTTCACATTTAGATCAAAAGTACATAGTTAGATATAAAACAAAAAAATGTATTTAAATACATCTCTAATACAAAATTTTCTGATAGCACCTCCAACCACCTCAGTATATACATTAGCTCACTCCACTCTTCAAGTCTGCTTAGAAGAGCCTGGAAAGTACACTTATTAAGAAGAGGACAAATCATCAAAGATAAAGAATCTATACAGAGGATGCAGAAAAGTAGATTTACTTCTTGTTGATACTGGGGATTTGTCCTGACTGTCATTACTAGTTGCCCGGATGACATGATATGTGACTAAATATCTTAAAAAAAGACAGGAGAAGATGCTATTTCTATATAAGAAAACGAAATTAAGTGGCAATGACTAGGTCATCCTCCTAATAGTGTGGAGACAATACAATTTTGTCCAGGGAGTACACTGTTTGCTTGGTATATCAGTGACAGAATTTGGAGTAAGTTTTCCTTAGGTTTGGTTTTTAGCTTGTTTCACAAATAATTGCAATGTTAACCTTACCTTCTGAACACATCATGACCAGCAAATAAATTCTTTGAGAAGACTTACTGTTTGACAATCAGCTACACAAACCGTCTGGAATGTCTGAGTTTACAAAAAACTTTTCCAGGTAAGAAAAGCAAAGGCTTTTGTCTAATTCCAAATCTATTTCAGGTAGTGAAATATGTGTGTAGTGACTCAGAGCACAGTTCTGGTTAGAAAACTAATAGAAAAGCAGCAAAATGTTTTGGTATAAACTCAGATGAAAGTTGCAACATGGTCCACAAGTGCAAAAATAGATAAAATCTGCTACTGAGGTTTAAGTTTACAATGCTGAAAGGTTTTGACTCAGTCACTTTGAACTCACAGATTTACAATCAGCAGAACTAAGCTAAGAATAAGCCAGAAATTACTATGTTCAAGGTGTAACTGTAATCGCTGACTGACTATTCCAGGATAATGCAATATAAAGACTATCATCTGCTAGAATCAATGCCTATTATCCCTCTTGAAAAGGGAAACCTAGAAGCTTTAGTGCTCTTTTTCACTGGAGTATCATCCTTGTGACCCACTTCTTCCTCCAAATACTTAATAAACAAAAGAATCTTTTTTGGAACTGTTTTTTAGGTGAAGGACTTCAGTGTTTGGAAATGCATTACTATTTTCTCTTAAAAATAGCCTGTGAATTTAGGAATGTATAAACTACACTTCCAACTTGGTTAAGTTGATTAGATTCTTCAAAGTCTTCAATTTGATATCTATGAGTAACACCCACACTTTTTCTGTTTGAGAAGCATACATCTATTAAATTAAAATACATTCTGTGTTTCTGATCACAATCAGCATTGTTCTACTTGGCAGTTCTAATTCTTCCAAATTTTTCCTTCTCCTACTACATTGGTAAGGACCACATAAAAGGCTGAAAGAAAAATACTGAAATTCAATGAGCCCTTTAATAAAAGTGGCAATATATTAGCATTTGTTTCATACTTGCACTAAACATTAACTATTTATACGCACGTTTAGTGGGCATTCAAGTGTTTTAAATTCCCTCTTCTGTGAGCCAAACAAAGCTGCTAACCTAACAGCCCTTTTGATATTAATGCTGAGGTAAGCAGATTTGTCACAAGAAAAAACACCAAACAAGTTGAGATTTTCAAGATGAGCACAGGAATTTAAACACACTTTCCACTCATTTACTGGAACGTGCATAGCAAAATTATATAGGCTACCAAAACAAAAAAGTTTTGAGCACTTAGTACCTTCATGCCCCTATTTTTCTTGCTAAGATGCTGAGAGATGGCTATACATTGTGCAAGTGAGAGGAGAAAAAGCAAGCTTAGAATTATCAATCATGGTTGTTTTCACAAGTGAGTTTTGTTCCTGATTGGTGTATGTTGTGGGGGTGGGAGCAGTGGTGTCTTAGGTTTTTGACAAGAAGGGAAGATGGAGAGGTTTTGGAAATATTCTGAATTTCAACCAGGTGAAGAAAGCAACCTGGTGCTTCAGCTGGTCCCATATCACTTCACACTGTTTTGTGGAACAAAGATGGTCATACACACTTTAAGCTGAAACTTACTAACAATATCGTCACATACAATGCACTCTGTGAACTCTATACCTGATGCTGTAACCTCTGCTAAAGAGAGAGCTTAAGCCTCCTGCAGCACTTTCACAGCACATTTCTGCAGCAGCTAAAAGTCGGTAAAATTTTTGTGGTTTCTCAGAACAGAAGACACTATTTGTTTTGGGATATACATGCATTAACACTAAACATGGGAGTTACCTATAAGCCAAGAGAGGCCAGACTCCAATATGCCTGCTCATTTCAGAAATAGCAGCAAACTTGCTGACTTCTTGAGAAACAAGGTACTCATTGTCACTTTCTCATTTTAAAATCCAGTTTTCAGATTTTACTAACAGAACTGCCAGGCCAACAGCCTCTCATCTATTCCTTTTTGAAAAATATACTAACATGATGGATATGTAAACTGGTAGCTAAGTTGCTGCCACATCTGAAAGCAATACCTGCAAATTTCTACGAGGAGCAATGCTGGCAGAGACAGAACACAACTGAGTTATCATATTAGTCTTAATATTAACATTGTCTAAACATCCCATGTGTACAACTAACAGGTCTGTAACCAAAAAGTGCGATCTCGAAACTACACTTGAACAAAGAACAAGAGAACGTCGTACTATAATTCATTGCATATCAAGATATTACACTTATTGCACTACGTCCCAATGCTCTGCATATCCACAGACTAGTGGCATGTTGTGGTAAAAAAAATCTAACTGGTAGCTTCAGACAACAATTCAAACTTCATGTGACCTCAAAAAAGTACTTGGAGAGGACAGTAAACTTCATATAAATTATTGAAATTCAATGTTTTTCCCAAGTAAAGAGCTTAAAAGTTATAAGTTAAGCAAAAAGAAACCTCCAACTGCTGTTTCGTTTTTATAATAGAATA